>NW_006159935.1:1293415-1431252 GCF_000334495.1 Tupaia belangeri chinensis
CACGCATGCACACGCACCCGGCGTGAGTTTTAAGCCACCGGGTCTGGGACGCGAACCGCGGTCGACTACGTGGGAGTCCAGCGACATAGCCATTACGCTAACTGCTGGTTCCCCAAATTGTTTTTAAAACTCTGTATGATCATCTTGATAAACAGCAGAAATGTACAAGTTAGGCTATAAGAAGTGAAAAGTTTCTCTCCCTCTCATGTATCAATGCAAGCATTGTCAGTCCAGGGCTAATATGGCGGCTCTTGTGGGTGGACCTGGACTCTTCTCTTTTTATTGTCATCCTTAGGTACTTCCTACTTTTGACTGGACAAAGAGGGCTCACTACCACGTTCGCATTCAGGCCCACAGAAAGAACCAGGAAAACCTGTCACTTCTCTTAAGATCCCCATTGGGAAGAAGCACCAGTACTTCTGTTTGAATCTCAGTAGATAACAAATATGCAATTGCCCAACTGAAATTAGTTAGGTGTCTAATAGTTATTATCTAGGAATTGAAAGGAAACTCCCAGGTTCTCCAAAAGGAGGAGAATGGCTATTGGGAAAAAATAACTTTGTTTCATGTGTCTCTTTTACATGCCAGGATTCAATTTTCCCATTAGGAAAAAAATAAATAAATAAAGCCAAAGAATAAAATTTCAAGACTGCCCAACAGACTAGCTATAGCTATCGAACACATAATGAGATCTGATGTTTATATTTTCTGTCGATATAACTTAAACAGTGTTTTCATACAAAGATCACTTTTTCTTCTCTCAGAAAGACATACACTGTTAATACTAAGATATTATTATTTATCTTAAAGAGTATGTGATTATTTATAAATCACTTTCCCCCTTCAAATGATTTTTTCAGTAATTTTATAACATGGAGCATAATTCTGTAGCTATATATCTAATATTTTTTGTGATTGATAACTTTTCACACAGATGCCTAAAACCACCATTTCCTGATACTGAGCATATTATCGGGTCATTAAAAAATGTCTAGCTCTCTAGGAAACATTGAGTCCTCTGAAGAAAGAATTCTCCATATGGTTTGATCAGCATGGAAAATGAATTTCCCATCTCTATAGATATCTGTGAGCTGTTTACTCTGTATATTTTACAAATCTTCCTTAGAATTTTTGGGTGGGAGGATTATATTTAATATTGTTTATCAATAAGAATGATATCTATCATGATTTGTAGTATTTAGACTGTTTACACTGACAACTTTTTTTTTTTGAAGTTTTTACCTTAAGGCACATCTCCTTGCCAGCAAGAGAGAGAGAGAGAGACAGTGAGAGTGAAAGAGGAAAATCACCCCTTGTGGGAGTTGGCCACACTGCAATCCCTTTTTCTGGGATCTTGAGTATGCACGTACACGTGCCCAGTGTGAATGTCAGGCCACTGAGTCCAAGACTCAAACTGTGGTCAGCCATGTGGGAATCCAGAGACCTAACTACTATGCCATCTGCTGGTCCCTACAGTGACAGCACTTTATGTAGAACTACTGAATCCATAAAGATATACCATGACTTTATAGGTATGTATGTGAAGAAATCATCAAATATCATATACAATTATGACCACTATGTAGGAATTTTAGTTTCATAAATTTAATCAAAAATACATAAAATATTTATTTTTTTCAGGATAGCAACAACCACAAATAATACTCAAGTGTCCATTCTTTTCTTTTCTAAAGGAGCATACAACTAGCTTAGTAAAGAAGAAGTTGAGGCGGGACCAGCAGTTAGCGTAATGGCTATGTCGCTGGACTCCCACATAGTCGACCGCGGTTCACGTCCTGGACCTGGTGGCTTAAACTCACGCTGGATGCATGCGTGTGCGTGCCCAAGACCCCGAGACAAGAATGGAGGAGAAGGGGTTGTGGCGTGGCCCTACCCCCTGGGGGGGGTGATTTCTTTCTATCTCTCTGTCTCTCTCTGCCTGTCTGGCAAGTGCACGTGCCCTATAGCAAAAACCTCTTAAAAATAAAAATAAAAAGAAGAAAAAGTTGAAAAAGAAGATGAGGGGAGGAAAATGAAGAAGGGGAAGATCAAGGAAGAGAGTATAAGAACAAAAGCCCTTTCAGCCAATTTAAAGTATTGTTTTTTTCTTTCTTTAGTTCATAACCTGGATTTCTCTTGCTTCCTTTGGTTGTAGATTATTGTTTTCTTAACTTTCCAGAGGGCATATCTGTCAGAAAAAGAGAGAGGGAAAGAAAATGGAAAAGCATTCCCCCACCTCCTCTTACAGTGGGTGATCACACCACAATCCTATCTCCTCCATTTTCCTTTTGGGATTGTGGGCATGCCTGCACACATGCCCAGTGTGTTTTTCAGCAGCTGGGTCCTGAACTGTGAAGTCAGTCATGTGGGATCCTGCCACCTTAAATTCCATGCCATTTGCTGGCCCTGGTTGTAGAATATTTTAATAAAAGAATGTCAGATTCCTGTTCTGATTTGATACTTCATTTTTGCTTAATTTCCCTAAAATGAAGACCTTGATAAGCTACATTATACAATAAAGTATTTAAATTCTATCTCTACAAAGTTGGATGTTTTAATTTTTTTTTTAAAGATTTTTGCTACAGGGCACATGCACTTGTCAGAGAGACAGTGAAACAGAAGGTGAGAAATCACTCCACAGGGGGGATGGCACAGGGGGGATCACACCACAATTCTTCTCCTTCATTCTCTTCTCAGAATTTTGGGCATGCACACACACCTGGCATGAGTTTCAAGCCTCTGGATCTGGGACTGGAACTGCCATCAGTCATGTGAGAGTCTGCAATGTAACTATTATGCCATCTGCTGGTCCCTGGATATTTTAATTTTAACACCTCTATATTCATTTTATGTAGTTTTGTGTCAAAAATGAATTCACTTCATCAGTAAATACTTAACATTAAATTTTTGGGCTTGTAATTGGCATCAAATTATAAAGTACTCTGCCATAGAATAAACAATATTCATTCCTGAGTGTTCTGAATGATCCCTAATATATTAATAACATTGATATATGTAATAATAAGGTATTTAAAATGAACTGTTTGGCTAAACAGTAAATTAAGGGGTAGAAATTTCTAAGGGTCTTTCTCATTACATCATATTTTGGCAGTTGTAGAAGGAACAATTTTAGGAAAACTCCCAATATATTCATATGTTAGTAATATTACTCTTCTCCAACTATTTTTAAATTGACTAAAGTTTAAGTCAAGCAATTATTCTCCAGTTTCCTGTTTATATTCCATCTTCCAACCTATCAGTCAAAACGGATTCTGCCCAGCTCTGACGATGTCATTCCTATCTATAGCATTGTTTGACTGGCAAGGAGCCTGTTAGACAGAAAACTGACATCACATCTCTGAGTATAAAGCATTCTTCTGACAGTGTATTTGTCATGGGCTCTTTATGTAAAAACAATTAGAAATTATTATTTTTGAAGAATTTCCCTGGAGCTGTAATAGGGTTATTACAGACTATTACTTTCTATGGGAAGAACAAGATTAGCATCTTTTCCCCAGCTTAGTGGGTGCTCCTTGAAGCACACTTGGGCAAGTTCACCGAATGCAACCCTCAACCCTTCATTATCCTCTTCTTCCAGAGAGGGCACAGTGCTAGTGCTCCATGACAGGGAACAGCAAACTCTAGCTTTTGGGGGCCAAACTGAATGCATTGTCTGGTTTTGTATGGCCTAGGAGTTAATGTAGTTTTATATTTTTAAGTGGCTGAACCAATTCAAAGAAGAATTTTATTTCAGGATTTTTGATAATGATAAGAAAATCAAATTGTGATGTTCATTAATAAAGTTTTATTGGAACACAGCTACATGCAATTGATAATGTTTGGTCCCTGTGCCTTTGTACCATAATGGCGGAGTTGGATAGTGGCAAGAAAATGTCCGCCACAAAGCCTAAAATGTCCCACCTGGAACTCGCCTGAAAAAGAAACTGACTTCTGAAAGAGTCATGATTCAGCCTCTTGCTTTGTAGATGGAATAAGCACAGTGCATATTGCTCTATTAATCAGCCCTCTTTGGGGTGTAAGGAGGAGGCATAAGCAAAATTAAGGCCATTTATTAACTAATATCACTGAAAAATTCAAGGCAGCAGTAGATTAAAACCAGACAGAATTCAGGAATCGAAGGATGGGACAGGGACTCTTTGTTCTGTGTCTTCTGCCCATTCTTCCATTCTTTGGCAGGATCTCTAGTCCTGAGAGGATGCGATGGTCAGAGCTCCGAGCGTACATTTCTCATCTCAGTGACTGAGTGAGAGCTTTAGTCCCAGGCTAAATTCTGGGCCTCGAAGCTCATTGACTCTGTCTGGGGAAAATGCCCGTTCGTAAGCTGATCTTAAGGCGCAGGCGAGCCTGTGCCTCCTGTCCACCTTTCAACCTGCAGGAAGAGCTTGCCATGTCCAGAATATATGGACTGGGGGGGGGGATGTTTTTGCATGACCCCATCCCATCCCTGGCACAAAAGCAGTATTCACATAAGAAGTAAAGGAAATAATGCCAGAGACAATTTAGGTGTGTAAATGAAAGATTTGCATACACAGAGACAAAATGTCAAAGCATTTCCCAATAGGTCCAACTGTTCAATGCAATTCAAAAGTTTAGCATAAATTCCCTTTTAACTACTCTTTCATTTGAGGCATTGATAGATAATGCAGATAAAAAGTGATTTGATCAAAATCCTTATTTTTCTTAACTACACAAAAAAATTCGTCTTAATATGAAGGGCCTATATGGCCCCACCCTTTGATGACGGCCCAGTAACCATGTAACCACTCCTTCTATCTTCCAACTGCTGACACCTAGCAGGCACTCGGAGGAAGCATTTCTCAGGTACATAAACAGAGATCGCTCCAGAAGCAGGTGGTTAAGTATCCATCAAAATCAGAAGACAAAATTTATTAGAAACCACAAAGGTAATTGATGCAGCAATGCAAGCTATCATAATTTCCTCCTCTGGCAACATAAAGTCTAGCAACACTGGTAAACCCACTGTAATAAATTACCATAAATTCTAGTTTTATTTAATTTTCACTTTAGGATTATTACAATGTCATGCTTCACTCTCTGACATAATATTATACAGATATTTTTACGTATTTTTAAGTTAAAGGTTTATAGGATGCTTTCATTTTTTAAGACGGCTTTACCAAGTGAAGATTATGTAACGATTCACCCTATTCAGTCTGAAAGTGGTAAAGACAAGGTCTCCAAGCCAAGACCCAGATGCTTCTTTCACCCTAGAGTCTGTAAGTGGACATTTACAGCATTGGCTATCAGGGGGACATTTTGTGAAAACATAAATAAGCAGAACTTGTAAAATGCCCCAAGTCTTATAGGAAGATAAATCTTTCTAATTATGTCTTATTTACAGTTTTGCTCTTTTCCACCCTGTAGATTAAGAAGTTTCATATTTCTTAAATGTATCACTTCTGCTAGGAGGGAAAAAAAAATGACTAAAGGCTGCATTATACATAAAGCCTTTTTTGGCAGCCAATTATTGAAATAATTAAAGAATAGATTAAACATTACATGTTGAGATTTGCAACTATAATAAAAGGCATCTAAAAACATGCTATCCTTCTGTAAAGTGTGTCCAAAAAGAATGTGCAAGAAGATGTTTTCCCAAATGCTCATCTGTACTGATTATCTCATTGTTACACTGTTTCTTTTTATGAGCGAATATATTTTTACATAGGTTGACCATAGCTAAAAAAAAAAAAGAAAATGTACAGACAGATTAAAGAAAGGTTTTTACATAGGACAACTGTTTTGGGGATACAGAAACCTGATTTTGAAAAGTTATGAAACTGCATCTTTTATTTTGTAAAAAAAAAAAAAAAGTCTTTAAATATGCATTATTATGAATTCTTCCCAAATCCCTTTACTTTGCCTAAAAATCTTTCTAGAGTGGTACTAAATTTGGGTTCATCACAATCAACTAAAACTTCATGTCACAAGATTATTCTAAAATAAAACTTTAGGAATAATCAGAATGAAAAGCATTAAGGCTTAACATTCATAGTGTAGGTACTAGAGTCTCAGAAACAGTGAGACAAATACAGAAACCCCCATGCACCAGCCTTCCCTGTCTTTGGTCTTTCCTCTTGGTATTGTGGCATGGGTGTCCCCCACCTGCTTATAAAGTGTGACTTCTTCCTGTACTCTCGACCCTCTTTGCTTCCATTTTTTTAGGGACCATTTTTTTTTTCTCCTGAACTTTCTATATGTCCATCCACTCACCTACATTCTAATAACAAACTACTTCTCAAATTCAGAACTTTCATTCAGCCAACATGTCTTCTGGTCCTCTCAAGTTTGATGTTCAAAGTCTAATATTGAGACATCAACAGAACACACGTTGGATAATCCGGCATTGTCTATGATGCAGGTTTTATTTTTGTTTTTATGTATGTATGTATGTATTTATTTATTTATTTATTTCTGTGTGTTTGTGTGTGTGTGTGTGCTATTTATTTCTTTTGGGGGAGGAGGTGAGAACATTTTTTTTGCTTGTTTATTTGTGCTCCAAAGAGAGTTCCCAAAGAGTGGAGATTTATTTTCATTACATGTCATCGTGGAGAATGTTTTAACTTTATGACAATCAGAATTCAAGGAAATATGTGTCATACATGTTTTTTTCTGAAATTTAGTATGTTCATTTGGGCATATAAGTGTTCCTTGTGTCCTTGCTCAGTGTTAAAATCAACCACTAATGTTTAGTTACGTGTCTTCTATGCCCAGGTCCTGTTGTACATATGTGCTCAGCAATACTTATCTCACTCAATTCTCACATTAACTCTGAGGGAAATATTCTCATATTTTAACAAACAAACTAGAATTCAAATCATCTAAATAACATTCCCGGTGTCCATCAGCTCTAGGCAGACTCGAGGCGGGAAGATGGGTATTTAGACATGCCGTGTGCGTTCACGGCCCCATCAGCATGTGCCAGTGCAGAGTGTGAGACGAGCTAATTTTCCTGTAGGGGGTTTGCAGTTGGCATAGAAAATCCAACATTGGGGTGGCAGATGAGTGGTGGTTCAGGGTGCTGGACTCCCACATGGCCAACCAAGGTTCGAGTCTCAGATCTGGTGGCTTGCTTCCTCTCTCTCTCTCTCTCCTCTCTCTCTCACTCTGTCCCTCTCTGGTCAAATTAAAATAAATATATAAACACATAAAATAAAGTTAAGTAAAATTATTTTTAAAAAAAGGAAACTCAATATGTACACAGTGTTTGATCCAATAATTCTGTATCTAGGAATCTATCCTAAAGATATGATTAGGAAAGGCACAGGGATATCTTACAAATAGCCAAAATGGAGAAATGAGCTAAATATCTATTACTAAGTGGATTAGTTAAATATAGTGTTGTCCCATAAAGGAGTGGTATAAAAATTCAGGGAGGCTTCTGTGTTGATGTTAACTTTATTTATTGGGGTTTTTTTTTTTTTTTTTGAGAGAGATTTTTGCTATAGGGTGCACGCGCTTGCTGGAGAGGCACAGAGAAACAAACAGAAAGCGAGAAATCACCTCCAAGTGGGGGATGGCCACACCACAATCCCTTCTCCTCCATGCTCCTCTCAGGATTTTGGCTATGTATGCACATGGGCCTGGTGTGAGTGTTAAGTCTCCCGGTCTGAGATTCAAACTGTGTTCGAGTATGTGGGAGTCCAGCAATTTAACCATTTCGCCATCTGCTGGTCCTGATGCTAAATTTATAAGGCACTGCTCATCTCCATTTTGGGCCAAATATCTGGCCAGTGAGAAACAAATAAACGTAGTTAACTCTTTAACTTTTCAGTTGCTTGATTTCATAGCAGCAGGTAGAATAACTGAGTGAAATGGAGAAATCAGTGGTTTTTGGATTATCAAATGAATTGCCTTCATTACTCCAATTGGCTAGATATTTGTTTAACTCCCTATATAGTGTGTAATTTGTACATTTCAAGTATAGCAATGAGCATGAAGAAAGATATTGGCATCAGAGACTATCTCAATAATTACATGATACGTGTATTTGTCAGAATTTATTCTCACCATTCTACCCAACGTTGCACACACAGTTTGCGTTGCCACTCACAATACTTAATGGTTGTGTTGAATATTTTAAAGAAATCCTCCTTTGATGATTTGAAGATGTTTTGATAAAATTACTATTTTTACTCATGTTAATTGGTGGGGCTCTTAGGGCAACATGCTCTAAAGAGGCATAATAATTACAAAAATAACAGTTCAAATGTCTTGAGGGCTGACTGCATGGCACGCATGTTCTGGAAACTTGATAGCCGCCTAGTGTAGAAATCCATACCCAGAGCTCAGGGCAGTGCCCGGCTCATAGCAGTACTACAAAGATACTTACACTATTTTATTATCATCGCTATAATTGTGTGTAGGGATGGATTCATCCTAAAAGCTGCTAGACAGTTAGATTAATCCTAATAGACCTTTCCAATAGTGGAAAGATAGTTCCCTCTGTTTGCCACATTACCAAGGTATACTATCAGTTCTCCTTGGGGTGCAGGACTTGGATTGCACATTGGAGAGGACTATGTGGTTTAGCTCCAGAGATCCCCCTCACTTAAACACAACACCAAAATGTTTTCTGTGTTGAGTTTTCTTCTTTAGATGAAATGACTATTAAACGTAGTCAATGTAAATTAAAAAACAGCAACAACAAAACAGGATTTCACATTCCACTTGACATGGTAGACATGATTAAAGCTGAATGACAATCTGTTGAGGAGAGGCCAGTGCAGAAGTCTGAGACTAGCTAATCTTTCTGTAGGGCAAGTTGTGGTTGATAAAGAAACCCAACATGTACACAGTATTTGATCCAGTAATTCTATATCTAGGAATCTATCCTAAAGATACAGTTAGGAACGGCACAGAAATATCTTATTATTAGTAAAAACGGAGAAATAAGCTAAATATCTATTACTACGGAGATTAGTTAAGTGCAGTGTGACCCGTGAGAGTGGTGTGAAAATTCATGCTGTATGAGGCCTGGTGGTGGCACAGCAGCCATGCAACTGGACCCACATGGCAAAGCTCCTGGGTTTGTGTCTCAGGCCCTCCCTGTGTGTGCCAGCATACACGTGCGTGCCCCAGACCCCAGCCAACTGAGGCCATGGTAGACCATGGCATCAAGTCCCTGTGGGGTGGCTGCCTCTCTCCCTTTCTCTCTCTCATAAAAACAAATAAATCCACAAATAATAAATGTTTTTAAGAGAGATTTTTTGCTATAAAATGTGTGTGTTAACCAGAGAGACAGGGAGAGACAGAGAGACAGAAAGCAAGAAAACACCCCCCGGGGAGGATGGCCATGCCACAACCCCTTCTCCTCCATTCTGCTTCTGGGATTTGGGGCGCGCATGCACACAAGCCCAGAGTGAGTTTTCAGCCATCGGGTCCAGGACTTGAACCACAGTCAACTATGTGGGAGTCCAGTGATGTAATCATTATGCCATCTGCTGGTCCCCAAATAAATAATAAAATTTAAAACAGTCATATGTAAATAATACTGTTGACCTTAGAGATATTCATGAACCATTGCTAAATGAAAATTCATCCTACAAAATTAATACATAAAATGTTACCTTTCTGTGAAGAAAACAACAAATACCTGTGTGTGGATACACGGACACAGTCCCAGAACCTTATATCAACCCCAAAGGAAAGCACTAACATGTCAAATTGGCTCTGCTTATGTGGTGGATTAACAGGTGGTAAGATTGATTGGGTAAACTATTCTGAATTACTTATATTTCTTCATAAATGATGAGAATGACTTCTATTATTAGAGAACAGAAACATAAATACAGCATTTAAAAACCTAATTTTACAAAAGAAGGAAAACATTAACTGGGCTTTTTCCTGTTGTGCAAAAGTGGATCTGTGGGGAAGGAGTCGATGGCATCTAAGGAAAGAGGCAGATGACAGTCCCAGCCGCACGTGCTCAGCACCAGTGTACAGCGCGGGGCAAACACCGTATTATATTTAACTCAGAGTTGAGGTGCTAAGACCCACCCTGACAGCCTGGAGATGGCATCCTTAGGGATGTCTATGTTCACAGGGAGATTACAACTCCTCCTTGTCCTTATCCTACAAATGCAACATACAGAGTGGAAGACTGGCAGCTTGTTAAAAGCTAATTAGGAAGAGTAGACAAGAAGCAAGCCTTGTGCAACCAAGTGGGCATATTTGCCTCTCAATTATTCTGAAGACTCAACCCTTCAAAGATGCAAGTGGTAAAAAAGTGTATTTTGTACACTGAAGATAGAATGCTAATATTGGTTAAGAGTAGAAATCCCAGATTCAGAAAAACGATGTATATGTATCATAAACAACTTCTCATTGGCATTGAAAATAGGTGCACATATCTTACAAGGAAAAATGCATTCCAGCTCATTAAATTATGTCAAGAATCATAGCTAGAACTCAACACAGACTGTCACCAGGCATCGCGCGAATAACCTGGCATGGGCTGGCAGCTGAATACTACAGACTGTGCAAATAATGACAAGGAAAGCCTTTATTCCCAAACCACTCAGTGCAGATTCTAGCCAGCTCTGCACACTCCAGAGCACTAACATTATGCACAGGGAAATTAGGTTTACGGCTACATAAAAAAAAAAAAAAAAAAAAAGGACTTGTTGGAGCAGAGGTGTAGGCCGAAACACCTATCACTGCACCAGAGCAACCAGGGTCTCTGGAGAGCTCACTTCCTCATTTCTGCTCTCGTACTCCCTCCAAAGGGGCCTGGACATAATGAAAAATACCCATCTTTTTCAGAATTTCTAAAAGACCCCTGAAATCAAGCAGATGAGGCATAGATTAGAGTCCTTCTATCAGATCTTGTTATTGACTTTCAAATCAGGTCAAATGAAGCCCAGGTTGGATGAAAACAATCCAATCAAATTTCCATTTAAGTCCAGGTGAAGGGGGCTTAAGGGCCTAAATTATTCAGAACGTGGTGTCTCTCATTTTTCTCTTCCCCATTCAAAGTTTGTCAAATATAAAATTGCCCAGAGTTTTCTAGTCAGACAGAACTCATAAAAAGCTTAGGTTAAAATTCTTCTCTTTATTATATATTCATTTATACAAATAATGATTACTGAAAACCAGTTCTGGACAACCAATTGAAATTGAGTATGGCTATTCCCTTCAAGAAACTAACAATGGATCAGAGTGAACAACACAGGTATAATAAAGAACATCAAGTAATCAGATTAGAAAGCACTGGAAAGGAGCAAAGATGTAGTTAAAATAGGCTGAGAATGATAGAAAAACAAATAAGACAGCCTTATAGGAGCATTTCACACTTTCCAGCTAAATCTAAGGAGATGCAAACAGATGAATGGATTAAAAAATTATGGCACATAGACTCCTTGGAATACTACTCAGCCCTAAAAAAAATCAATGAGATCTTAACATTCGATAGAAAGTGGATACATATGGAAAATTTATTGCTGAGTGAAGCAAGCCAGGCTATGAAAGAGAGACATCGTATGTCTCCACTTAACATATATCGACTGTCCATATTCTATCATAGAGACTGAAAGATTGGAGGACCTAAAAGCATTGAAAATATTTATGGACACTGGAGACAGTGTGGAAGGATGTTGGGAGACAGGGTCAGGGTAGGGAAGAAAATTAGGGAGAAAAAAATAGAGAGGTAAGACATTTGTGGGACAGAGAAATGGTTTATTACCTGTTGATGATAACATGTATAGTATTCTCAACTGGACTGATCTGAGGTGTATTTCATATTGGATCAATTCTCTTTGTAAGCTAAATAATGTATAGAGATTGAATGCATAAAATAATACATAAATAAAGACATTTAAACTTAAAAAAGTCTAAGTGAACGTTATAAAAATTCATTGAGAGACTTGATGAGGGGCATTCCCCTACCCTTAACCTTGCCAGGCAGATCGACCCTAGACAGTGAACATCCTGGGTGAAGGAGAATAATAACTGACTGATAATATTTCACCCCGATCAACATTTTCAAGCCAGAGAAAGCTGTCCCTACCAGCTTTCCTCTGCAGTATAAATAAAGAGGATCAGGTAGATGCAAGAGTAAAGGTTTTTATTTACTCCACATTGCTCGTGTAAACTGAGCTTCAGCCCGCAGTCCAATTTTTGTTGTTTCTTAATATGCAATTTTTCCTCCATAGGTTCACTCATAATTTATTTTAAATGGGCTCGATTTGGAAATATTAGAAAATGAAATAGGAGAATACATCATATTACAAATAACAACCACTTCTAAGAAGGTGGTGCAATACTTTCTTACTGGAAGAATTTTAATCTTCCTTGCATAGGAACCAAATTTTTTTGTTAATACGAACTGGACATTTACAATGACGTTTTGTTATTACACAATGATACAAATTTTCAGTTATTTACTTTACATTTTGTTTTGTCTAATATTGGCGAGTACATTTGTATGTGTCTGTCAAATATCACTCATCTTCATTTGTTACTTCTCTTGGAAAATAAAAGTAAACATATGTATTACTAATGATGTTGGAAAGAGATTGACTTGCCTCTGTTTTACTACTTAGTGAATAATTTTTTAGCAGCTGCAAAACATTAAATGTTAAGTAGAAATACAACGTTGCTTTCTGAAGTGGTTCTGGAATAACAAATGTCACAGCTTCACACTTGGGAAGTTTTGCTGGGCTCTCTAAATGCTGTTCTCACTTTTATCGGCAATCCTACTTGGAGATGCAAAAAATCAGATGGCAGAGAAGGAAATTTGCCAGTAAAATACAAAAGCATAAATCCCAACCACCTAAGACATTGAATTCCTCCCAAACTTCAGTTAACTGTTTTGTTATCAAGACTTAAGACCCCTCTGACAAAGTAGATGACACAGAATGTCGCCCGTTACCCAACTCAAGGGGGAGCACACACTTCTAGCAGAGCAGAAAGGGCTCCAATGAAATTGCAAGCAACCTTCCACTGAAGCTAAATTCTAGCCTTAGGTGTTTTCTTAATCTGACTTGGTTTCCAGGGGAAAGTTGCAGAGGTGCTCCAACTATTTTGTTCTGAAAACCAAAGAAACAGTACTTAGCTAGGCAAGGATGGGGTTGGGGTTGAAACAGTTAACTAAACGCACACAATTCCTTTTAAAAAGTAATTACTATGAAAGTGATCCTAAAGAAAAAAATGGAGTGTTTTATGTCCTCTATTACTTTTAGGACTGTCAATATGGTATGCCGTTGAGCCACAAGAAAATGAAGGATAAACAAATTTTGAATTAAATTAATATATGGGAATCTAGCTTTCCTGCTAACTCACAGACATACACCTTGCACGTTGCTAGTTGTCAGGAATATTACTATTTTAATGGGAGATTAAGTCAGTCCTCCAAAGTAATATTGGAAGCTACCATCAATTATGCAACTCTGTGGTTTGAGGTACATGAAAAGTTGACATTTCTTTTTATTGCAATTTGCGCTTAATAAAAACATTTTTGCCCTCCAAAGTGAAAGCTGAACTATACAGTGCGTGCCACACTCTCAGTGGCTGCTGGAGCTGTTCTGAGGGCAGGAGAATGCTGCGTAGACAGTAACATCGGAACCGCGTCACATTTTCCTGAGCCGGCCTGAGGGAGACTGCAATCCCCTCATTCTGTAATGCCTACTAGGCTAGTCTCTGCCAAATAACACACTGCAAGTTTGTACTTTGATCCTGCTCGAAGCCAACCCGACTGGCATGGGGTTCTATTTCTAAAGTTACTTTTATGAGTTAATTAAGCAGAGGTGTCTCCAAAGTTGACTGGCCATAGCTCTCGACTCTAAAACAGTTATCACTAGAAGCTGCCCCAAATACCAGTATTGCTTCATTAATTGACTATATATTGCCCCCCAACCCCATGCCAGTACTGCTGACCATGAGATTTCCTTAGAAAACATGCTTGAACCAAATAACGAGTCTAGTCGTGGACGGAGAGGGAGCACGGAAGGTCTCCAAGGGTGGTGAGGTGGCATTTCTCTCTGACCGGTGTCAGAGTTTAAGGTGGAAACAGCCAGAGCATCTGTGAAAGTCTGTTGCCTAAGCAGGAGAGTTTGAAGATGGACGAGGGACATGTGTCCATGGTACGGTGCTCATTAGAAGCACAGGATGGTCAAAACAGAAGAAATAAAAGTCCAAATAACTCATCCGATGTATAGCTAACTCCAGAGTACTCTAAAGATCACTGCAGAAGGACCGTTAATTCTAACGTCAGCCTACTTCCCTTCAAAAGAAACTAAAGAAACACTAGGTCAAGGATACACAGCCCATACAGATAGGTTTTTTTTTTCTTTTTTAAACTTTATTATTTATTTATGTATCTATCTATCACTATCTCCATCCACCTATCTAAACAAGCCCTCAAAAGCTTTTTTGGCTTTTGTTTATCTGCACATCCAGCATAATAACATATTTGATGTGCTTAATGTAGTGCATAGAAGTGAGAGTCAGATCCAATCACCCTTTTAAGCCGATTGTTCTGTTTGAGGCTTCAAACCATTGGGGGGTCCAGTAGGATGATCTGAGCTGTCACTCTCAAACATTTAGAGATGCCTGGTTCTAATTACGCATATCAACGCTGATGCCTGACTTCAGTGAGACAAAGGATGCCATCAATTTGATAAGACTTTGCTAAGCAGGGTTTAAAATTAATTCATAATTTCTTTTATGTTTATCATGTGTTGTGAATATGAACTGCCATTCAATTTTTCATGAGCAGTGCACAAGTAAGAGATTTCATTTCAGGCGGTATTCTGGAAGGCTTGGGTAGTTTAGGGAGCAAATTATGATTCCATACTGTGATCTTCAGATAACTGAAACAGCAGGCGAGATGATCTGGTATGCAAATGCGGACACTCATTCTCAAGGCCTCTCCATATGCACACAATTAAGGAACTGCCACCAGTTTTCCCCTCTTACCTAACTCTGGACACCTGCACAAAAGCCCCTTTATCAAAACATACCAAAGGATAATATTGGAAACTTTAAAAATTTTCTGTAGTAGAGACCAGCAGATGGTGCAATGGTTACATCTCTGGACTCCTACATAGTTGACTGTGGTTCGAGTCCTGGACCCAGCAGCTTACACTCACACTGGGTGTGCGTACCTGCGTGCCCAAAACCCTGAGGGGAGAATGGAGGAGAACGGATTATGGCATGGAGTGATTTTTAAAATTTTCTTTCTCTCTGTCTCTCTGGCCAGTGCATGTGCCCTATAGCAACAAATCTTCATTAAAAAAAGAAAAGTTTCTGTAGTTATGGAAAATGGGATAAAAATCATAAAGTTTCAGAAGCAATAAAAGTAAACAATATTTATATAAGTTGGTATGGTAGTTATTTTTAGGTGTCAATTTGACTGGATTAAGAAATATCTAGAGAATTGATAGAGCACTGTTTTCCAGTCTGCCCATGAGAGGTGTCCAGAGCACGGGGGTGATTGTGAGCTGACTAAGAGGGGAAGAACCAGTCTTCACAGAGCACCACCCAGTCGGCCTGTGGCCCACACAGAACAAAAACGGTGGACAGGGGAATCAGCCGCTCTCCCCCCAAAGCTGCCATATGCTCTTCTCCTGCCCTAGGACGTCATAACTCCAGGCTCTCTGGCCTTCAGATCCCAGATGTTTCGTGATTATGTGGGCAAAATGTAAAGCAAAATTAAATTCTTATTAAAAGGAAATTTTCAAATGAATTAAAAATTTTAATATCTTATAGTACAACAGGAAAAGTAGCTACGAAAACCAAATGTTAAGAGTTTCTGCCAGCTGGAAACCCTGTGTCTGTTTTGACAGGCCTATCACATATATACAGACTGTCACAAAGGGAAAATCTTTCCGTTTCCTCTCAGGAAGATCATTATAAGCCTTTTTTATCGATTGCTTCCTGTGGTATATATAATCCTTCTTGTGGTTTTGTGCTATCCAGGGAACCTGTTGTGTGTAAACAACCACAGGTGATTAGCGATCAATGAATGATTTTAACCTACGAGACAAATGCAACAGGACATGGACCTTCATGTAAAGGGCTGTTTGGTTTCATCCCCTACAGATTTAACTTGATTCTTTTCAGCTGAAGGGAGAAGAATGTAGAAAATCAATGTTGCTGGGTGAGGCCAACACAGTTGAGCTCTGCTCGTGAGTATTCTGTTAGATGACGATGGCTGAAACTTTATATTGTGGACAGCAATTTTTTTGTTAAGTACATATTTGATATTTTGGAGTGTGCTTTAAAACATACTCTGCCAACAGTTCATTTAGTTAGGCCCGTTTTCCATAACTCACACAAATGCTTCTCTAACCTAGAGAAGAACAAAGTAAGACTCGGAGAAAACCCAAGAGAGGTTATTTAATTATCAACTTACTCATTAGACAGGTGGTAGTTACATAAAGAATGCACCAATATGTCAGACTTCTATAGATTTTGTGGATGTAATTATAGAAACGAAAACTCTTAGAGCTGAAAAGGATCTTAGAGATCACCTACCACAGGATCTTACAGATCACCTACCATAAGATCTTACAAATAGATCACCCGCTATCGAATCTTACAGATCACTCGCTATAGGATCTTACAGATCACCTGCTAGATGATCTTAGAGATCACCCACTGTAGGATCTTATGGATCACCCACTACAGGATCTTACAGATCACCCACTACAGGATCTTACAGAACATGCACTATAGAATCTTAAAGATCACCGACCATAGGATCTTACAGATCGCACGCTAGAGGATCTTAGAGATTATCCACTATAGGATCTTACAGATCACCCACTACAGGATCTTACAGAGCACCCACTATAGGATCTTATGGATCACCCACTAATAGAATCTTACAGATCATCTGTAATAGGATCTTACAAATCACCCATTATAGGATCTTACAGATCACCCGCAATAGGATCTTACAGATAGATCACCCATTACAGGATCTTACAGAGCACATATCACAGGAGTCTCTAATATAATTGACCACAATTACTTTTTTACAGCTTTTAAAATATAATTTTTTCTGGGGTTTTCCTCCAAATGTTCTCATTCAGACCTGTGGTATGTCTGCATCTGCATGTTTTAAAGGTCAATAGTTAGAAATATATTAAGAGAAAAACTACATGTACTAGAGTGTCATAAATAAGTCTATTTTGCAAACATAAAATATTGACATATGTATTATATATAATCATGTGTTGCTTAACAACAGGCATCTGTTCTGAGAATGCATCATTAGGGGGCTACGTCATGTTGCAAACATCAGAGTGTACTTACACGCCAACCCATGCATAGTCCACTACATGCCTAGGCCATATGAGATAGGAAGTTGCTCCTGAGCAAACCTGCATACATGTTACCATGCTGAATACTGCAGGCACCTGTAAAGCAGTGGTAAGCATTTGCATACCTACACATATTCAAACATAGAAAGGGTACAATAAAAAGTGTGGTATTAAAGATGAAACGTGGTGCATATACATGAAACCTATAGAGGGCACTTATGGTAACAGAGCTGGCGGGAGTGGAAGAAGCTCTGGGTGAGCCAGTGAGTGGGTCTGAATGGCATTCCTAAAATAAACTGTGTAAACACTGCACAGTTCTAGGGCATTATCATTACTACAGTAAACCATCGAAGCACAGTACAGAATATACCATGTCTATTAAAATTATTTTATTTATTCATTAATAAATAACCCCAGCTTACTGTAAGTTCTTTATAAACCTCAAAAAATATGTAAACGTGTTGACCCTTTTGAAATAACAACTTAAAGCCCAAATGTCTATATAGCAATACAAAATATTTTGCTATTCTTATTCTATAAGCTTTTTCCTATTTAAAAAATTTAAAGCCATTTAAAACTTTCTGTTAAAAACTAAAAGATAGGGTCAGCTGGTGGCATGGTGGTTAAGGCAGCTGGATCACACAGGACCAACTGTGAGGTTAGAGTCACAGACCCAGAACCTTGAAAAACACTCCAGGTGTGTGTGTGTGTGTGTGTGTGTGTGTGTGTGTGTGCCCAAAATACCAAAAGGAGATGGAGGAGTAGGGGTTGCAGCGTGTCCATCCCTCCTGAGGGGTGCTTTCTCACTTTCTCTCTCTCTCTCTCTGTGTTTCTCTTTCTCATAAGCACACATGCTCTAGAGAACAACTAGGGGGAAAAAAGTCACACGCACACAGGATTGAATCAAGCACAAGAGTGAAAGATTTACTCGAGAGACCTGGTACACACAAGATGTATGAGGTTGCTACCGGTGAAACACAGCACACTGGCACAGTACGAGTTTTTAACATAGAGAGAAGGCACACACTCTAAAATAACAAGAACGGGAGTAGTGTAGTAAATGCGCACACTGGTAACGGAGCCCTCTGTTACCCTGACCACGCCTTCCATTCTGTCCATGGTGACATGTGCTCTCCCTAGACTATGGGCAGTGGGAGAGGTTTGCTCCACCAACATCACTACACGGGGACTCCTCCCACTGCGATGTCCCTGGGCCTCAGGAGGAGTTCAGTCCCACTGTCTTTAACACCAGAATAATGTACTATTGAGTCATCGCTACAAATACCAAATTTTACATTGTAAAGTGTTTACAGAGCATCTAGGATTAACTTCCCAAAACGTAAACACTAACACAGGTCTTCTCACATAACTGAGAAGAGGAACGACTTTGCATATTGGGGTGGGACATGTTTGCCTTCCCTTCCCTCTCTTGGGCTAATCATATTTTGACAATACCCTCAAATGTCACAAAGGGGTATACAGCAAAGGCATAAGAGACACTCGCTTGGATACTTAATCCTTAATCACAATCAATCATCTGCATTATAAAGATGTGATCTAGTGACACCCGTTTCTTGCCATATCATCATTTTCTGGACTCAATGATGGCATGTCTCCCAATCTGAGCCCCTACTGAAGTTCATAAAGTTGATTATATTCTCTGAGTCATAATCTTTGTTTTATTTGTACATATCTCAACACCCCTTATTGATGGGTGAACTATTTCAGAAACTCAGTAATCTGGGCCCCAGTTTATAAATAGGAAGGAAACTAAAGAATATGCTGAAGTAGTTAACAAAGTGCTTAACTGAAGTCACAAAGTGCGTTAATTGAAGATTATGAACTTCTAAACAAAACTCATGCCCTGTCTCAGAGCTAGTGTATCCCACTTGAGGTCACACTTGTAGCAATAATTTCGGTCTGTTGGGTGAACAGACTAGGAGCTTCAGTACAGAATCAGAAGAAGTAGACAGAAATGGAGAAAAGGAAGTTATTAGTTCAAAAATTAGGAATTTCACGTTGCATTTAGTTCAGCAATCTTTCACTGTGATTCTGTATATCGTGTATCCTGTGCTCAAATGAGTTTTACTTTATATGATTTTACATGATATTCTAATTAGGAAAAAAATCTAATTCTATTCTGATACATTTCTAAAGAATAAAAATAGCTGTAATATATTAGTCCAAGATAGTGGACTAGGTCTAGAGTCCCTTCGAAACCTTCCGCCTGGTTAATATGTTCACTGCCTAACAGAGGACAGTGAATACTGAGGCAAGAGTACCCGTTTTAGAGTTAAAAAACTAAGGCAAGAAAGTCTCCTTTGTAGGTTATAATGTTATAACAATGTGAAACAACAAAATAAAGCACATACCTTGAAGACCTAAAAAATTATAGAATTAGGACCAGCACCTGGCATAATGGTTACGTGGCTGGATTCTCACGTAGTCAGCCACATTTCAAGTCCTGGATCTGCCAGCCTAAAACTCACTGGAAATGTGTGCATGTGTGCCCAAGATCCCAAGAGGAGAATGGAAGAGAATGGATTGTGGTGTGGCTATCCCCCCCTGGATGGCCACGTTTTCTGTCTCTCTGTTTCTCTGGCAAGTGCACACAGCCTATAGAAAACAAGACAAAACAAGACTATCTCTAAAGAAAAATGATAGCATCAATATAGTAATTCATAAAAGCTTACACAACTTACATCGTTTTAAGGGTCCTTTCTCCAATCTTGTGATATCCTTTCAGTTCAGAATTTCAATTTAGAAATGTGTGAAAATGCTACAGTAAACTGCAATACTAATGTCCATGGGTTGCCATCTGGCATTGTAATCCTGGTCATTCACTAAGATTCTCAGTGGTGTCACACTGCTTAGATGTAATTACCCTTATAATGCTAGAATAAATAGGAGGAAATAATTTTTATTGTGTTTATTAACTGGAAACTTCTAAACTGATGGTGTAGGGACCTGAAATAATGCAAATTAAACACACTGTAATAAACATGAAATGCATGGTACTTAAGAGGAAGTGTAGGAGGTAGGCACCTGTATGGCCATGCTTAGGATGAAAAACAGAGCTCTTAACAAGAAAGCAGATGTAGAGGCTGGATTTATAAACTACAACACCAGAATAAATGTTTGAAACCTATAAAAACAATACAACAATCAATCACTTATTCCTAGGCTATTTTGTGTAAGTATTTATACAAGATTCTAGAACTAATTTTATTCTTAATTTTATCCAGAGAGCCCACCTAGCATTTGAGTAGATCCAGAAGAGGAAGATTAAAATGCATTGACTATTATAATCTAGAATAGTACTGTTAAATTTATCTATTATCACATTTATACTTAACAAATGTGATAGTTTTGTATAACTCATCCCTTCAACATTAAAAAAAAAACAGAGTAAATATCTTACACAGACATTTGAAGCAAAGTTCATATTCTTTTGATTATAACATATAGTCTGAAAAAGAGTGACTTATTTTCTTCAAGAATATGATTTCTAGAACCTTCCTTTCAACATAGGCCTCTATCTAGAAAATTTACTCTCAAGAAAATATTTCTTGTATGTAAGTCTTATGTTGATGGTTGAAATGACCAGTTTTACCAATATAAAAAGTATGGCAATGGGGCCAGCAGATGGCAAGGTGGTTAAGGTACTGAACTCCCACATGGTTGATCATGGTTCAAGACCCAGACCTGGCAGCTTGGAAATCATGTTGAGTGTGTGTGCATGTGTGTCCAAAAACAGAGAGGACAGAGGAGGAGGGATTGTGACATAGTATCCCCCATGAGGGGATGATTTCTCACTTTCCCTCTCTGTCTCTCTTCAGCAAGTGCATGTACTCCCCCAGCAAACAAACAAACAAACAAATTAAAAAAACAGTGAGTTTTGAAAATGGCCCTGTAAAAGTAAATCAAAAGACTTCACATTTTGAGAAAGTCAGACAGAATCTTTCCAGTTTAAAGTGATTTTAAAAATTTGGAAGCCCACTGTCTTAGATCAAGTGTTGACAAATATTTATTGTAAAGGTCCAGACACTAAACGTTCTAGTCTTTGCATGTCCTAGTCTCTTACAACTGCTCCGTGTTGTCACTGAAGTATAAGAGCAGCCACGAGCATTAAGCAGATAACGCTTAGTAGCCTAGCCTAGTAAAGCTGGGCTTCAATGAGAGTTTGTTTATGGACACTGAGATTTGAATTTCATATAATTTTTTGGGGAAGAGGGTTTTGCTATAGGGCACGTGTGCTCACCAGAAAGACAGAGAGAGACATAGAGACAGAAAGCAAGAAATCAGCCCCCAACCCCAAGGATGGACATGCTGCAATTCCTTCTCTCCCACTTTCTTCTCCGGATCTTGGGCATATGCACATGTGCCCAGTGTGAGTGTAAGCCACCGGGTCCAGGACTCCCACCATGGTCAACTACATGGGAGTTCAGCAACATAGCCGTTACACTAAGTGGTGGTCCCAATTTTTATATAATATTTTAAAATTTTACTATTTCTTACATTTAACCATCGTGTATTTTTATTCTGTACAACATGGCTGTTTAAACCACACATACAGTGCATGGCAATCAAATCAAGATATGACCATGTGTATCACTTTCAACAGAAAAATTTACACTCTTACATGTGTTCAATGTTTTTTTCACTTAACCCCTCCCTCCCACCTTACGCTCCACCTCCTCTTACACAGTCTCTGATGTGTTCACTTGCCCTCTGTACTATTATATCTTTGAATCTTTGAATTTCTGCCATAGAATGAAGGCACTAAGTACATATTATGTGGGGTATATACAATGTTTGTCTTTCACAGTCTGACTTGTTTTGCTTGGCATTAAATCTTCTAGTCATCTACTTTGTATCATATGACAGGGCCTCATTGTCCTTTATGGTTGTGTAATATTCCATAGTGAATATGTGCCACACTTTTTAAAATCAGTCATCAGTTCTTTGAAATTCAGCTTGAGTCCATCTCTAAGCAATTGTGAATAATGCTACGATAAACATGAATATGTAAGTGTTTTTCCAACTGTGTGTTTTCCTATTCTTTGAGTAAATACTAAGTAGTGGTATTGCTGGGTCATACTGTAGTTCTATTTGTAGGTTTTTAATTTACCTCCAAACTGCTTGTCTCATTGGCTGTATTGACTTATGTTCCCACCTACAATGTAGGAGGGTTCTTTTTTCACCAGTTTTGCCAGGACGTGTCACTCTATATTTTTTAACCATAGCCATTCCGACTGGGGTTAAGTAGTACTCCTTGTAGTTTTGATTTGCATTTCCTTTTGGAGAAGAGACGTTGGACATCTTTCATATGATTTTTGGCTATTTGCATGTCCTCTTTAGAGAACTGTCTGTTTAACCCATTTGCCCCTTCTCAATTGGATTATTCCTTTTGCTCCCTGCTTTGTTTTCTAAACTGCCTGAGTCCCCTATATATCCTGGTTATCACTTCCTAACTGAAGCATAGTTTGTAAATATTTTCTCCCATTCTGAGGATTGTCTCTTTATTTTTATTAATTGTTCCTTTATTGTACGGAAACTTTTTGACTTGATGCAATCCCACTTATCTATTTTTGGAACTGTTGCCTGTGCTTTTGAGGTCATGATTAAGAAATATTTGCCTACTCCAATGTCTTCAAGTGTTTCCCCTGAGTTTTCCACCAGTAATTTTATAGCTGGAGGCTTGGCATTTAGATCTTTGATCCATTTTGAGTTGATTTGTGTTGTCAGTGAGAAATAGGGGTCTAGTTCTCATTTTTCCACATGTGGTTATCTAGTTCCTCCAGCACTGTTTGCTGAATTTTTCCAGTAATTTTATAGCTGGAGGCTTGGCATTTAGATCTTTGATCCATTTTGAGTTGATTTGTGTTGTCAGTGAGAAATAGGGGTCTAGTTCTCATTTTTCCACATGTGGTTATCTAGTTCCTCCAGCACTGTTTGCTGAATTTTTTTTTTTTTAACCTCACTGGATTATCTTATGTCCTTTGTTAAAAATAAGTTGTTCTGGGGCCAGCAGATGGTGTAGTGGTTACACTGCTGGACTCCTACCTGGCCAGTCATGGTTTGAGACTCAGACGCAGTGGCTTCAAAATCACATCAGGTGCACGTGCATGTGTGACCAAGATCCCAGGACAAGAATGGAGAAGACATTGAAACATGGTCATCCCACTCAGGGGAGTAATTTCTCACTTCCCCTCTCACTGTCTCTGTCTCTCTTTCTCTCTCTCTGGTGAGTGCATAATCCCTAAAGCAAAAATCTCTAAAAAAAAAAAAATGTTGGCTGTATGCTTTGAGTTTTATTTCTGAATTCTCTATTCTATTCCACTGGTGTATGTGTCTGTTTTGTTTTGTTTTGCTAGTAATATGCTGTTTTGGTTATCAGTGCTTTGTATCTTTGGGATTAGGTAGTGAGATGCCTCCTATTTTATTCTTTTTGGACTGTATTGCTTTGGTAACACAGGACCTTTTATGATTCCAGATCATAAATTTTAGAATTGTTTTTTCTATTTCTGTGAAGAATGTTGTGAGTAATTTAATTGGAATTACATGGAATTTGTAAATGAAGAATGTTGTGGGTAATTTAATTGGAATTACATGGAATTTGTAAATTAATTTGGGTAAAACTGACATTTTGATAATGTTAATGCTTCCAATTAAAGAACATGGGATATCTTTCCTTTTTTGTGTGTGTCATATTCAATTTTTTTTAGTTTTCTTTTTTTTAATTGTCTGGGAAAATTTTAACCTATTTTGATTAAATTTATTCCTATAAATTCATTCACTCATTCATTTGTGGCTATTGTAAATGGACTTCCTAGCTTTCTGATCCTTTGTTGAAATATAAATCAGATTGCATACTTTATTCTTAGTAACCAAAACCTTCTCCCTATATTTTATACACTGGAAAACTATATTCTATAAATAAATAGCAGTTTTTTTTAAATCAGTGATCTCAAAGTATTTCCTCAGAAAACCTCTTGATAGATCAGTTTGATTCTGCCTCAGTCTATTTATCGTTGGTGTATAAAAATGCTAAAGATTAGTGTACATTGATTTTGTATCTTGCCACTTTACCTATTTTATCACTTTCAGGAGGATTTTTATGGATTCTTTTGGATTTTCTATGAATATTATCATATTATCTGCAAATAGAGACAATTTAGCTTCTTTTCCTATTTTAATGCTTTTATCTTATTCTCTTTTCTGATTCCTTTGGCTAAGGCTTCCAGTAGTATGTTGAAAAGAAGTGCAGAAAGTAGGAAGCTTTGCCTTGTTCCAAATTCTGGTGGTAAAACTTTCAGCTTTTCCCCATTCAATATGATGTTAGCAATGGGTGTGTCATACATGACTTTTATTGTGTTGAGAAATGGCCCCTTTTATACCTATTTTGCTAAAAGTCTTAATTATGAAGAGGTGCTATATTTTATCACATGTGTTTTCTGCATCGATTCATATGCTCATATGGTTCATATATTTCTGTCTGGTAATATTATATATTACATTAATTATTTTGTGTATGCTGAACCAAGGTCCCAAAGTGGGTAGGGCTGAACCGGGGAGGTGTTGCCACAGTGCAGTGTGGGCCAGTGAGCATGCGGGTGGGAAGCGCTTCTGATTTTTTTCAAGTATTTAAAACTGCAGGGCTGGCCCCCTTTTGCACAGTGGTTAGACACAATGCATAAGGAGCTAGACCCAACAGTGCTGGCTGTAGTTTGAATCCTGGCCCTGGGAGTTTGAAGAACATGGCTGGGTACAAGAGCATGCACACTCAGAATTCTGACTGAGGGAAGAAATAGAGGAGGAAAGATTGCAGCACGTCCACTGCACACTCCCTCAAGGGGGTGGGTGTCCTTGCTCACCCTCCCCGTCTGTCTGGTGATGTACATACTTTCTGATCAGAACTTTTTTAAGAGTATAAATATATATATATATATATATATATATATATATATGTATATAATTAAAAAAATCTTGATTCATATCTAATTGTGTTGCTTGACTTACTGCTCATGTTTATACATGCAATTGGTCTATTATTTATTTATGAATCTGACAACAAACTTGCTTAAATCTTTATTGACATACCTTAGAATTCTTTTCTGTTTTGTTTTGTTTTGCTAGTAATATGCTGTTTTGGTTATCAGTGCTTTGTATCTTTGGGATTAGGTAGTGAGATGCCTCCTATTTTATTCTTTTTGGACTGTATTGCTTTGGTAACACAGGACCTTTTATGATTCCAGGTCATAAATTTTAGAATTGTTTTTTCTATTTCTATGAAGAATGTTGTGGGTAATTTAATTGGAATTACATGGAATTTGTAAATTAATTTGGGTAAAACTGACATTTTGATAATGTTAATGCTTCCAATTAAAGAACATGGGATATCTTTCCTTTTTTGTGTGTGTCATATTCAATTTTTTTTAGTTTTCTTTTTTTTAATTGTCTGGGAAAATTTTAACCTATTTTGATTAAATTTATTCCTATAAATTCATTCACTCATTCATTTGTGGCTATTGTAAATGGACTTCCTAGCTTTCTGATCCTTTGTTGAAATATAAATCAGATTGCATACTTTATTCTTAGTAACCAAAACCTTCTCCCTATATTTTATACACTGGAAAACTATATTCTATAAATAAATAGCAGTTTTTTTTAAATCAGTGATCTCAAAGTATTTCCTCAGAAAACCTCTTGATAGATCAGTTTGATTCTGCCTCAGTCTATTTATCGTTGGTGTATAAAAATGCTAAAGATTAGTGTACATTGATTTTGTATCTTGCCACTTTACCTATTTTATCACTTTCAGGAGGATTTTTATGGATTCTTTTGGATTTTCTATGAATATTATCATATTATCTGCAAATAGAGACAATTTAGCTTCTTTTCCTATTTTAATGCTTTTATCTTATTCTCTTTTCTGATTCCTTTGGCTAAGGCTTCCAGTAGTATGTTGAAAAGAAGTGCAGAAAGTAGGAAGCTTTGCCTTGTTCCAAATTCTGGTGGTAAAACTTTCAGCTTTTCCCCATTCAATATGATGTTAGCAATGGGTGTGTCATACATGACTTTTATTGTGTTGAGAAATGGCCCCTTTTATACCTATTTTGCTAAAAGTCTTAATTATGAAGAGGTGCTATATTTTATCACATGTGTTTTCTGCATCGATTCATATGCTCATATGGTTCATATATTTCTGTCTGGTAATATTATATATTACATTAATTATTTTGTGTATGCTGAACCAAGGTCCCAAAGTGGGTAGGGCTGAACCGGGGAGGTGTTGCCACAGTGCAGTGTGGGCCAGTGAGCATGCGGGTGGGAAGCGCTTCTGATTTTTTTCAAGTATTTAAAACTGCAGGGCTGGCCCCCTTTTGCACAGTGGTTAGACACAATGCATAAGGAGCTAGACCCAACAGTGCTGGCTGTAGTTTGAATCCTGGCCCTGGGAGTTTGAAGAACATGGCTGGGTACAAGAGCATGCACACTCAGAATTCTGACTGAGGGAAGAAATAGAGGAGGAAAGATTGCAGCACGTCCACTGCACACTCCGTCAAGGGGGTGGGTGTCCTTGCTCACCCTCCCCGTCTGTCTGGTGATGTACATACTTTCTGATCAGAACTTTTTTAAGAGTATAACTATATATATACACACACACACATAATATATAGTAAATGATAACTTTGCACAACAGAATCTGTGTCTATGAGGAGTTTTGATAACCAAGTTCAATATCCTCCATGAAGTATTATCCTTGAAAATATTTAAAACATTTCTTAACTTGTTGAGAACAGCTTTTGCTGTAGGTTTTACACTGTCCATGGGGACTGGTATGTCTTCAGAGTCTCAAAATCTATATTAGCTACCAACTTGCCTCATGGCAAATAGTCAATTTTTTTTTAGTTTACAAATTCTAATAATTTTGAGACCTGTTTCCTTAAAACATTGTTTCTTTCACCAACACTTTATTAAAAAGTTTCAGAGCCACATACAAGAAAAAAGCTAGTCTAGCCTATCCAAAATATAATTTCTGGTTCTAATAGATTTCGTGGTCTTAATCAATTTAATCCAAGAGTGTGTGTGTATATGCTTGTACTTGTGTGTGTGTGCTTTGTAGACTCCATGCTCTCATGAAAAATGGGACTAGCCACTTTGAACATCAAGGGACTTGAACTTGGCTAACTTTGTGGAAGAGTGGCATTATTGGATTTATTTTTCCTCCTGGGTTCCAATAAAACTAGCATCTATTGACCTTCAGAGTAGGTTAAAAAAATCCATATGTTTCATGCTAGACTACATAAAAGAAAAGTTTTAGATAGACTTTTAGTATTGATTCTTGTTCCAAGATTTTAACTAAGAATTGTACCTTTCATTCACTTAGTTGCAGCTAAACTCCATTTATGATATTTTTAGCTGTATGACCTTGGGCAAGTTCCTTAACCTCTGTAACCCTCAGATAGTTTAACTGTAAATTAGCAGACATGAGTCAGGTCATGAAAGGCTTTGCTTGGTGACACAGCGATGGCCTCAACCTGCCTTGTGATTTGATCCCTTACTTACAGGCGAATTTTGTGATCAAAACTGATCCATCGAGAGGTTTTCTGAAGAAATACTTTGAAATCATGAATTTTTAGAAAACCACAAAGAAATGGTTACTTATTTAGAGGATATAGTTTTCCAGGGTATAAAATATAGGGAGAAAGTCTTGGTTACTAAGAATGAAGTGTGCAATCTGACTTATATTTCAACAAAGGGTCAGAAAGCTAAGGAGCCTAATCAGAATTGGATACTTAATTCCAAGTATTTTTTTTCCTTTATTAAAAAATAAACTCAAGTTTGAACATAATATCAATGCAGCTTGTGGTTGTCAAGGAATGCATGAACATATTTGCTTATGGTTCAAATACAAATATTTACAGTTCATATTACTTTTTCTTGCAACCTACCCATAAAACAATAACGTGAAATGAACAATTTAGATATCAATAGCTTCCTTTGTCTGCAACAGGAGGCAACACCTCCTATTTTTTCCATGATTTTTTTATTCATTTATTTCTAGTTGCTTTACGTGTACATATAGCTTTATTCTAACACAATTATAAAGTTTTCTAAAGCACTCCGATGTCTCTCTGAAGTCCCCTAATACTGACAATAGTGTCATGAATTAGAAGTTTTACAAGTCGCCTAGTACTGACAATAGTGTCATGAATTAGAAGTTTTCAACAATTTTCCTTCAAAAAGTGAAATATTTATTTCTTTACTTAAATATTTATGTATGTATTTATTTAATAAAACATACTTACCCAGCTATAATATATATTTGTAAAAAAGGACTGTGATATGACAAATATCTTTAGGAAAATAAACAACTAAGCCTTAAGATTTGGAGATGTACAGAGAGAAATTAACATTTGTGGACTACTCTGAGTCTGCTAGCTGTTATTCAGAAAATAACCTAGTCAGTGCCTAATGGGATTTGTGTCTAAATTAGGGGAAAGTAAATAAAATATCACAAGAAAGCTCAGCTGATTTATTGGATAGTCATTATCATTTCATCATATGTTTCTGAAAGAGGAAATAAAAAAAGGCCAGAAGGAACAGAAGCAAATTATGTCAACTCTGCGTCTTCCTACAATGCCTGGGGTCCTCCCAAGCACCAGTGGGTCTGAGTCACTTGTAGTTTTGTGGCAAGCTAAATAAACTGTGTCTCAATTTTCTGCTATCTTTATTTGTCACTCAAGATAAATGTCCCTTGAGTGATTTCTCTACCCCCTTTTCTTGTTTCCTTTCCAATCTCTCCAGAATCCTCATCTGTAGTTATCGAACCTCCTTGATACTTTTACTTCTAGCCTTGACTGAAGTGTGGTTTGAACTGTTTTATTAGTAAGGCCCATTTTTATCTTACTCGAAGATGCGGTGGTGGAATCCATTCCTGTCTTTCCGCAATGGGGCTTTGGAATCACTACTTCTCTGCATTCCCTTCTGCCATTCACCAAATTTTGAGCCTCTCGCTGAAGGTAATATTGGTTACCAAAGACTGGCATATGATTCATGGGACTTTCTCAGAAAGTATAATTCCCCTGGATGACTGCCATGTTTCTATGACTGCTTAATTTGTTTTCCTTCTTATTTTTTTCACTACAGACTCCTACTTTTTCCATTCGGTCATTCAATGACTCCCATGGTATCAATTTTTACACTCTAGTAGGACATCTTGTCTTTGTTTCTACGGTCCCTTGAGATTTCCTGCTGCCTGTCATTCTCAAGGTTTACTTGTTTAGGATTTCCCGTGTTGCTTTGAGAATCTTCCCAATAAATCTTACCCTTCCCCACCATCCTTGCTACTATTATTCTTAAACTCTTGGTTTCAGGTGCTCGTACCCCCACCCTTACACATGTGCGAAGCTATAACATAGCAGCCCCCAGGAGACAGCCTGTGTCTGGGGTCAGTCATATCTACCTGGCTCACCATTCTTGCTAACAGTCATTCTCTGGCCCTCGGCCAGCCCCTAGTCAGACAGCCTGCAGAGTGCGAAACTCTTATTGTTCCTTGTCTTTAACAAATTTAATAAAATTGTCTCTCTGGTCAATATTTATAAATAAAGACTATTCTAGTAATCCCACTGGCTTAGTAGATAACCCTGGGCTCCAAGCTTCTCAGTCGTGATAATGATGCTATCTCACCCTTCTCCTAAGCAGTAATAGTGGAGATCATCTCTTTCCTCCCATTTCTTTTTTTTTTTTTTTTCCAGGAAAGACAGAAACACAGAATGACAGAAACAAAGAGATAAGCAGCCATGACACGGTCTTCATGCTGCATGCACCCCCAGTCTCAGCTGGCCTGAGTCATGGGCATGCTCAGTGTGTTCAGGGAGGTCCTTAGAGGCAAACCCAGGACCTTTCCCATGTGTGTCCACTCACTTTACACTGAGCTACCACCTGGCTCATCTTTCTTCCTATTCTTCTCCCATATTTAACTTGTAGGCAAATCCTACCACATCTTTTTATATTTTTTTCCCATAATGTGCACCTCCTTTTTCTCTCAGAGACAGGTTTCTTAGTTGAAGGCTGGTTTGTTTTCTAATTTAAACATGACTCATTCTTTGCCAACATACTTGAATTAGTCATAACATACCAGTATATTTCCCCTGAACAGCAACAGTTTAGTGGCAAATAATAAAAGTGATATAGAAAGAAGAGCTATAGGTTAATTTGTTTCTTATGAATCAACTGAAAAACAACAGGGCCAGCTGGTGATGTGGTGGTTGAGGCACCTAGATTCTACATGGCCAACTGTGCAGTTCAAATCCTGGATCTAGCGGCTTGGAAAGCAGGCCAGGTGTATGTGTGCATGCCCAAATCATCAGAGGAGAATGAAGAAGAGATTGTGATGTGGACATCTCCCTGGAAGGTGTCGCACTACCCCACCACTCCTCCTACCGTGTCAATCACACGTGCCCCAAAGCAAGTTCAAACAGTAGCAAAAGATCTAACCTATTGTAATAGTAACATAAATAAATTTGAAATAATACACATTTAGCATGATAACATGAAGCTCCTTTTACAAATAACTGGATCAAAGTAACAACATAACTCACTTAAATTTGACCCCAGGTACTCACATGATCAGTCAGACATGAACACAGTAAAAGAGAAAACATTTTTTTAGTAATGGAAACTCAGTTCTTCCATTTATTCAGGCCAAAACCTTAAAATCAACCTGAGTCTATTTTTTTCTATCACATCTCTCTATGAACAGAATATTTTGTCTACACCTCCAAGACAATTTGGAATCTTGGTACTCTTCTGTGTGTCCAGTGCTGTTCCTACCTAGCCCACTATCTTCTCTCAGATGGTTAATTGTAATAGTCGTTCTACTGGTCACCTAAATCCTTCACACAGAAGCCAGAACAATTCTGTTAAACATAGGTCAAACCTTGTCATATTTCCTTTCAAAACTCTCTAATGATTCCTTCCCTTCTATTCACACAAAGCAAAGGTAAAATTCTTTTTTTTTTTTGGAGAGATTTTCACTATAGGGCACGTGCGCTTGCCAGACAGACAGAGAGAGACAGAGAGACAGAAAGTGAGAACTCACCCCCCAGAGGGGATGGTCACACCACAATCCCTTCTCCTCCATTCTCCTCTCGGGATCTTGGGCATGCACGCACACGTGCCCGGCGTGAGTTTTAAGCCACTGGGTCCAGGACGCGAACCGCGGTCGACTACATGGGAGTCCAGCGACATAGCCATTATGCTAACTGCTGGTTCCCAAGGTAAAATTCTTTAAGGACCTGCGACTTACTGTGATATCCAGCCTCCTGCTCTGGGATTCCACCCGCCCACTCTCTCTCTCTTATTTACCTCTTTCTAATCCCCGGGTGGGACTGGTGGCCCTTGGACATCCAGGATATACTCCTGCCACAGGACCTTCACGCTTGCTGTCTCTTCCGCTGGGAATGCTTCTACCTTCACGTCCACAGAACTTGCTTCCTTCTTATTTCAAATCTGTCTTCAAATGATATGTCCTTATTGAAGCCTTCCACGGTCAAGCTAGTTTAAAAATACTGTTCCCTGCCACCCTTCCTACTCCTTGTCCACGGTTCTATTCTTTATTTTTCTCCAGAGCACGTCTCCTCTGGCAACCTTTCCATTTTTCATGTAGTTATGCTACCTTCGTGTTGCTTTCCCCTGAGCTCCATGAAGGTGGGACTATTGGATTTACTCTGAGCCCTAAGAATGGTGCTTGGACTACCATTGGCTCTTATTTAATATTTACTGATTGAGTATCTGAATTAATAAATGAATGATTTTTTTTTACTAGATGAGAGAATAAATGAAATAAATGTAAACCTGAGCAATCACAGATGTTGAAAGAAGGCTCTACACGACACTGAAACGAACACTCGGAAGGTAAATACAACATTTTCATAGTGCTCTACCATTTATAAAGGACTTCCACATACATACATACTCGTTTCTTTTTAAAAACAAGACCACGTACAGGAGGGTAGTGTTATTTATACTTCGTAAGTTGGAAAAAACATCAGGTAGCTTAGGGACTACTAGAGGCCACGTTTTTCAAAGCAGCCACTCTGAGTCTTGAATGATATTACCTTCAGGAGATGACATTTTATTTCCTCTTTTGGCAGAACTCTCTGAACCATGGAATCACTTCCCAAATTTATGTAACGATAGTTTGTTTAAAAAAACAGTGCGTTCTATTTTATTGTGAAGCTTGGACTTCAGAAGAACCAGGATAAATATGACACTCCATTTGCTTAACTCATATTTTGGGGTACAGAAGCATCGCTAAACTCTATCCCCCTTTCTTAGATGATCTCGTTCTGTCCTGTTTCCTTAGCCGAGTTGAAATAGCTTTTCACCTCCTTGTACTGCATTACCTTAAGTACTTAAATTTCATTTTCAATGAAACCCTGTTTAATGAATATTTATGAGCATGTCCCCGTGGTGTTCATTCAATGTGTAGACTTCCCTTCACAGCAGGCTGCAGTTTTACGTTTTGCTTTTTATTGCTAAAATGTTAGCCATACAAATCGATGTCACTTAGGAAATATGAAAATAACCGTCCCTCCTCTAACGTGAACCTTTTCACCAGTCACCTGGTGTAGCACTGATGGTGCTAAAAAATAATAAATAATAATTAGAATAATCGGCCCCAATCTAGAGTAATGTGCAACTTGCATTTTTGCTAGATGACATCAAAGTATAAATCTCCCAGTGGGTGCAGAGTTTCCTAGCTAAAACATTCATCATTTCTAAAAGCATCAAGAGCAGATGCTGAGATAGATACTCTCTTCTCACCGCGAGTAGCACCTATTAGATCTTTTGACATCAGGTGTCATCTGGGGAAGTTCTAGAGAGGAATTTATTCAAAAAAAAAAAAGCTTATTCAATAGACATATAGTTTAATAAAGAGATTGGATCCTCTTAGAAAAGATTTGAAAATTTTTAAGTTGCTCTTTTTTACTGCCATTTTTTTTTTTTTTTTGTAAATGACAGTGATCCTCTTTAAAATATTTCATTGTAACTACAGAATCAAAAGTCCCATACTACCTAGCCACTCAGAAAAAGGGAACTCCAATTAAAACTCTCAGTGGGTGGCCTGACTTCTGATACTGTGTGGGCAAAGCTGACAACCTGCCATATACTTTGAATTCCTTTAAGGTAAACATACAACTTAGCTGGTAATTTGCAGGAAAGAAAGAATATGCAGAAATGCAAAATAAATGACACCAACCATATGGTGCTTAGATTGTAAACCCCTGGTGACAAGAAGATAGCTGATCATCTTGCACCTGCTACAAGGTTTCTTCCATCTGAAGCTATCGTGAGCCATTGAATTATGCACGGAGCACTTTGCTCTTTTCAAATCTGGGAAAAGTAAGAACTTCCTGCAACTTTTGTGCCTGAAACACGTATTAAATAAAATGTATATAATTTGTCAAGTTGATATAAAACCTCTGGGTTGTGTATATAAAACCCGGTTATTTCACCAGAAAATTTAGAATTTCTTTCATCCACAATTCTGTAAGAGTAGAATTTATAATAATCGACCTTTTCATTTTAAATCTTAATCCTCTCAAAAGTTAACTACGCATCATCTATTATGAGTACTTCTGTAAGCCACTTCATTGAAAAAAGATTTTATATACACACACACCCATACACACACACACACACACACACACACACATACACACACACACTCTCTCTTGAAAATTAAGGCAAAACTTCTCTAATAACCTAAGAGATTTATTTCAATTGAACCAATATTAAATGCCTTTATGTGTCATGTATTATGTGACTTAGTTCCCGCCTTGAAGGGTTGTAGATTTTAATGGTCTCAATAAAGATAAAGTAATTGAGACTTAGAGAGTTCATGTGGCTTGCTCATGTTCACAGAGGATAATGTGCCACGCAGCTCATAACACTCTGTAGAAAGCAAAACTGGAGTTTACTGAAGTTGAACTGGTTTAGTAAAGAGGCTATGGGGTAATCCCCAAGAACAGCAGATCAACAAGCTCTGTCTCTCATAACCGTGTGACCCTGGGCAGATTAATTAACCTTTCCTAGACTGGGTTTACATAAACAAGATACTATGAACAGCAGACAAGTCATAAGGCTAATAATAAGTAACTCCTTACTTGAGATGTAAAATCATAAGTTTTACATTTAAGTTTTTAAAAAATAATTACAATGATCTTTCTTGTTACGATAGTAAAAACACACAATGAAAACCCATCTATACTTTCAGAAAATCTCTAGGTGACCCTGAATGTTGCCGAATTTCAGCTGCTCGGGGTTCTACATTTTTTGTAACCCCGCTTACAAAGCACTGTGCTGAATGCCATCAGGACTGTGATCCTCCGAGTCTCTCCCATCCACTCTCCCCGGCCCTGCAGAAACAGGCTCCAGAGATCACCATCGGTGGGCACCCCAGCAGCTGCTCCCTGGCTCAGGAAAAAGAAAGGCTTTGATATTTTCTGCAACATAGCAGAAAGCACTCGTGTGTGTGTGTGTGTGTGTGTGCGCGCGCACACGTGTGTGTACCTCTGAAAGTACAGGTGCAGTAATGAATATGAGGCCAATAGCCTCGCATTGTCTCCCGAATCCTAGGATGAGGCCACCTGAGAGAAGTGTACAAACGCCAGTAGTTCCTAGGAAGCATTTTCTGATGTCACATCCCTTCTATCCTTTCCCTCTTACACCTTGAAAGAACCAGAGGTAACCCAGTGAATGAAGAGAGAAGGTCAACAGCCAGGAAGAGAGAGAGAAAAAGACAAATTGTGTCCCTATTCACCCCTGCAAGTTTCTGAGCCTAGGTTAGGAGAGTTGGGCATTTAAATTTGGTGAGAGATTTATGCTTTAATATAAGACTGTGCTAGACTTTTAAATACTAAAATATGAGATAATTCATTAACTCACAAAGAGCCCAGAAAAGCTAGGTGGAGAGTTTTCATTGAAAGGGAGGAAAAAATGGCTTGCCAGAGCTGCTTAAAAGAAAAAGTGGTGAAAAAAGACGCAGAAGGCTTTTTGCTGAGACCGCACCAAGATCTCCCCAGCAGCGAAGCAATAATGGCATTAAACTAACAAGCTGGAGGTGGTACTGGACTGTCTTGGGTTTTACACAACGGGCCAAGGCATGTGTTAACCTCAGGATGGGTAACATATCCTGTAGTTCCTCTACCTGCCCCCAAACGTAGGTTCTTGAAACTTCTAATGTGGATGTATTCTTGCCTTTATGGAGCATGTAGACATATATGCACATGGAATGTTAAAGAATATTACAAGACACGATATATTATACGCATAGGCAATAAAAACCTCATGAAATCAAAAACTGAGATTCACTGTATTAACTGAGTCTAGAGAGGAAGCCTTTCTAAAGTGGGTGGCAGAGAACGATAACTGTGTGGATGTATAAAACAGGTGGGTTTGCTCGAAGCAGATTATTTTCAGGATTTAATGGGACATAAGGGTGGGTTCATACTCTAGGAATTTCAGCAAACAGACTCAGGCGAACTTCATTCTCTGTGGCAAGCTACAAATTATGCTTTGAGTTTCTCAGAAAAGGGAAAGGATGAAATGAAATACTGTTATCTAGGGAGAAAAGTTGGCAACACAGACTTTTTTGGGGGGTTACCTATATACTTAAATTATAATCAATAAAATTAAATTATCTTTTCCAGACGGCAAAGATAGCTGTTTTGTAATTAAGACTGATAGTCTTTTCTGACACAGTTTCCTGTTTTCACATAAACAGAAAACAAACACACAAACAAACAAAAACAGTTATTTAAAGTTCAAAATTGTACTTAAAAAATCTTTAGACCTTAAGATATTTTTAGGCCAAAATATCTAGAAGCTGGGAGAGATGAGGGCTATGGTTAAGGTGGCTGGATCTCACACGGCCAAGTGCGCTGTTGAAGCCCCAGACCCCATGGTGTCAAAAACTTGCTGGACACGTGTGCATATGTGACCAAAATCTTGAGAGGAAAATGGAGGAAACGGGACTGCAGTGTGGCCATCTCCCCTGAGGGTGACCTTCTCACTCTCTCTCTTTCTCTGTCTCTCTCTGGTGAGAACATGTGTCCTATAGCAAAATGTCATATACATATATATTTATTCATCAATAGAAGTATTTCACTTTGCAGTCACTTAATTTTTTAAAAAAATGGAAGTATACTATACTTAAGGATTTTAGTAACCATGATTCTAATAAGAATAATAGCTCTAAAAATAAATGATGAATGAAAGGTAAAGAAGTTAGTAATGACACAGTTTTTAAAGACCTTTGTATGCTAATAGGAATGGGAGAAATGAGAATCATGATACAGACATTACATTGAAAAGAAACAAGCGTCCTGAAGGTAAAATGTTCTACGTCTTATTTTTCGTGCTGATTTATTATTATTTTAATTATGAATATACATTTTTCACACTTTAAAAAATGTTCCAAATTGTCTTTTTAGAATACATTGACAAATGTATAATTTTGGGTTAATTCAGCTTAGGAGGGAAAAACTCAACATTAGCTCCCCGGATCCAGTAAACGGGCTTCCGCGGTGCTTGGGGCCGGCTTCCCTCCTCCCTTACGCTTGGTCAGCACCGCGTTGGTCACCTCTCCATGCTGCCGCCCCAGCGAGGAATAGCAAGGACTTGCGTGAGGCAGGGAGCAAAAGAAACGTTTGGACAGTCAGAGGTGTTATACCACACCGGGCCAGGAAGACACCTCATAATTGTTCTGAATTTGTGAAATGGGTTAGTCGCAGCCTTCCTTCTCCCCTCACGCTCCCATGTTTGGCTTGGGTTGTCATCGAGGGAGATCTTACTGTGAAGTTTTCAAGTGAACGTTTTTTTCTCTTTTATTTAGTCTAAAATTCACATAAAAATACCAATATCCCCAAAGAAAAATCTGTAGCTTCCTTTCATTATCCAGGTACAGCTTCCTATAATGTCAGTCTTTTTTATATTTTTAATTTTGAGAGAGATTTTTTCTATAGAGGGTGTGTGCTTGCCAAAAAGAGAGACAGAAAGAGAGAAATCACCACCAAAAGAGGATGGCCATGCCATAATCCTTCCCCTCCATCTCTGCAGGATTTTGAGCACACACGCCTAGTGTGTTTTAAACCACCAGGTCCAGGGTTTGAACTATGGTCAACTACGTGGGGAGTCCAGTGACATAACCATTTTGCCATCTGCTGGTCCCACCTAAAATGTAACTTTTTAATTAAATACTTAAAACAGATTACATTATTAACATCTACAGAAGGTAATTTTTAGTACTCAACAGTGCTTTATACAGTATTTCTGTATTTTTGCCTCCCAGGTATTTTCCTCGCCTAAACACAGAGGTTTGATCCATTGCGCGTTTCTATGTATGTGTGGTCTTATTCCTTTTTCTTTTCTTCTTTTTTTTTTGGAGAGGTTTTTGCTATAGGGCGCGTGTGCTCGCCAGACAGACAGACAGAGACAGAGAGACAGAAAGCGAGAAATCACCCCCCAGGGGGGATGGTCACGCCGCAATCCCTTCTCCTCCATTCTCCTCTCGGGATCTTGGGCACACACGCACACGCGCCCGGCGTGAGTTTTAAGCCACCAGGTCCAGGACACGAACCGCGGTCAACTACGTGGGAGTCCAGCGACATAGCCATTATGCTAACTGCTGGCTCCCTCTTCTTTTTTAAGGAAGAATATCAAGTTGTCAAAAAGAATATCCAGAAGGCAAAAAATAAAAAATAAAATAAAATAAAAATCACACATTAAGTATTTCTAAAGTAATTTTTTTTCTTTTTAAATATTTTTATTTAACTTTATTTGCTTATTTCAGAGTGACAGAGTGAGAGTGAGAGAGAGAAAGAGAAAAAGCAAGCCGCCAAGTCCGGGACTCAAACCATGGTTGGCCATATGGGAGTCTAGCACCCTTAACCACCACGCCACCTGCTGGCCCCAAAAGTAATTTTTAATAAGACTCCAAAGTAAATGTTATTTTATACCTTGAGTAAATATTATTTCATTTTCAAAAGAATCATGTACTCTTAGAACTGGATGGTTCTTTGAAAGGTTTCTACAGTCAGTGGTTTTTAACAAATTTGCTCATATACCTTCTAAGGAATTTTTAAAGTTTTATATTTTCCATATCTAAAGTTTTTCTCATAAATTTAACATTTATTTCCCAACATACTATAATTATTAGCATGTTAAAATTACTGTTTTAACTGTATTTGTACCTAATTAATTCTAAAGTTTACATCAATTTATACCTACTCTCATAGGTCACAAAACAGAATGGATCAAAAAACTCATACTCTCAAAATTTTTGCATTGTTTCTTTTTCCCCTTGAACTTTTATTTCACCTCTTCTACAGCCTGGTGTTTGAATGGAATACATTTTTCAATACTTTTAAAAGATCTGTATTCATCATTTCCTTACAATTTCGTATAATAAAAAAGCGTCTGCACAGGCTAGCAGGTGCCATGGATCCTAGGGTATTGGATCCCACATGGCCAGCTGTGCAGTTTGAGTCCTGGACCCGGCAGCTAGAAAATCACACCAGGTGCACATGTGTTTGTACCCAAAAGCCCAAAAGGAGAATGGGGGAGATGAAATGGCAGTGTGGCCATTCTCCTTGCATGGGGGCTACTTCTCACTACCCCCGCTCTGGTGAGTGCATGCATCCTATAACAACAAAACATGTATATAAAACATATTTAAAATTTAAAAATTCTAGTGATTGAAAATATAAATGTTAATATATTTCTTCCAGTTTAAGCTTTTAGCATAATTATTATTGTATACATTAAATCAAAAGTAATTGTTGATAATTACTAAACATAAAAATTTAAAAAAATGCATTGGATATTCATTTCATAATTAGATAGATGGTCTTTATTTCTCCAATCAATTCTTGGATTGATGGCTGAACATTTTTATTGCTATAATGAGATAGTATTAGACATAAATCCTATTCATAGTTTTTATTTTTATAGATGTCAGTCCTGAGAAAACTAATTCACATAAATAATGAAATGAGAATGGAAGGAGTTTTATTATAGAAATGTCATTCAACTTTTTGACTTCCTCCCAAGTTATATGTCAAAAATCACAGAGATCTATAATAAAGAAAATACTGTTAATGATCTCTCAGCTGACAACTCAATTAACATTGTCTTCCACTTTGTTGCAAGGAAAGAAATGGAAATTACTAGTTTGTACACATTTTTTCCTTAACCATTTTTTTTCCTTCAATACCACCATTATTTACATTTTCTTCTTTGCTTAGTGCTCTGAGGATTGTGTGTGTGTGTTTTAATTTATGAATAATAAGATGCATACTGAAGATGTCATTTGCTAGGAGAGAGATTATATCATACATCATTCAGAAAACATTATATACATTTCAAGATTGTTTAGTCTTAGAAGACGTTTCACTTGTGCCAGCAATTTTTAAACCACAGGGCTCAGTGAAGGCTAGGAAATGACAGATGTGTGTCAGTCTTTATGGAATGGTTTCTGAGTAAGAGAAGGAGAGCCGGGCAGAGGCCCTCCCTCCTTATTAGGCGCATCCTCAGAGTCACGTCAGGGTGGAATACATAGACTGTTTGGCATGCAGACATCCATTCTTTTAGAAGTGCTGATTCGGGAGACTTTTAAAAGTCCTTTTGAAGTTCCAAAAGTTTTTTAAGTTTATTTTGAAGAACACAGCATCCAACAGGATCCCCTCCTGGAGTTCAGTCTCTGCAGCCTCCTCACAGCCTTAGCAACCGTCATGGTAACTGAATTCCCGCCTCCTCCCATCTTACTTCCTCTTCCCTTCTAAGAGTCATAAAGTTAAACATTTAAATTTAGTCACGCAAGACTTTAAAATGCTAAAGTGATGGTTTCTCTCATCTTTTGACTTTTTAGGTAAGATTTCTGACAATGATGATGAGAATAACTACATAACCCTTATGCTGAGCCTGCAGCAAAAGCTTCCTATAGCTTAACTCAAATTTAAGTCTCAGAACACTTTATGAGGTGGGCACTATTAAGTTTTCTGTTTCTCAGACAAAGAAACTGAGGAATGAAGACGTAATCTCATTGTTCATGGGGTTTAATTCCACACAGTCTAAATACTATGACTGTTTTTCTACCCCTAACTCACAAAACGTCATTCTATTAGTCAGCGAAATTGTTTTCCAGGGAAGATAATGACATTAGAAAAAAGACAAAGTGGCTAGTATTTTGTGGTTTTTTTTTTTTTGGTTTTGCTATAGGGTGTGTGCACTTGTCAGAGAGCTAGAATAAAGGAAAGTGAGAAATCACCCCTTGTGTGGATGGCCACACTGCAATACCCTCTCTGTTCTCTTCTTGGTGTTTGGGCACACATGTACAAGTGCCCGGTATGAATTTCACAGTACTGGGTATGAGTGTCAAGCCCCTGAGTCTGGGACTTGAACTGCATTTGGCATGAGGGAGTCCAGAGCCTTAACCACCATGCCATCTGTTTATTGACCCTGATAGTTGTTATTCATAAAGAAATTCCAGCTTCTTTCTGTCCAATTATCCTTCCCCAAACTGTGCTGTCACCTCTACTCTGAGCAGAAGAAACTGCAATTCTTGAATTATATAACTTTAATATAAATAAAACTTAGAAAAATTCAGCCAAAGCCCACATAGAATAAAATTTCAATTAATTCTATGAAAGTATAATAATTATTATAAAATTTTTTATTGTATTTATTTATTTATTAGAAAATGCCTCATACCCTGGATATGAGCAAATATATTTGGATGCATTGAGAAAATGGCTTAATGCATTAATAAAGAATGAAACTCTGTCATTTGAGATAATGTAGGGGAGCCCAAAGGAAAGTGTGTCAAGTGAAATAAGTTATGTACAGAAAGAGAAATATCACATGTTCTCATCCATAGGTGGAAACTGAAAACGATGACCTTCCGAAGTAGAGAGAAGGTGACTGCTAGAGACTGGGAAAAATGAAAGGGAGGGGACAGAGAGATGTTGGGTAATGAAGCAAAATTATTGGACGATAAGAGGAACAAGTTTTAGAACGATGAAGTCAAGTAGAGTAACTAGCTAACAGCCACATACTGTGTATCTCAGAGAAGCTGAGAGAGAAGATTTCATTTATTCCCAACACAAAGCAATGAGAAATGGTTGTGAAGATAGATATGCTGACTACCTTGAATTAATCATGACACATTATATTAGGTACTGGGAAGTCATTGTGCTCCATAAACATGCATAATTTTCACACGTTAATGAAAAGTAAAAATAAACAAATGATGATTTCTGTAAAAATGGGAAACAGCTTTTTTTTTTAAATTTAAGCTATATTTCCTAATAAAGTTGACATTACCTATGAACACTTGTGGAGAAATAATTAGCCATAGACCCTAAATTGTGATTTGATTGGTTTTAAATTAAATGATATGGTATTTGTAAGACATCCAATGTTCTTATCAATTTTAATTGGACTGCATTTTCTCTCTGAATATTAATGTAGGAAGTACAATTAGTTGAAATTGTGATTTTACACTTGTTAAAGGGTCAAAGAAGGAAATGCAGTGCCTTAGTGTGTGTGTATAATTTTAAAATGTTTTTAATTTTTAAGTTCTTTTTAATAAATTATTTATTTATTTAGTCCCATTTGTAATTTTTGTTATTTTTTAAAATTTGACCAGACAGATACAGAGAGAGAGAGAGAGAGAGAAAGGGAAAGTGAGAAAGCAAGCTGCCAGGTCCAGGACTTGAATCACAGCCCTCCATGTGGGAATCCAGTGCCTTTAATCACCACATCACCTGCTGGCTCCATAATTTTTTCCTTACTTTGCAAGTACTGTTAAATGTATAAAGAATAAAAAATACTTACAGTGAATATAAGCACTTCTGTCATTATGATATAAAATATTTATAAATCACTGTTAGTACTAAAAATAAGATTATTTTAACACTGTAATATTAGCTTTCATATATCCAACTCCTGATTTCTTTTAAGTATCCAACCACATCAAACAGCTCTGGAAATTGGCAGAATACATTTTGTAAAATGTTTATTGGTCAGAATATTTTTCTTGCTCATTTGCTTTTTTCATTATGTTTTAATGGGTTAATGTCTAGAAACAGGACCAACTCTAATTAAAATAATTAGACAAAAATCTATGTCATCAGGATAAAGTGTATGATGTGAAATTAAGTATGAATGAGTCCTTGTTAGAACAGTTTTGTAATTTACTCATGCTTTGTCAAAGTAAATAATATCATATGTGTACTGAATTAAACCTATAATTTATCCTCAAAAGACTACTGTTAGAAACCAAAAAGGGGTGATAGTTGCACAAAATGAAAATTTTAAAAATATAAAGGTTTGGAATATTACACAGAAAATTTTATACAGTAATATAAAAGTACACATTTATATCGTTAAACACACACACACACACACACCATTTTATACAGTAATATGAAAGTACACATTTATATCATTAAACACACACACACACACACACACACATCATTTTATGCTGGTAGCACACAAATACCAAAAGGTCTCCAGCCCAAATGCCTTTAGTAACCAAGAAGGTCACAAGAGTGAAGTGGGCCAAACACAGTGGGAGTGGAGCTTTCTTCCCTGTCTAAAAGAGTCAGCGATTTCTCAGCCAGAGGCCTCCTCAGAGCTTCTCATCATTCAAGAGAAGATAGAAATATGAGTTATTTATAATGTAAGATCTTCCAGTTTTTCTGTAACAACCATGAACGCCACTTCTTTTTAAGGAACCATGCTAGCTCCCCTCCAAAATGGCCACCGTCAGTTCTTCATACACACACACCATTGCCTGGTGGAAGGTGGGCACTAGGGATGCCCTGTTACTAGCAGACACATCTTTTCGTAGAGCTAAGGTCGGGTTCGTGGGTATGCATCCATACGGTCACATGGGAGTCCACAAGTAGAAGACCTGTGAGCTTAGTTTGATGCTGTTTCCACTCTCTTGAAATACTGAATAATTGTAGAACTGAACCCTGCATTTTTATTGTGTACGGGCTCCACTATACAGCTAGTCTTGACTAGGGTTAGTAATCTCTACTTTCTGACCTCATTAAGAAGTCCGGGCTAGCAGGTGGTGTGGAGGTTAAGGAGGCCTGATCTGACATGACTGACTGTGCTGTTCAAGTCCCCGACCCCACTGCCCGCACATGTGACTATATGCCCCAAGTCCTGACAGCACAATGGAGGAAAAGGGATTGCAGCATGGGCTGTCCCTCATGGGAGGTGATTTCTCACTTTCCCTTTCTCTGTTTCTCTGTCTTTCTCTAGGGAGCACATGTTTCCAATAGCAAAAACAAAAACAAAACAAAAAAGAAGTCCAGGATGCTCTGTGTAAAAGAAGCCTCCACACAGGAACAGGAAGGCATGTGACATACGACTAAAGAAGCCATTTTGGTTGTTACACCTAGTCAAGAGTCCAGATGAGTAGAATCACAGACACCATAAAATTCAGTATTTAGAAATTTTGAAAGTTGTTTATTAACTGTCAAGAACTATGGAGTATGAGCAAAAATTTTTTGATATGTAACGTAAATGTTTGTGGAAAAATGTAAACATAAATAAAGGACAATAAAAAGTTCATGGGAAAAAACAAAACAAACCAACAAATAAATCTCAAGGGACTTAAGTGAGAACCACTCGGCAGAAGCCCAGTCAACCATTGAACAAGACAACAGCTCAAAAATAAATTGTTGCCTTAAACCGCTACAATTTGGGATGGTTGGTTCTGCAGCAGTTAATAGGCAGGGCGTTCATGGCTTCTAGTTCACTGGTCTCTGTCATACATGAATGAGCCCACAGACCACCATGTGGATGTGTTATCTAGAAATTTCCTTCAAAATAAAATTTTATGTGTGTGTTTTAAATCATTTTATTAGTTTAATTGTATTGTTTGAAGGAAGAGTGCAGACAATAGAATTATTTTCCTCATATTGAGCTATTTGATATTGGACACAAAGTTTTTTAGAGTGCGTATGTATATGAGAAAAAAAGAGAGACGGAGAGAAAAGGGGAAGGGGAGGGAGAAGGCACCCCCGGCACCCCCGATGGGGCACGGCCATAACACAATCCCTTCTCCACTTCTCTATCCTGTTGGGATTTGGGGCTTGTACAGACACCTACTCGGTATTGACAAAACATTTATGTATGACTTAAATTAATAAATAAAAAAGCACAATTTTCAGATCTCTTGATATACATTTGATTAGTACATAAGTAAATCAAATATGCTTTCTTTTTATCTAAATAAAGCAATATAAAGTATCAGAGACCGTTTGCCTAGCAAATCATCCTCCTGAGTTCTCAGTTTCTAAAAGAAAAATCAAGTAGCACGGCATTCTTGCACGAGATAATTGCTCTAAACCGTTAGAGCATGGGCTTTAGATCATTCATTGGGGGTCCTGAAAACAAATGGTTAAATAATTCTCTTTGAATTTTTTTAGTAATGTGCAGTTAGAGGCAGATTGCCTGAACTATATATTATTCACTCTATGGTCCTAGGCCTATGTTTGCCTAATCCTTTCTATTTTAAGTTCGAGGAGGGTTTATTAATGAAAATTGATTAAAATATTAGAACATAAATATTTATTTGTTCTTTGTACAATTTGATTTTTATCTCAAATCAGAAAGAATCTATCGCTATGTCCTTTCCTAATGAGTTCTAGTTGTATTAGCCTGTCTTGATGTGGTTGTTTTCTTAAAACATTATTTATAAGTGATAAATTTAGCCAAGAATTGGGGCCAGCAGGTGGCATGGTGGTTAAGAAACTAAATTCCCACATGACTGACATGTTTTGAGTCCCAACCTCAAGGCTTAAAAATCTCGCCCGGGCACATATGACTGCATGCCCTAAAATTCAAGAGGAGAATGAAGGAAACAGACTGCAGCATGGCCATCCCCCATGGGGGTTGATTTCTCACTTCCTTTCTGTCTCTGTCTCTTTCTATCTCTCTGTGGTGAGTGTATGTGCCTCCAAAAACCTAAAAGAAAAAAGAAAGAAAATCAATAATTTCAAGAATGAACGCATAATCAAGAAACACCAGTGTCATCACTAAGAGACAGCTGGTTATGTTGACTAAGTCTTTGAATTTGGCCCTGCAGAATGGCAGGAGAGAAAAAATGTTCTCCTTAGAAAATGAGAAAGTAGGAATAAGCATGCCTATGAGTCTGTTTCAATCAGTGATTCAAATATTCCAACTACTACAATTAGCCATGATTAACACCACTTAATTCTTTACAACATCACTTTGGTATATTTTTATAGTCAAAGTTTTATATATAAAAGAAGGGACAGCTTGATACAAAAACATAACAGTTACCAGGAGTGTTGATTTCCTTTTAAGGTTTGACAGTCATTTACTGTATGGTTTGGGACCGGTCACAGAATTCACACACACTTTAATTGCTTCCTTCAATAAGGATAATACAATCCTGTTGGGAAAATATCTTGATAATCTCTTAAGTGAAGTGAAAATTCATATTTATAAATTCAATTAAATTAGAGTTGCTGAGAAATGATTATTTTCCTAGGGTAAAATAAATAAGATTGAATCTCAATCAAAACAAAAGAAATGAAGCCTTTAGCAAGATGAAAGAAAACCATTTTGGATGTCTCGAAATGCATTTCTGGTATCAACTGAATTTGAACACAGAAAAAATAAATCACAACAGAAAGAACAGATTATGAAAGTCAGCTGCATTATTTTCTACCGTGTATACATTAAACATCAAATTGGAATGAAATCTATTGCTCTGAACTCCACATGAAGTCCAAGCTGTTTTCAAGGCTATTTTAGGTTTCACTCATTTAGATTTTCAAAACTTGAAAGAATCTTACAAAGTAAGTCAGAAAAGTAAGTCCACAAAAAGCTCTTCAAATTTAAACACATATTCTGAACTTCAGTTCACTCGTATATTGTGTCCCTTGAATTTAGAGCTCATATTTGAAACTACAGGCTTCTCATTTTAAACATGTTTATACATTTGTCAGCCAGATACAAGGCGCTAACACAGAGGTTTTCAAACATCCCCCCCAACCCCCTGAAAACAAGCTATGAACTGAAAAGCTCTTAGACAGAGGTTAGGGGGCCTGGGGCCTTTAAGTCCACTGTCCCTCATTCCTCACCAATCCTTCCTCTTTAACCAGGTAAGCATCAAAGTGAATTTGTGAAACACGTTTTTACAAATACCATGACTACTTCACGTATAGTGGAGGTTGGACAGACGCTTAAAAGGACTCACTAACGGTTCCTACCTGAGTTTTAGAGGGAAACTGGGACATTCTCACAAGTTTGAAAAGGGCTGACAATGAAAATAGCCAAGCCAGGGAGCTGGTGGGTCTTATGGTAGCATCTGGCCCTTCAACCAGGCAGTCTGCACCTGCTACATTTGGGGAACTTGTGCTAGACTTTTTGTGCCTTCTGTTCCTCCTGTATGATAAAATGAAAGATTTATCCCAAATCTGAAGGTAACAAAAAGAGTTTTCAACTTTAACTTAGATTAATCATACTTTTCATCACTATATGAACACTCAGCGGCAATACATAATTGATACATGTTTTAGAAATGACCGAATCATTCAGCCATTTTTCATATTTTTTTTGAATTCTCACTAAAATATATATTTCTTTAGACTTTATGATAATAAAATAGCATTAAAGGGGCCATTCCAGGGCCATCCTCATAGCACAGTGGGTAAGTGCTGTGTTTTGGGTACTGAATCCTATATAGCTGACTGTGGTTTTGAATTCTGCTCCCGGTGGCTTGAGAAACAAAGTGTGTGTGTGTGTGTGTGTGTGTGTGTGTGTGTGTGAGAGAGAGAGAGAGAGTGTGTGTGCCTAAAAGCCCTGCCAGGATGAAGAGATGGAGAAGAGATTGTGGAGTGACCACACCCACTGGGGGATGCCTTCTCTTTCCCCCTCTCCGGACAGCACATGTGTCCTCTGGCAACTACATTAAAGAAAGAAGGGGAGAGATAAAAAGCAATTCCACTGAAATTTCTGTCTTGAAGGGCACCAGTGATGAACTGGTCACCATGTCTTGTGGTTCTGTGCAGTCCTTATTGTAACCATTAAGATAAAGTTTACCAAGAACTATTAAATGTAGCGAACTATTGATACTAATATTGTAAGTAGACTATATTATAATTCTGTCTCTTCTATATAATTCCTTTAGGTAGAGCTTACATCTTTCTTGTAGTGTCTGCACTTAATGGTGATCCATTAATGAATGAGGAGATGAACGAAATGCTTCTCATATGCCACAGCTGTGTTTTACCAACTTTGTTTTGAGCTCCATACTACAAGAGAGGTCACTCGTTAATGTCAGCAATAGTGGGGAGGGTGAGAAGCAGGCGGGCTCAACCCTCTTACTACTTGATGGTAAAAGAACTCATAACTCCAAAGTTATTGTGAGCTACATGCTAACTAACATTGTGCTACTTTGTATATATGCTTATCTGATCTCATCTCACTAGAAACCTCAAACAAAGGGAAACATTACATACATTGTACAAATATAAAAGCTAAGACTCAGAGGAGCTCTACATGCTCACAAGGGCCCATGTAGGGAGAGGAAGACCCACTCGGAGCTTCGGAGCTTCGGAGCTTCGCAAGAGCAGTGATAGAAAACCTGTTACCGTTCTCATGCAAAATTGACTCAGTCTAGAAAGATTTTACAAGACAAAAAAAGAAAGCTGAAAAGAAGAAAGACTTCATTTTATAGTATAAGCTTCAAACATGAGCATTAATTTTAGGGGAAAAAAAGTACCTGGTCCTTGAAAATAAAAGGAGACAAACATATAAGCACTATGGATCCTTGGGAAAACAAAACAACAGCAAAACAAAATAAAAAGAAGCAACAACAACAAAAGAATTAGAAGGCTAGTCAAAGTCAGAACAGGGAAGAGCAGATGACGAAAAGGTTATACCACTTGAATCTAAAGTCAAGCGGAAGGTGTAGAAACTACAGGTGGCCGTGACTGTTTCGAGCGCATTTACTACAAATCAGGATGGTACCTGCACGGCCTAAGGGATTGAAGCTGAATTCTTCACTAGACTACATTTTACAGATCGCATCACCGGTGGTGAAAATGATTCCCGTTAGTTGTAAGGTGAAGAATCTATGGTAAAAAAACTACTTTTTTTTCTTTCTTGACAACTCTTGAAAAAAATGTTGAGACATTTAATTGGATATTATTTGAGAGCAATAAATCTCCTTGCTTTACCTACAGGCTTTAGTCTCCCCATCTACCAAGGGCAAACAATGCTTTTCATGGAAATTTGTTCTCCCCTGACATCTCCAGAGGCAGCTACATTTGAAAATGAATGAATGAATTAGGACTTCCATATGCAAACATGCAGGTTACTCAAAGATACAGGTCATACAATTTGAGGGTTTTTTTCCAATAGGAAATCGATTTTCATCGATTTGTTCACATGCTGTTGCAAAATACCCTTGAGACCAGAAGAATGTACTTAAAAACTGGCAGTCTGGGGTTAGAGGTATAATCCATAACCATGAAACAAAATCAAGTGAGCCAGCCCTGAAAAAAATGCATGCCTTGGTCATGGCCCTGTTAATATGATGCTCATTCCAGGTAATCTAAGCAGCCAAAGTCAAATGGCAAGTGTAAATGATAAAGAAAAGAGAAAAAAGGCACAATTCATGCTATTAAAGGAAATTGCCATGATAATTTTAAAAGGCACAGAGATGACATGGCACTCAAAATCAAGTCAAATGCAGGACATCATCTGACGCACACCATCACATAAATGAAGGTGCTCTCTTCACTTAAAGTCCAAACGAACAGAACAGTTTCTGACCTATGCAATGGTGATCTCTCGAGCTGATGCAGCATTCGCGGCACGGCCCGTGTCAGGGTCCTCAAATCGTTCCTCCGCTCAGCCTGGTGATTTCAGTTACTGATACATGCTTGCCTTAGTCTCTTCCTGTCTGTGCTCTGTGCTTTCACTTGAACCACCTTACACACACATACATGCACACACAAGCTCGTACACACACTTGTACACACACACACACACACATGGCCTCCAACTTCTCTACTCCGTCCTTTGTCCTAGAGCATGACAGTACGAGTGCTAATGAAATAGATCTCTATGTATTTCCCTCTCCATCCTGTGTTTTTTCCTTTTCTTTTCCCTGTTCAAGCAACCTCTCCACGGCATGCCTCTGGGGAGGATAAGGCTGATCACAAACCAGAGTCTGCAAGTCTTGCTGGATTCTGTTTCACAGTATCCTAAACCCTTGGAAGAAGCGGCAAAGGGAATGTGAGAGGTCAAAGTGAAGCAGAGGCTTTCCTCTATTCAAAGTGTTTTCCCTGAGGCCAGCACATAGCATAGTGGTTATGTCACTGGACTTCCACATGACTGACTGCAATTCGAGTCCTGGACCCGGAGACTTGAAACTCATGTCAGGCACATGTGTGTGCATGCCCAAAATCCTGAGAGGAGAATGGGGAGAAGGGATTGTGGTGTGGTCATTCCCCCTGGGGGGGGTGATTTCTCACTTTCTCTCTCTCTCCCTCTCTCTGGCCAGTGCACACGCCCTATAGCAAATAATCTCTCTAAAAAACGGGGAGAGACTCTGGATAAACAGCAGTGGGAACTAAGCTGCATGCTGGAAAGTGCTGAGAGTTCTCTGGAGTGCACAGGGAGACAGAGACACAGCTCAGAGGCAACTGCCGAGTGTCTCGAGGAAGCACAGAGACACCAGAGTTTCTGAGATTGCTTGAGTGTGTCAATGACGACGCCATGGCAACCTTGGCTGGAGCGTAGGTACCACTTTCTTGTCCTGAGCGTGCCACGTGAGCCCTCAGAATGCAGTGTGATGGTGGCCTAAGAAGGGACTCTAACAGTGGATGAGACAGAACTTCCAGGAGGACCAGCAGGATGGAGTCTTAGTTTGTCTATGGCTTTCATCTTTTTCAGTGTATATTTCACCGCTTTAAAATAGCAATAATAAAATATTTTTTAATTAATAATCATCTGACGAGCGCAGAGCAGCCAAGATAAAAACAGCACAGGAAAGGACTGAGCGCTGCTCTTCGGCTATTCCTGCGTCTTCCGTGTGCCACGCTCTGCGTACAGTGAAATGTGGCCTGTCCTCACCCGGGTGGATGATCGTCCCTGGCCGCTGGCCAGCCCAGCTCGAATGCTGAGAGATGTCAGCACTCACCACGAGCCCTCCCCAGCCGCGCCGCCAATGCTGCTTCTCTGTCTTCCTCACGCCTTCCTGGGCTGTCAGCCCGGAGCCTGGCACTCCCTGAACTGTGCGGCTTCCACTGAAAGGCTCTGCTGGAAAACTGTGTCTCTTCACTTCTGGACTCACTCGTTCCCAGTTACAAAGAACTTTCAGTCCTATGCAAAAGACTGCAAGTTGGATTTCGAGATGCTCTGCCCATGTGCCAAGGTATCAAAGGTCTAAATCCTAAATTGGAATAAAAATTCATTGCAGATGCAAACCACACCTTTTAATCAATCTTGAAAATGACTTCACTCACCCAGTTCTTTCTCCCACTGCCTCTCTCTTTGGTGCATAAATTGGAATTCTTTCACACATGGTTTCTTTCTTATTAAATTATTTTCTCTTTCTCACTTGAGGCAGCACTGCTCAGGGGACATAAAGGGAATATACGAAAGTGTCAGCAGGCCCACATTCAGCTAACTGGGCTCCTGACTGCCATAGACGTGGAGTGGAAGGGGAGCCTTACACGGAAGAGGAGGAGGAATTTAAGGCTGAGATCTGTTTGGGCTGTGTAGGCCATGGAAGGTGCTTTCCTCTCCACTGGAACCTCCTCTTTTCTTTCATCACACTTTTTAATGGAAAAATCAATAGTGTCTTAAAGACAGCATTACATTAATAAGAGAAGTCACCATGACCATTCTAGTAATACCATTTTTATCTGGCAAATTACCTTCTTCATACACGCATATTTTACATAGGGATGGTACATCATGAAGTCCATAATTTTCCTTCTCGTACATATTTATAACATATTTTTCAAATTTGATTTGTTTATTACTTCCAGAGCAAGAGAGAGAGTCAGACTCCTAGCAGGGTCACTCTGCTGCCATCCACTCCCAGCCTCAGGCAGCCCCAGGCCATGGGCAGGCATGTGCTGGTGTTTATCTGGAACCTTCTCCTGTGGGTCAGCCTTGCAGAGCATCAAATTAGTGCTGTGTCACCACCCGGCCGCGTTTATTAAAAATTATATCATTTTACCTCTCAATCTTATTTCTTAAAAATAAAATCATAAATGATTATATATTTAATTCTATTGAGACATCTCATTTATGGACATTGAATTTACCCACTTATAGGTTAAGTTCTGGGTGTACAGCTTTGTCCAAGGTTTTGGCTCTCTAGAGTAAGCTGTGCTGGTAAGTACCTCATCCTCAGCTCTGACAGACACACAGGGCATGCGCCAGATACTTAACACATATGATTTATAAGGCTTCCAATCCCTGCTCAGGGTGGGTCCTTTCAAGTCTGTTTTACAAATGAGGAAACATGAGGCTTGAAGAGGTAAAATACTTCCCCAAGGGCACTCGGTGAGCAAGTGGTAGAACCAGGATTTGAAATTCATATCTATCGAGTTCCACATCTCATTCTTTCTCTCCTGTGTCTTAGAACGATTGCTATAGTGAAATTTCCTCAAGATAAAATTCCGAGATTGGAATTGTGGAATCAGAGAGTGACTATCTCTATGGCCCTTGTTACTTACTCATCAGTGAAAATAACAGTGAAAAGAAGACAAGAAAAATCATGTGCAAACCTACTGTCTACCTTCCCTAAAGACTGCATGCTCTTTCAGAATAGAGAGGAGCACGGTCAGGCTCCAGAGCTGTGAAACATTATATGCAGAAAGACATTTAGTCACTGGCTTATATTCCATGCAACCAGATTTCACATGAGCTTATGAAAAATATTTTTTAAATGCTGCACAAAATTTAGCACATAGAAAATAGAATATTATCATAAAATATTTAAATACTTGTTGTTTGCAGATCTATTTGGCATAGATGGATTCTTAGTAAACAGAGAAACACATATTTAATCTGTGAATAAAGAAGGGGACTCTGTGTAACAAAAATTAGAGGGATCCCTTTAGCCAGAATAAAAATAAACGTCAAGGAGACAAAGGGATGCTTTCATGGTTTGAGATACACTATTATTATTATGCCTTTTCAACAAGTATCAATGCTCTCTCTTCCTCTTCACAGGGAACAGTGGAACCTTTGCTGAACTGACAGTCAGTGAGAGCCAGTCAACAGAAACTGGTCCGGGTCACATGGCACCAAGAGCTGTTGTTGCCATCGCAACAGCACTATGATAAATTAGCCTGTCTCCTCTGAGTATCTGGTTTGCCTACATGCCCGAGAAGGTGCCGTTTTGATATTCTCCTTGACAGTTTTGAGCTAATCTCTGATTCAACCTTTCAGGAGGCTTGCTAACATTTACATATATTGAGGGAGAGAAGAAGGAAATTAATATTTTTGACTCATTAGATACACAGGTTGGTGTTTCTGAATGATTATCATACTCACGGAATACTTTTGCATTCTCATGACATTTGATCATTGTTTTAGAAGGCATTCTATGCAAGGTTAATACGGATTTATTTCACCTCTTAGATACTTATATATTACTGTCACTTAATAATTGAGATAAACTCCTACAGTTAGCAAAGCTAGAGGAAAAACTGTTAGCTATAAAAGCACTGGAGCTTGGGAGAGCTTAAACAATTATTTATCAAAAATTAGTATATTTTTATTATTTGGGGAATTTATTAATAAATTCTGCTTGGGTATATTAATACTTTACTTTCTAGAGGCATAGTGAGTGTAGGAGTTTTGTTTTAGTTTTTTAGCCTCACACTTAAATTTAATGGGGTTCATAGATATCGGTGTATGAAATGCAGTAAAATGTATGGTGGTTTCAAGCAAAGAACATGAAGACTTAATGAATAATTGACACTTAGCAACGATATAGAGTGCTCTTAGTTTGGAAGGGGTTTCTTATAAACTTTTCTAATCTTCAACGGTTGCTAATACTGTGAACATAACCATTTTAAAGATAATGAAAGGGGGCAGCAGGTGGTGTGGTGGTTGCGGCTCTGGACACTCACACGGCCCACTATGGTTCGAGTCCCAGACCTGGTGGCTTGCTTTCTCACTTTATCTCCTCCCTCCCCCGGTATCTTTTTCTGGTCAGATTAAAAAATAATAATAAATAAAACAAAGATAAGGAAAACCATTTGGAAACAAAAAGAAACTTGCCAAAGTTGGCCAGCTGTAGTGGAACAGTGGTAACTCAACACTGCACAATGGCGAGGTCACTTGGAAAGGTCCTGGGTTTGGGTCCTGAGGTCTCCCTGAACATGATGGGGGGCATACATGTGTGCCAGCGATCCTGGCTGGTGGGAGCTGGGGGTCGGTCACAGAATGAAACCTTGCTGGAGTGCCTGTCCCTCTCTCTCTCTCTGTCTCTCTCACTCATAAATGGAATAAATCAATAAACTTTGTAAAAAGTATATGGTAAAGAAAAAAACTGTCAAAGTTACAATAAAATTAAAACAGCCCATGCTTAAAATCAACCCTCACTCTAAATAGAGATCTTTATGCTACAGAATTATCAAGATAATTCCATTTCCCTTTCATCAAGTTAGCACGTAACTATTTACATAATATGTATGTTAGCTCAGAGCAGTCTATATTATTTATAAAAATTTAGTAATAGTAGAACCTAAAACGTCCAATAGAATATGTGTGCTGCCGTTGCTTGTAAATCTGCCTACCCTATATTGAATCCAAGTAAGAAGATATAAAAAGTACCAGCGCCATTTTACCCAGCATGGAAAGAAGAACGAGTCATTTAGAGCAGAATAAAATGGCAGTGAACTTTCAAATTTCAGGTGCATAATGATCACATGGATGACTAGAATGGGCAATAAAGGCTGATTTCCAGTTTGCTGTAGGGAAGGTTGTATTTTCTCCTCCCCTGTCCTTTAGGACTGGGCTCATCCCCAATTCCCATGGTAAAGTAAAACCCATAGGTAAGCCACATGACCAGCACCACCCAGGTACTTGTCAGATATGCATAATCTGCAGTCCCATCCCGGTTCCACTGAACCAGACCCTATTTTAACAGGACTGGCTGAGTGGTGTGCACGCCATTTGAGAAGCAGCACGTTTCCTGGCACGTCCTTCTGTGCCCAGAAAGGTGAAGAAAGAACCTGAGTGTCATCATCCGGTGGTGTCAAGCCTGGCAGTCGAGGTTGCAATGATGTGATGGTTTAATACTAGGAGACTGCTGGGTTAGTAAATCCCTCACCTATGGACTAAGTATGTCTTCTCTATGCGAGATTTGGGGGAAATGGTGGTTATAAAGAAGATATCCACTGAGGAGTCTATGTTTGTATGCAAGTGCCGACGGGTGAGACGACAACATAACCCGCTAGCAACCATTGCTCCGTAGGGAACACGGAACACGTGAGTCTTCATTTGAGATGATAAGGACTAGGACACTGGGGACTACCCAGCACAGAATACACACGCAGACACACACAGACACACAATCCTTTTTGCATTAAACTTCAGAGAGAGAGAAGGCCCAAAGCAAGAGAGGGTTCTGTTTGGGAAAGTCTGATGATGAAGAATGGTCTGAAACGTGGGCCCCTAGAAGCGATTTATCAACAAAAGGATGGCAGGAGAGAGCTCTCATCTCGTGGCTCTGAGTGAGCTCCCAACACCAGTGAGCCCTTACTGACTTGTCAAGCCTCGAATAAACGCAGGTTTGCTTTGCCTTTCTCTTCCACATGCCAAACGCCATAGCCCAGGGTTTTGGGTTGACTTAACTGATCTCCCCTTTCCTCCAGTCAAATCTTGAATCATTCCACAAGGACTTCCTCACTTGGTGACTAGCTGATATCATAAACACATATGCTAGTCATTTCCTGAAAATGAGTAATGTTAATATGGGAGACAATGTTGTGGCACACATTTCTGCCAGTAATGGGAGAGTGAGTCACTTTCCCATCCCACTGGTAGGAAAACGTTTTGCGATAACTGGAGTCGATGGTAACTCTTACTGCACTGCGTTTAAGCTACTTGACTCTGGCCAGTTGTCATCACATTGTAATCGTAAGATAAGTTAATAAGGCTAAAAAATATCTTCAGCCTTCCAATAATGCCCATTAAAAACGTTTTTACATCACATTATGTTAACAGAATTCAAAATGAAAGGCAAATAATTATTGCAGAATCCTACTAGCTCAATAAGCCAAAATTATTTTCATTTTTCTCTTTTTCCTTCTGGTCATTTACAAGCAGCGTCTTGTTTTTGTTTGTTTGTTTGTTTTGTTTTGTTTTTAATATAATTTCAATGGTGACATAATACTGATTGCCCCTGACTTTGCCAGCCTCACTAAAATCACAAATGTCTGCCACCAGTAGGCTGCACCATGCAGGAGCCAACTCTGCACGAGGAGACTCTTCAAATCCAGCAGAGGCAGGTGGTATTCTATTGGTGGGTATGGGGTGATCAGCATAGAAATTATTACATACCCCTTTAAATATTTGGACAGGTTAAAAAGCTTAAGTATTATAATAATTCTGAATTCCTCGCACGTAGCTTTTTCTTTATTTGGGATTATTTCACAATTATGTCCAGAAGTGAGATTATGAAGTTTGAAAAGGCAAAAATTTCTGTGGCTCTTTAAACATATTCGGAAAATTACTTTCAAAAAGCATTTTTTTACTCAAAAAATGGTACTTGGGTTGGAATTGGTATGTCTCAGAAACTCCCACAGTATCTCTGGTACACAGATCTCAGTTCAGAACAACTGGAGGAGCATGATGCTTTCTCTGCAATCAACCAGACTGGCCTTATAATTTCAGTACATTCCTTTCTTTGTTTCTAATTGAGTAGGTATAAAAAGTCCCCCATTATCCCTAGTTTTCAGGGATTAAACTAACATCGTTATCAATATTTCTATAAAAGGTATCCTTCTTTTTAGCCCTATACTAGGTTGAAAATCGCACTTTTTCTGGAATACTCCTTTCTTTCATAGTCACTCTCAACTCTCTGAGTATGAAGAGAGAAAAGGAAACATGTGGAAGACAGAAATCTAAGGAAATAAGCTTCTTGTCCTTGAACCTAAAGAAATTCTCTGTAGAACCCTTGACTCTGAAAATAGATAGTCCATGCATAGACGTTTCTGCACCAACTTTAAGTAGCTAAAGTGGAACCTCACAGTAAGAGGGTATCAACCTGACATAGCATTTCAATCTGAATTAACAAGGAGTTGCTGGGGGAAAAAAAGCACACTGAAATATCATTTCAGAGAGGGATGTGAGAAATGCTGGTGGTGGCATTTCTTTATAATGAAGCAGAACTTTAAGCTTTCTAGGTTTTGAATCTTTCCTGCCTTGCTGAGCTTGACCTGGGGCAATAATAGGTAGATATTTCATGCCACCAATTCTACTTCTTTAGGTTTTAATGATGACTAACTCCATATGATGGGAAAGACCTTCAACTGTTCCTAGGGAGAAAAAAAAAATGTCAAAAGCTGTAGGAGAAAATAGTTTACAACTTGCTTAGTATCTGAGGCTTTCAAATACCTTTATAAGCAGTTATTAATTAATCAAAGAGAATCTTAGTAAAGTGAGCATTTTTTATATTTAATTTAAAAAGATAAAGGAAAAGAGGAAAAAAAATTCAGTGTTACAGAAGAACTACATTCAAAATAGACCAAATAATCACTACGTTTTTGATTCTATGACAGCAATGATGAAAATGTGATTGGTTATGATTTTATCATAAATTGATTAGGAATAAAACTGAAAGGGTGACTATAGATAAGTGGCAGTGCAGAAAAAGCCTGGAATTTTTAAGGGCAAGGGTGATATCTCTTTTATACCCCTCAAGACTATCACAAAGTAGGTACAAAATAAAGGTTGTATGGTATTGAGTTTTAACAACTATTAATTAAGTCATAAATTAGTTCATTAGATCTTTTCCAAGTCTAAAGTCACAGAGATCAGATTCCAGTAGTGTAAGCTATCTGATGGGTAAATTGAATAGAACAGGGAATAAGATGGGTGCTAAGAATAAGAATTAAAAAGAGAGTGATATGATCTAGTGCAAACAAGGTCAAATTAAAATTTATTTTATTTTTTGCCGTATGGTTCATGTTCTTACCAGAGAGAGACAAAGAGAGAAATCATCCCCCACAGGGTGGCCATGCTATATCCCCTTCTACATTCTCTGGGGGCTTCGGGTATACTCACACACACACACAGTGTGATTTTCAAGCCACTAGGTCCAGGACTTGAGCCACATAGTTGATCATGTGAGATCCAGCAGACTTCTCCTCCACACCACCTGCTGGTCCTGTATTCAAATTCTGACTATGTGACTAACCTAGCTGTGTAATGTTAAAGACATCACTTATACTGCTTTTCAGTTTTCTTACCTATAAAACAATTGGTATTAACTAGTGAATAAATATTAGTCTTTTCCCCCTTGGAATTAAAGAGACCCAATTGCTTAAGATGTCTCAGTTTTCTCAACTAGAAAGCAATAGTATTGGGATAAATGATCCTAAAGTCCATTTGTGCTCCAAATTTGTTTTTTTTTAACTCTACGCTCTATTAACATAGGAGAACATCATTTCTTTAGTATACCCCTTGGAGTGTACTTTTGAGAGTAAATTTGAAGGGTCATCTATAAGCTGTTAGGAAGGCATTTTATTTCTCTTAAGACAAGATTACTCAAAACCCCACAAATCCTCCTGTGTCAGTGACGTCCATTTTCTTTCAAGGAAAGGCTATGCTCTGAGACTTCGTCTGCCATCACAGAGGCAAATCCACTACAGAAAGTTTTGCTGGATCCACATCTTCTGTTATTTTTACCAAACATTTCTGGGTTTGCTTGAAATGCTCCAAGTGATGTATTTCTCCCCACATCCATCCTCACTGGCAGATCTAGTAATATAACTCACAGCCAGCATCCAACAAGCTGATGTATGCCCAAGGGAGGGCACACTAGAGGTCTGTCTTCCTCTCTCTTAAAGATTTAGGAGAGTGCTAGACTAGGATGGGGAAATGTCAGGAATGTGTGTCGTTACTGCCCTCTCTTGTCTATGGAATATATCCCTGATGGACCAGAGCTCTCTCACTGAATCAGCTACCATGAAGCCTTGGTATCTTCCTTAACGTATTGCTCTAAGCATTATAAATTGGGCTTGAAAGTCAATGCAAAATCATTATCGATCCTTGCTATAGTCTTTCTAATAACTGGGCTGAAGGTGTAAATTAAAATTGTACAAAATACGAATAAAATAAGAACCAATAATTTTTCAGGGTTATTCATTTGTAGAAAATTAATAGAAGCTGAACCCTGCAGGAATAGAACTCAGGTGGAGAGGCTTCATTCGCTTTGGGGATGATGCACAAGGTAAAGAGAACTTGAAAAAGCATGCATAAAGTTGGTGAAATTGTTACCAATTATTTGCATCGATGAGTAAGCAATGAGGAGCTACAAGGGTTCAAAATCATATGAAACTAGAAAGATGAGATTTTCCAGAATTCTGATGGGGTCCTCATCTCCAGAAGAGGGTAGAGGCAGCAGTGTCAGGTCTTTATGGTCCTGCAAAGCCATAGCACTGTGGTCCCCTCATGAGAGAGATCCTGATGTTGACCAGCACTGTGGTTAGCAAGTGCTGGAGTTCACTTACTCTGCATCTGTTGGTATTTTTTTGTCTATCACTACCACTTTGTTGACTTCCAAGTAGAACCATACATGCAACCAAATCTTTGTCTGGTCAGACCTGGTCCAATACATTCCCTCTTAAAAGTAGAAGTGGTCCTAAGGTTGTCAGGTGGCATGGTGGTTAAGGGTGCTGGACTCCCACATGGCTGACCTCGATTCGAGTCCTGGACCTGGCAGCTTGTTTGCTCACTTTCCCTCTCTCTCTGTCTCTCTGTCTCTGACTCTCACTCTCTCATATACATGCACAGTCCTACTCTTGTCAAATTAAAAATAAAGTTAAATAAAATAATTATTTAAACACACACACACACAAGTAGAAGTGGTCCAGAAGAAGGAATGAAATGGCAAGCAAACACATTCTCCTTGAGCTGACATACTGAAGATGAAAACATTCAGAAACATTCTGTGGGCTTCTATTTGAACTTGTATACTTAAAACTCGATGAAAAAAGAATGCATTCTCTTCAACATATATAAAAGCATGGTCATTTAAGAGCACAAAAGGCAAATAAAGAGCACCAAGATTTAAAAATAAATAAGAAAGAATGAAGCTAAGAAGAAAAGCAAGGAAAAGTTAGCAAGTGCTGGAGTTCACTTACTCTGCATCTGTTGGTATTTTTTTGTCTATCACTACCACTTTGTTGACTTCCAAGTAGAACCATACATGCAACCAAATCTTTGTCTGGTCAGACCTGGTCCAATACATTCCCTCTTAAAAGTAGAAGTGGTCCTAAGGTTGTCAGGTGGCATGGTGGTTAAGGGTGCTGGACTCCCACATGGCTGACCTCGATTCGAGTCCTGGACCTGGCAGCTTGTTTGCTCACTTTCCCTCTCTCTCTGTCTCTCTGTCTCTGACTCTCTCTCACTCTCTCATATACATGCACAGTCCTACTCTTGTCAAATTAAAAATAAAGTTAAATAAAATAATTATTTAAACACACACACACACAAGTAGAAGTGGTCCAGAAGAAGGAATGAAATGGCAAGCAAACACATTCTCCTTGAGCTGACATACTGAAGATGAAAACATTCAGAAACATTCTGTGGGCTTCTATTTGAACTTGTATACTTAAAACTCGATGAAAAAAGAATGCATTCTCTTCAACATATATAAAAGCATGGTCATTTAAGAGCACAAAAGGCAAATAAAGAGCACCAAGATTTAAAAATAAATAAGAAAGAATGAAGCTAAGAAGAAAAGCAAGGAAAACGTGATTTTAACCTGTTGATGGTAGAGATAGTTTGTTTATTTTCTGTTTCCTGGGCTGTAATGATGCCTTAAATATAATTAACCCAAGAATAAATATTTGCAGGACTGAAATGAAAAGAGAAAAAGGCACTGATAAAAGAAAATAGAAAAGACAGGAGATATTTTACATCATACACCTTTTACTTAACAAGACTTTTCAAAAATCAGACAACACTTTGTCCTTAAAGGAACCCACAAGAATTTTCACACAAACCAAAAACCTCAGATAATTTGACTTGTCAAAAGAATAAAATAAAATTGGCAAACTACAGTCACTTTACTTGAATATATCACCAAGTTCCTGAAACTTTAAATTTTGCTATCATATAGAACTCCTTCGAAATTTCTTAGAAAAAGTAAATCTCTACTTCAAAAGTAAACTTGGTAGCTGCTGCTTGGCAATGAAAAACGAAAAAAAAAAAAAATAGAAAAAAGAGTCCTCTGACTCTGTGCTGGGGAAAAGACTACAAGCATTTTAAAGCCAACTTCTAGAGGGCACATCAGGATTTGAAAGGATGCAATAAAAGATCCCCTCACACAGTGCCCGGAAATGTATGACAGGATTTCAAGGAATGTGGCTGAGACTGACACTGATTCTCATTTGAGACTCTAAAATAGAAGACAAACTGTCCCAGCTTCCAGAGAACATTTCATCGCTCCAGGAGGCCCTCATGGCTCCTTGCCCACAGGTATGCCTTCGCGCTTGCTCCTCTGTGTCCCAAACCTTGACGAGGTAGGCCTGCCCTCACCAATAGATAATTCTCCCTTTCTAATCTCCCCTTCCCAAGCTGAAGTGGCCATCTGTCTCCTCTAGAGAGCAAACAGGGAAAACGTGGCAGTAGAGAGCCGTACTTGTTAAGGAATTTAAAGCAACTTGTTCATTTTTCATCTGAATGTTTTGTATATCTTTAAAATAAGTCAACATCCGAAGGAAAAAAATCATCTTTCCCATGCACAAGCGCCTTAGCCTGAGCACACGGATGAGCGAAGGTGGAAGTCACACCACTGCCCATGCCCTTGTTAACCCCGAGCACACCACTTCTGTCACTGTCCTCATTCAAGCCTGGTCTGCTCTCTCCCTGAACTATGGCGTTCCTCTTAGCCCTTCAGCATGCTCTCTCCTGGTTCACGGCAGATCTGACTTGACGAAGCTACAGCCCTCCTGAAAGCTCACCAGCGGTGGCCCTTCATCCCCAGGGAAATCCCAACACAACATACAATGCGTTTCCTGACGCACTCACTGTTGACCCGTCTCTTCTCCATCCCACACTTTTCCATATCTGTATGTGTGCGCTGACCCACTAAGGCTGCTAGGTGGCGAACCCCAGGATGCCTACCTAACTCTTACTAATTATGATGCTCTACTTGTGTTACTTATTTTATACCACAGGAGTGCTTACCTATGCTTCACCTGTGTCCTCTCACCAGATGCTCAAGTCTCGCCTATGTCCTGTTTCACGGACCAGGGCAGGGCCTGGCACACAGGAGTGATGAGACACACCTTTCCTCACTCAGTGCTCCTAAAGACATCTTTGTGCTTAATGCTGTGGGCTTACAGAAGAGCCACACTATGATGTAACTACAACCCACTTCAACTGGCCCAGACAAAAGTGAAAATGCACTGTTCCGAGCCTACTCTGACTACTTCCAAGTGATATAAACTGATATAGGAACTGGGCTGGGTAGCCATTGGTTACTCGAAGGTCTATGTCATAAATGATGCTAAGTCATTCTGTGTTGTGAAGAGCAAGTCTAACATAAGAATAACTACTTAAAATTTGATCCTGTATCTGAAATCAAATTGACCTATAATTTTGTGAGAGTTACTACTATTTTTCTTTTCTCCTCACACCATCTCTCTTTCAAAAGGAACCAATAGTCTCTGTGCCAAAGGTCACCTCTTCCTATGACAATTCTGCAATACTCCCCAGTCGAGAAGGATGTGAAGACAAGGTCGGTCACGTGTCTGTCCCTGTGGGGAGGCCATGAGCCCATGCAGAAGTTGTGACATCTAAGCAACCTCCATCCTCTGCAAGAAGTCCTATCCAAACAGAGGAGGAGAACCATGGAGTCTGAAAACGTGAAAGTATCCAGCTAAACGAACGTCGGAGTACGGGATGCGGCAGGGTACGGGGAGCTGTTTCCTTCAAGCCTGAGCCCTGACCACAACAATAAAGTAACACTGCATCATGGGCTTTTTGTGTCAGGAATCAAAGTTTGCATGTCAGGGAAAACACACGCTTTTCATAATAAAATCCGCATCAGAAGATCTGATCATTAGTTTTTATACTAGCTTGTGACTAAAATGACTTAAATATAAAAGCTGTATTTTAGACAAGCAAAACCTATCTGAAGCCGCAATATACACAGTGTAATGTTGTGAGACAATGGCCCGTCTCTGACACAGTCACCGCAGTGCGTCCTTCCAGTTCGGCTCAGATTTCTTGAAGGGCAGTGCTGTGATTCTCAGAGTCAATCAATAAAATTCCACAGCATTTTAGGGCCTATTCGCAGAAAAGAAATTAAGCTCTCTGTGTAAATTCAGAGTTTCCCAATAAACTTTCCCAAATGAAATGACCAAATCTGGATGTCCTGAGTATCATGGAGAGCAACGTGACTATTTCATGCTTCTGTTTTACAAAAGAGACTCCTTCATCACTGAGTAAGACATCTTAGAGAAAAGAATCCCACATACATGAAGAGTTTACATGCAGAATACCTAAATCATGAATAAGCAAAAAGGAAATATTATTAGTGGACAGTTAACAAATGGAATAAACTCTGAAATAAAATTGTGAATATATTTAAGTGTAATTTCACATTGTCTCGATATAATATGCAATAGAGAGAAATGCCAAATCATTGAGGGCAAAATACATTTTTAACAAATCACATATAAAACAACCCAAAATAACCATACTAGCTTCCTAATATTGTGTTTATATTTCTTAGTTCCTGATAAGAAGCAAGTCTCTAAGTTTACGTATTAATTGTGAGTCCCTGCCACTCCCCACCCACCACAGAGGACCACGAATAACACAGGCATGCACACATTAAGGAGAGCACACACAGTCACGCTGTAATGCATTCTGGCTCACAACTGGGTGTTCAACAACAGGATAAAGATTTTCCTGGAAGGGGAGGGGAAATAAACGCATCGTTCAGATTTTGACAGGCTAACTGACATTAACAATAATGTTTAAATTAGATCATCCAAAAGTTCCAAGAGCATTTTTAGGTGCTCTTGCTGAGCTCGCTGCTGTATCCTTGAAGAGTAGTTCCAATAGATATGTCTTTGGAGTCAGAAGACTTGGCCTTACTACATGACTTATGTTAGTTATTACTTTTGTGACCTTTTGTAATGATCTGTTTTCCTCTGCTGCAATATGGGGAATACATTGCATACTCCCTTATCAGAGCTTCCATGAGGATGAAATGTTAACAGTGCAATTAAACTCAATTACTTTTACTAACATACTAAATTAATCAATTGATGAAGATTAGTGGCGTCCCATCCCATGTCAACAGTCCTCTCTGTGGTCTTTGTATGCTGTTGTTACCTGAAGCTCTAAAGATGATAAGAAGTTTGGGAACTTAGATAATCCTGAGTAAATCTTGCCTGTTAAAAGTGAGAAGTTGGGAGGCCAACAGATGGCATGGTGGTTAAGATGCTTGACTTCCACATGGTCGACCGTGATTTGAGTACCAGACCCAGAAGCTTAAAAATTACACCCAGAGCATGTGTGTGCCTGCCCAAAGTCTCAGAAGAAGAATGGAAAGAGACTTCAGCATGGCCTTACCCCCCGGGGAGTGTTTTTTCACTTTCCTTCTCTCTCTGTGTGTTTTCCTTTCATAGAGCACTTGTGCCCTATGGCAAAAGTTAATTAATTAATTAATAATAAATTAATAAGAAGTTGGATTCATTTTCCTACTGTCGTCAAACTTACACAAACCTAATAAGATAGAGATGGAGACAAAGTTAAACCTCAACTCAAAATCACATTTAGTAATATAAGAGTAATAAACTAGAATTCAAGGGGAAAATGCATGGATTTTCAAAACTTACTTTCATCTATATTTGGCCACTGAAATCTAGAGAAAATGAATTTCTTTTCCTCTAGTTGTTTACCTGCATTTGATACAAGCAGAGTAACTGAGAGGACACATCCATGTCTCTACTGTAACAGAGGCACCCCAGGCTAGGCCAGGCCCCGAGACGGTCCAGACGATTCCAATCAACTGAGACTCTTGGTATAAAAAAGTGAAGTGATACTAAAGCAAGGCTTATAAAACTTGGACACATTTTGTTTAAAGAGTGATTTAATTTTATTGTTTTTTAATTTGCCATAGGGTCCATACTCTCGTAGGGGAAAGAGAGAAAGTGAGAAAGCAAGCCATTGGGATAAGGCCTTGAACCACAGTTGACCATGTGGGAGTCTAGCACCTTAACCACCACGCTACCTGCTGGTTCCAAACTTAAACACATTTTAAAAGTATAAACTGGATAGTTTTTTTAAGCACTCAGAAATATAGACTGCAACATAATTATAAGGTCTGCTCTTTATTTTCCTTTTTCTTAAACATAATTTTTATGAACCTCTTTTTCATCATTCCAAAGCTTTGCCCTTTTTGCTTTTGTGTCCCTGGGAGAAGGAAATGAGGAACAAATCTACCAGCTGCTCAAGAACCATTGACGGGAGACAAGTAAGAGAAAAAAGAAAATCTGAACAGATAATCTGTTATGATCTCAGTTCATTACGTATGCATCACTTATTTCCTGGATTACATGTCTCAAAAGTAACTTATTTAGATATTTAATATTGTTAAGAAAATTGTGATCTTGAATTTAATTTAAGTCATAGGAATAGAATTAAACTATTAGATTAAAAAAAAAGAATTTTGTTCAGTCCATGGATAAGCAACCATTTCTCTGTGAAGGAACATTTAGTAAGTATTTTAGACTTCGTGGGCCCCATAACCTCTGTCCAACTATACACTTCTGATGCTGTGGTCTAAAAAAAGCCAAGGATGATATGAAAAAGAAAAGGAAAGGCTGTGTTACAATACAATTTGATTTATAGAAATTTTGATTTACTACAACTTTTGCATGTCACAAAATAGTCTTCTTTTGATTTTTCTATTGTTGAAGAAGTACAAATTGCTCTCAACTCCAGGGCTGCATAATGTGGATGGTAGGCTAGTTTTGGGCTTAATAAGCACAATTTCCACAAACCTGGTTTAATCTAGCTAGTCTAGCTTAACTAGAAGTTGCCCAAAAAAGTGGCCAAGGTTCAGCTAGAGTCTTAACTAAAGACCTTCACAAAAGAAACTTGTTTTAGAGTTATTTAAAATGTTTTTGAGATATTAAATAAATTTAGTCTAATGCAAATTGCTCTATTTCTATTTTTTTTTAACAATTGGTTTGAAAAACTGTTAATGTGTTCATTTTAGTCACAGAAATCATCAAGGTGGACTCTTTTCTGACTCTGTCAGGTTCAGCAAATCTAGGTTATTTAAATGTGTGTACCCAAAACCTAAAAATCTAATGTGATAGAAATCTAGTTTGATGGAGGTACGAATACGGCATGAAAGAAAAGGAATGGAATTGACTTCTCACTCAGATATATATATATATAATTTTTTCCCAACTGAATTACTTTAAAATCTAGTTAGATGGAGGTACGAATACGGCATGAAAGAAGAGTAAAAGGAATGGAATTGACTTCTCACTCAGATATATATAATTTTTTCCCAACTGAATTACTTTAACACTCTATTTTCAAATAATTTTATCAGTCTTAGAAAAACTCTAACTTCTTAACCTACAGATCAAACTTGATTCTTCTTGGCTATCATTGTTTTCAGTGTTTTCTTAAAACTCTTTTTGAATCATCTACAGGACAATTTCATTTTTCCCTGAAAGCTGAGTTTGTTTAAACTCACTGGAGTGACTTTCATTGGTGCCATTTACGAGGTCTCTTTGAAAGTGTGTTGATTCCATAGCTTCTAGCCCATTTATTACAATGACTATTTGTGGTTGGTATCTTGTCAAAGCAGTGTACAACATTACTACTAAAAAGGATTCACAGTTCATGGTGACAGTTTTACTGCAGAAATGGGTGAGTCCCCAGTTAACTGTAAAACACACATATACACATGTCCTACCCCACAACAACAAAAACCACCAGTCCATTAGCTCCCAGAGTGAGCAGCAGCCTATATCGTTCTGAGAGGTGTGTGTGCACTAATATCAGTGATACTCTGATGCAGCAGGTGCTGATTTCCAAGATGCCAAGGTTCTCACCATGGTGCATTTCTAACTACCAACGTGGCCATATTTGAATGCGGAATGGGAAAAGACTCACACAATTGATTCTCCTAAGCTAGTACGTGTGGGCTTCAGCGCCTCACTGCCTGGTACTATACTAAGAAACTGCAATCGTTTGCCTCCCAATACTCTAAAGAGAAGCTGAAAACCAAAATTCTCCTTTGTTCATATTCTATAAAATAGATCAATACAATATCTATGTATTCCTACCTTAAAATAAAATCCTCTACATGATTAAAAAAGTACAGAATGTTGGACTTAAAACACATCTTCAGGATAACATACAGATAAATATCATGACACTTCACATCTTTTAGTATAATGTGCTATTGTTACATGTAGAGAGAGGGGCCTCTAGCAGAGAAATGATGAAAAATGTCAGGGAAATCTACTTCTTACACATAGCCCTCTTATAGATACTTTATTTTTTCTATGAAACCAGGGCAATTTAAAGATAATCTTGAAATGCGTTTCTTTTATGTGGGCATGCTTATTTCTTCTTCCTCACCAATGTTATCTTTTAGAGTACACTCTGGCTTTCTGAATGCAAATCTGATCGACTGCAATGGCTCACATAGTCTAAAGGGGGCAAGAACACCATGCTACCCTATTAGTATTGATTCGTAACATGAGTGTAGACATTCATGGTAAGGAGAGAAGAAATCTATGACTTACTTGTAGAACTGAGTCCCTAAAGCTTATCCAGTTCAGTGAACAAGACTTTCCTCTTGTAAGATACATATTGTTTATCTCACCCTCAGTAGTCAGAGCAAGAGTATTCACTTGCTTTAAATGAGAATATCAGCATGATGCTTTACCCTAGACACAATTAGATCAAAATCCAGGGGAACCAGCAGTTAGTGTAATGGCTATGTCGCTGGAGTCCCACGTAGTCGACCGCGGTTCGTGTCCCGGACCCGGTGGCTTAAAAAACTCACGCCGGGCGCGTGTGCGTGCATGCCCAAGATCCTGAGAGGAGCATGGAGGAGAGGGGATTGCGGCGTGACCATCCCCCCTGGGGGTGATTTCTCGTTTTCTGTCTGTCTCTCTCTGTCTGGCGAGCGCACGTGCCCTACAGTGAAAGTCTCTCAAAAAAAAAAATGTACACTGGTACTGGATTAGAGGGAAAAAGTCTAAAGGAAAGTTGCTAATATTAACACATCCATGCCTATTAGTGACTGAGACTGTGCTTAGCTCAGATGTTCACCCAAGGTTAACTATTAATATTTGGATCTTAATCTCTGGTTGTGCAAAGCTGCAGAGGACATCAGCACAGGTATTGGTTTAATGATCAATTTTTCAGGAAGAAAAGAGAGCAGCAGTAATATGGAAATATGCCCTTCAAAGGAAGATACCAAATTTTACTACATCGATTTAGCGTGTTGTTTTTTTAGAAGAAAATATCCTTTATGAGTTTATTACAAAGGCATCAAGACCCTAGTTAAGAAGATAATCTCTAGCAGAATTGCTCAGAAAAGAAAAAAGTTAAACAAAATCTTGGGGAATCTTACTGTGCACGGGAAGTCAGAGGAGGAGTTGAAAAGTACCGTGAGTCTGGAGGAGAAAAGGATCATGGGTCAGTGAAGTAGCCTCAAGAAGGAAGTAGCTAAATGCGAAATGGAAGTGAGAGGCCTCCTTTTGGATGAAAGAACACTTGTCTCTGCAAGAGAGATCTTTGGGGACCCTGGAACCCTAGTGGGTTAGAAATAGGAGCAGTTTATGGTACAGTACTCGCAATCGAGGCAGTGTGGGATCTCTGATAGAGAAGTTCAAGGAAGGGGGACACGGAGCGTGGCCAGGAGGGGCTGTGTATTGAAAGGAAATGAGCACTGAAAGCTGCAGTGTAGCTGAGAGATACACAGATCGGGTAAGCAGAGTGGGTGCGATGCTAGATCCTGGGACTGAGTGGGGCCCTGGAGGTTTCAGGGCTGGGTGGGCTCTCACAATGTCAGCCCTGGTACATCACAGGATGACGCGGACAGCTAGCGGCTGAATGAAAAGTAGACCGGAAAGGCAAAGGAAATACCGGAGAACGTAGGCTGATGGAGCACACACTAACTGCCCCCCCGATGATCACATTTCTCGAGAGCACACTGTCAAATATCAAGTCAGGTCCTCACCCTAACAGCCCTCACGACACTAGATGGGCAGGTCTATTTTTATTTTTTTCCTATATTTCACAACAGGATATGCAGAGGAAGCAACCTCAAAAGAGTACCCTATTTCTTCAGAACCAGAGAGACTTTCATTCTACATATCAGGCACCGCCCAGCTTCCAGAAGGATCAGCAACAATTTGGTTCTATGTAAAGCAGGCAGAATAATTTCTCCCCAAAATGATTCTGTCCTAATCCCAAGAACGTGTGGCCATGTTACCTTCATGGCAAGGAGCCTTGGCAGTTGTGGTATCTGGCTGGATCTCTCCTGATCACATGAGTCTCGACTGTGGTCAGAGAGAGGCAAAGGGAAAGGGACAGAGTTGGGAGTAAATCTGTGCCACCTCTGAGACTGGGAATGGCTCTCAGTTCTAAACTGCAAAAAATGGAATTTGATCAGCAACTCATAATCCTGCCTGGAGGCTGAGGGAATGCTGACACCCTGAGCTAGTCCAGAGACCCCTGTGTCAAACTTCTTACCTGCTTAACTGGGAGATCATAAATGTGTGTTATCCGAAGCTGCTAAGTCTGTGATAATTTGCATGGCAGCATAGAAAATTCATATATGATATGACCCTGAGATACCTCTGAGAGTTTATCTTTAATAAACATCAAAATACAGTGCTCAGGAAAGCCCCATTGCCTAATGGTTCGGGAAGTGGGGTCCCTCAGATCCCACAAGTCAGGTGCATGGGTGTGCCCTAAATCTCAGCAGAATGGAGAAATGGAGAAGAAAGGGTTGCAGCCTGATCATGCCTCATTGAGAGGTACGTTCCCCTCTCCTGTCTCCCTTCGGCCAGCATGTCTTCCCTTTGGCAATATAAAGGAAAAATTGACTCAATTTATATTATCTTACAGATGAATGCATGGCTTAGCGACTCCTTCCTCTGTCCCAGGTGCTTGGAAATCTTGCTAGCTACCAAAGACTATTCTGTCCTCATAAACTTGAGTCTCTGGAGAGGAATTATGCGTGGTAGTTAGCTTTTATGTCTTCCTTTTACTTCTTCTTGGTAAGTCTCCATGCTCTACTGGTTCCCCAAAGCTTCCACTCAGGTTCTTCCTAGATGTGCTGGATATGGGTTCCAGCAGGAGCACACTAGCCATACCACCACAGCAATAATAGCTGCAAGACCCTGTAATAAGTAAGTGCTATCATGGGTATCGCTACCAAGTCTCACATGGATAAAAGAGAGAGCAGCCAGCTCCCTCCAAAAGGAAAGAAGAGGTGAAGATGCTTCATGGGATTTGAAATCGCAAACAGGAGCTTGGAAGCTGATCACACCGGTAGGACATTTCACATAGAAATAATGGCACGAGTAAAGGCATGAAAAGTGACATCGCTTTGGTTCCTTCTCATCCATGTCCTGGATGTGTGGAATGAAGAGTGTGAGCAGCAGGAGGTCAGAGATGTGGCCCTATAAACACTCAGGGGCCACAAGACTTGCTCTGACATAAAAAGGAGTTGGAGATTTACAAGTAATTGGCAAGCTACTACAATTTTTTAAGCAGAGGAGAACAAATTTGTATTTATGCTTCTGAAGCAGCATGAAGGACAAACGGAGGTGGGTTTAGGAGGAAGCCATGAAATAGGTTGGGAACCCACACAATACTACTTACACAAAAATTAATTAGGACTACGGCAAAGTGATAGACAAGGCGACTGTCTGAAAGAATTTAGATAGAATGTGCAGGAATGGATGACCTTTTGGGTAAAGGATGGCTGAACAGTCAAGGATCATCATTAATCATCATGCTTATCACCATCATTAATTTTTGCTGGGTCTTAACACAGGTGTGCCAAGCACAATAATTTCATGAGAAAGGTATGAGTGTTACATTCATTTTTCAAATGAAAAACCTAAGGCTTGATAAAGTAACTTTCTCAAAGTCATGCTCCTAGTATTAGAGCTGAAGTCCAAACCCTGACAACAGACCTCAGGGCCTACTTCATTCAACAGCTGTGCTCTTAAACTCTATGTCATTGTCTCTCCCAGGCTGACTAGGATGGATGAGTCCCTTTAATAAGAACAGTCAAGAAAAAGAGGTGAGAAGCAGAGGTTGGAAATATACTTTCCGTGTTGAGTTGGTGGTGCCCATAAGACATCTAGGTGAAGAGCAAGAGAACTCCGGCTTTCTGGGTCTGATTTCTGAGAGAGGTGGATAGGAGGTACCTGCTCTCCAATTGGTTCCCAGTCTGGGTCCAAAATTAATGCCATCCGTGGTTTTACAAGAGAATATTGTCTAGGAAACCCATGGCTATAGTACAGATTAACTTCAGAGATTACAAAAGAAGGAAAGAAAGAAAAACAAATGCTTCCTAAAGTTTCCAAGGTAGCACAATATCGCCACCTACTGCAATGGCTGTCAAGGACGATCCATCTTCCAAGCGAGCTCAAACTGAACAGTGTGGTTAAGGCCATGGCTCTGCAGGCCTCACTTCACCGCCCTCTCCTCGCTGACTCAGCTTCCTCTGCTTCCCCAAGTGGTCCTGCCCAGCGGCTCCTGAACCATTACTGGGAAACAGAGGTGGGACGGAACCTTGTAAGGGCCCAGCCATCAGAAATCATGGCAAGTTCTCGTCTTGTAGAGTTAGAAGCGTTATTCCACCATAATCTCTTGACACCTCACTTGACTGTCATTTTCTTCGTTTGCTCTGTCTTTTTCTGTTTCTGAATATAGCGCTGACTCTTATTACTCTGAGACTCCAGTTTTTACGTCTTTAAACTGGGACTACTGATGTTCACCAAACTGCCAGTCTGCAAGTTAAAAAGGAGTAACGAATACAAAACACCTGCGGGAAAATCTTAATAATGTATTGTTCCTCCACCCCGGATATGACATATCTGAAAAAGAAGTTGCATAAGTTGAAAACAGAGGACAGACATGACAGGATCTATTGGAGGGCATGGTTCAGAGACTTAGAAAACAGTAAGTTTTTATAGGCCCAAACACACAAAATGTAACTAATATGTAAATACATAAAAATAAGAAAATTGCAAAAAAATACACTTAAGAATCTGTGACATATGTTTACTGTCTTAATGATATAAGACATAATGATGGAAAGAAAATACTAGTAAAGAAAAGACAGATGATCTCCCTCAAGTATCTAGCCTCTATGATAAACAAACCCACTTTATTTATGTGCATAAGTAGAACAATGATTCAGTGATGGGTACTTCCCTGTGACTCCTGCTTCCAGAAACATAATTGCTCTGACCTTGGCTGTGGGATTATGCATTCCTCCATTTGCTGCACTTTCCTCTACACTCATTCATCAAGTATTTATTACACACTGCAAGGTGTGAGGCAGTGTGCTAGAAGCAATTTTGTCTCTTCTGCATGATGGGCATTATTGTGACTCGATTAGGGCAGAGCTGGCAGGTTTATTTAGGAATTGTAGAATCACATTTCATATGAGCATGGGGTATGAGCAAGACCTAGTCTTTATAAATCTGACTATGCTCGGTTTCAAATGAGTCTCACGGATTCTTCCCAGTGGCGGCCACTTATACCCGCTGCCCTGGTAAGTTTTGTGGGGTTGCACGGGGGAGGTTAGCCAATGGCCCTGGTTATTGACTGGAGGTAAATCATCCCCACTGTTCAAAGTCTATGGGAGTCTCAGCTAGGAAAAAAGCTGGACTTGAGAATGATAGGGGAGAAGAAAAAGTTCAAACTTGGCATAGATATGGGGAAGAGGGGCATGCTGGGTAAAGGGCATAACTTGGAAATGAGGAGCTATTTTAGGGTGACCCTTTGACCAAATATTAGACTCTGAAAGGATTTAAGAATCCTTTGCTGCATAAATATTTAAAATGATTTTCTGATTATGCAGATAACTTGAAAATCTGATAAGGTAACACATCAGGTTTAAGAGAATCTAAGGAGATATTGTTACCATCCGACAGTGCTCGCAGCTGGGAACTGAGAGATCAGAGGATTTCCTGTTTCTGATTATTTAGGCCATTGGACAGCATCAATAGTCAGACAGTGAGCAGTCTCCATATTGCAATTGTGTCTGGAGTGCATGGTGCTTTTATGGTATGTCTGTGTTGTGCGGGACGCGTGGTCTTCTAGCATCCTATTCTGTCACAGAACTAAGCCTGGCTGGAGAACTTTCTTGGTTGAATAACGGGCACTTGACACCACAGATGTGCACAGGAAAGGTCTGTCTGCTCATCTCCACCGTCCTCTTCTCCAGTGCCATTAGTCCCTTGAAGATAAACACTCAGTGCTGGAGGATTCAATATTTAATTTCTTTGCAGCTTTTGTCCAAGATCACTTAATTGAACTCTCATTACAGGTGGAACCAATTCTTTTTCAATTTGTAGCTGAAAATTGCCGTAGCACACAGATCCCGACCATATTTTAATGAAGCTTTTATTAGAGCAGTGCCTCCTGTGGTCAGGTGTGAAGGGGCTCTCAGCCTTCCCATTAGGACCCCACGTTGCTGGGTTTATAACTTGGAAGTAAACCTTCTCGTCAGGTTGAAGCAGGGCAAAAAAGGTTTTAGCCTTAAGAGTACTTTGTTATTTCATAATAATAAATCAATTTTCCTTCAAGATCAGAGTGCAATAACAATTTTCTTCCAATGCCATCTCCTTGTATTTCTCCAGGTTTATATAAATGACCACCTTTCACACATTTATATCTGCAGAAAGCATTCATTTGGGGTCAGGGAAAAGAGTTCAAGAGTAAGGCGGTTGAACATGTTTGTACAATGCTAATGCTGTATCCATAAAGGCCAGTTACATTTTCCATCAAGGAGACTCTCCGTGCCCAAGGCACAGACTGCATTGCTGGGCCAGTAGCCTTCCCGCAAATACATTCTCTCGGTCAGCCCAGGGCCAGACAATCCTGTGTGGGTGGTTTTGATTCAACCTCTCTCTATTAACAGAAAAACATTGGAGAGGGTAGTCTCAGGACTGATGGTCAGTATACGGCCTGAACCCATGAAAAGCCGTCCTCTATGTCAAAGGCAACACGCTCTTCACTTTTGTAAGTGAAGGTAAATGCATATGAAACCTTAATGGGGGCAGCTTTGGATTTCAGATTCCTACTGTGTACTCTTTACAGTTAAGTGGGGTAACCAAAAATGATTACTGGGTCACCAGAAAATGCTGCAGAGCCCAAGTGAACTCATGCGATTTTACCTAATTAATTAAACACACACACACACACACACACACACACACACACACACACCACAAAGAGTAAGCCCTTTATTTTTGGCAAAATCTCTATCAATTTTCACAATTTTTTTTCATTCTTTCTTACATCTATAAGCTTGAAATTTCTAAGTGCTTTTTTTTTTCTGAGTCATTCAGGATTAGAGTTGGTGGTGCTGCTTTTTAGAATATGAATTTATGCACTATATCTCGTTTGGAAGATGTGCCTTTTATTGGATGCATCTAAATTAAACAGCTTTCTCAACCAGTACAACTAGTCCTTATTACTGCTGTTGGCAGCCAAACAACTATCATAGTTCTTGCCAGACCTTATGTTTGCTATGTTCTTTTATTCCTTTTCATGTATCACTGTCTTTCAGTCTCAACCATCGTAGGCACCTTCTTTAACATAAATTGGACTGGATTTTAAAACATCATTTAACAACAACAAAAACGCTTTTTACTTCTTGACAACCCTGAGAAATGGATTCTTCTAAAAGGAAACAGATTGCTTTAAAAATGGCATGTCACAACTAAATGGTCCTGCCACGGATCTTGGTAATAAAAGGTATTAACCCCTTGGGGTCTCTAGGCTGACCTCTATTCTGCTCTTTTTGTCACAGTCGCTAGTAATGCAGTGGCAGGTAGCTGGCCAGAGGCTACAGCTCTGCAGAAGGAAAGGTCAGAGAGCCCGAGAGCTGAAGACCGGGAATTCGCATCCCCAACTCCCAATAACCGTCTTGTCCTACTGCCTACAGCGGACTCCTTTGCTTACATGCAGCTCTGAAAATCATGCTTATTATTGCCATGATCTCAAAAGGCAAATTATTATTATTATTCATTCCCATGGCCTACTTTCACACCGAACAATTATGACTTCAGATGAGAAATAGCAGTTTCATGTCAAAATGCTCATACATTTATGGAAATACATAGCTGTCATTCTGCATAAAATTAGAAGCCCTCAATTTTCACTTCAAAATCATTCTGCATGAAAGCAGTGAACACAAACAAAACTTAAATAGCTGGACTGAGACGTAGTGTTCTACCCTAATAACGGAAGTTTCCAGCCAAACCAGTTAACAACTAAATCACAATAGCCCTGTCTTTGTTCACGTCTCATGGTGAGCTGTCAGTAGTCTACATGCAAATGATAAAGAGGGTAAGCAAACGAGGACCTCTCAGGCTTGAGTGTTTTTGTTTGTTTGTCTAAGAGGGATTTTTTTCTACAGGGTGCATGCACTTGCTGGAGAGACAGGAAATGAGAAATCACCCCTAACCCCCGCCCCCGGGGAGAAGGCCAGGCCACAATCCCGTCTCCTTCATTCTCCTCTTGGGGTTCTGGGCGCGCACACACACACACACACACACACACACACACACACACACACACACACACACACACACACACACACACACAAGTGCCTGGTGTGAGTTTAAGCCACCAGGTACAGGACTCGAAACAGAGTTGATTATGTGGGAGTCCAGCAATGTAACCATTACACCATCTGCTGGTCCCAAGGCTTGGTTTTAATTGGTATATTGCAAGGTTAAAATACTCTTAAAATGCTTATTTTTAATTTTTTTTTAAATTTTTATGGTAGAAAGTGCACATGTATATGTGACAGAGAGAGAAAAAGACAAAAGAACCCTCAACAGAGTCTTCTCACACTACCATTCCCCCCCTCAGCTTTCCAGTTCCTCAGGATCCTCCACTGTGTCTGTGAGCACGCCCAGCAAGCTGTCAAGTCAACCCAGGGATCTGAACCTATGGTTGGCCACATGGCTACCAGTCATACTGGACAGTTTAGTTACCACTGGTTACTGCCATGACACTGAAGAAAAAATTCATGTGGAAAATGTAAGGGAAAAACCTATTCACAGTAAACTTTTCCTTGGTCTATGCTTTTAGATAATAGTATTGGGGAATCAAATATTAATATCAAGAAAATGATGTGAGATATTATGTATTTGTTATATCCCCAAATTAGCATTTATTCAAAGGAACATAACACAAAAATGTGTTCAATGATTGTGATATTGTTATGTTCTACGCCTTATAGTGTTTTGGAAGCACTTCAGTATCACTGTGCTTTGAGATATATATTAGCAAACAATTATTTTGGGGCTGGAAGTTTCAGAAATGTTTATAACCCAGAGGCCTAGGAAGGGAATAGAGTATTGAGATTTACGAAGATGTCATGACTTGCTTTCTGTGTATGAATCACATACTCCAACACGCCTCACTGGCACTTACAGTGAGCATTTCCAATGAGGCCATACATTGCCCTGGTATCAGGGAATAGCATATAATTAGAAGATCACTTTATGGGAAGAAACATTTAGCAGACAAAAGAATGTAACGTCCTCCACTGAAAAAAAATTCTGTCATTTTTGCCTTAGTTAAAAAAAAAAAAAGTTTATAAACTATTTCCTGTGAAAAAGACCCATAGTTTAGTAATGGCAGTGGCTGAAGATGTTTATTTTGTTTTTTTTGAAAATGTTTTTGTTGTTGAATCTAATGAAAGTTTTATAAATATAGACTGATAATTTTAAGAACTGGTTATTAAGATAATAATAAAGCCTGGAAAGATCTTTTCCAGAGATGATTATTTTTAGGAAGGAAAAATATGTTTCACGAGCATATTTTTTAACTAGTTAACTTTAAAACTAACCACAGAAAATTAGAATTAAAAGTATCCTAAATAGCAACACAGTATGTTGGATAAGGACTGAATGTCAAGAGACGTGGGTTTTCTGAGACACCTGCATCTAATTAGCTGTGGCACTTGAGCACGTCACAGAAAGTTTTCAAAATTGTAGTAAAACGGAGAGTGAAATTATAAAACATTTCATAAAAACCTCTTCCAATCGTCAAATGTGAAATGTTTATTTGATCTTTAGACAAATAGGTCGTTCTTTTTTGTGACTGCTGAAAATGATGCAATGCATGTTTACTGGACTTTGTCTTTACAATCAAGTGGTTTTGTTCGTTGGGTTCCTTATTAATAGTAATAGTAATAATAACAGTAAAAGAAGTTTAAAAACAAACCAAACAAAAGATGGTGAGAGAAGAAGGGTGCAATAAAAACAAACCAAACCAAAGATGGTGAGAAAAGAAGGGTGCAATCTGCAATCTCACCTATGTAGGCTTCCCGAGCCATTGTGATCCAAGAAACCGAACCAGACTCTCCCCAGTGAAGGCTCTTTCGTTATGATCAAGTGATCAACTCTGAGATTGGAAAGGTAAATACCTCCACTCTCAAACAGCGTTACAAAGTGTTCAAGATAAACAGTATCTAAAGGTTACAGAGACCGACTAAAACATTCTTGTAGTCTCAGATGAGACAAATAAGCTATCCCTTAAAATAAATCAATGGGGGGTCGGCCTCGTGGTCTAGTGGTTAAGGAACCAGCTCCCACATGGCCAACTGGAGACTTGACACCATGTCAGGCCCAGGTGCATGCCCCAAATATGAACTAGAAATGGAGGAGGAGGGATTGTGGTGTGACCACGTCCCTTCGGGGAAGCGCTTCTAACCCTCCTTTTCCCTCGGTCTCTCCCTAGTGAGGACATGTACCTTATAGAAAGTGAGGGGGGAAAAATAACGGCCATGGTGAATATTTATTATTTAAATTTTGATTTACCTGTAAAAATCAAATATCTCAAGTCTTATTTTTCCGGTAAAGAAGAGAGATTTTTCTCTCAGATAAATTGTGACATCTAATCAGACAAGATAGTCAGTTTTTTAGAAAAATCATGCTTTTCCTTGAACTCCGCTACATTTAATGTATTTTATAGCATGAGAGGAGTCGGAAAGTGGAATGGTTGCAAAGGCATCCGATGTGGGCATCCTTTTTATTGGTTTCAGTGGTCTCCGGTCATGTACGTATTATACCTCCTGTGGAGTCAAGAGCTCTGCTTTTCCCCAGGAAACAGCAGGTTGACAACTACGTAGCAGGAGTGTTTTCTCAGCTATTTTGATTTTTACATTCACCCATATTTTGGATGGTAAAATGTTTTAATGGAGTTATTTTTACTTTTGAAATTTTTGCTTTATATAGAGTATCAATGTTCAGTTTATAATTTAAGAGCTATAGTGAGCCTGAGGACCAAAAGAGATATTTGTTTTTTGACTCTCACTGAATACCTTGTCTTCATAAGAAAGAAAAATCAATATCTAGTGAAATTACTTAAAATATTGATCAAAAAGGTAGAAGGCAGAATCAGATATTTTTAGCATTAATAAGGAAAACTTATTTTTTAAATTTATTCCCTGAGGGAGAGACACAGAGACAGAGAGATACAAAGATAAGCAGCTTCTCAATACCACTACCACCCCATCTCTGCCAGCCTGTGTCAATACAACACACATGCTGGTTGCACTCAAGGAGGCCGCTAGACAGGAACCTGCAACCTTCCCAAGTGGGTCTCCATTACAGAATATTGCATTTTTTTAGAGAGGGTTTTGTGTGTGCACTCACCAAAGAGACAGAGAGAGAGACAGGAAGTGAGAAATCACCCCCTGCCCTAGTGGATGGTCACACCACAATCCCATATCCTCCAGCCTCCTCTAGGGATTTTGGGCACACATAAACCTGCGCCCAGTGTGAGTTTTAAGCTGCTGGGTCCAGGACTCAATTTGAGAGGATTTCAGAGAGTTCATGGAAAGGAGGAATTAAAGTACAAGTACATTTTAATGCAAAAAAATATTTAAAGCTATGCATAGTTTTTTCAAAATATGCATTTCCACAAACTTTGAAAACCCCTTTGTACATCTCTTTTAGGAAACCATATAACTTCATATTTGGGATTCTTCCCTAGTACTAAATTATCTGAAAAGAAAATATTGGCACAAATAATGTTATCATGGCCATGGTTCCTAATACACATTTCTGATAACTTTCTAAATTTGGTTGCCAATCAAAATATAACTGATAGTACAAAAGTTATTGTTTAATCACTGTGAATTTGGGGATTGGGAATAGTTCTTTATTATCATTTCAATTTGCAGTTATTTGACTACAAGAGAAGTTAAATAGTTTTCACAGATTTATATATGCATTTGTTCATTTTATTTTTTCATAATTACCACTTCATGCCTTTGTTCACTTACATTCTTGGTTTTAACGTATCTCCAGTAGGCACAAATGCTCTGAGGAATAAAGATTTGCATTGTTTTTCATAATGAACATGATGCCATAAAATTATGAACGAGATCATTTTTTTTCACAGCCCATTTCTTCCATGAATTGTCTCTGTGTCCTGAGTGTTGATATTTGACAATTTGAAAACATGTAGGTGTTTAACTGAGTACTTAGTGAGCTGGTAATGGTAACATTATTGATTCATTTCCTTTAGACACTTAGACCTTAGCTGTTTATTGAATGACCTTCTTTTGCAATAATGATTTCTAATTCTTATTTATCATTTTTAAATATATTCCTATACCAAGTTCTTCTATGTAGGAGAATCAATTTCTATTCTAATTATAAGGCACTTCCTAATTAAAGCATTTCAGTTTTACAGTATGTCTTAACGTTTTCCCCTGCTTTTTCACTCTAATACGGGAGTAAAAGAAAATGACTTAAAAGTGGTTTTTCTTTCCCTTGTCAGTCATGTACCTTATGGAGCCCAGGTACTATGAGCATTACTATATAAAGTGCATCAAATTACTCAATCTACTTAGGAACGAAGCAGCAGGATATCAGCAATGTCCTAAGTCGTATAAATACCCAAATTAGTGGAGGAACAAAATGTACAAGAAAATATCAAAGTCAAATATTAATACTGTACTTGCAGGATTCCCCAAGAAGGTCCTCAGGATCTTTGGAGATTGTGACATTTTGGTCAAATCTTACCATATTGGTTACTGTGATCTGAATGTGTTCCCCAAAATTTATATATTAAAATGTAACTGGCAGTGTGATGGTAGTAACAAGTGAGACCTTCATTAGGTGATCATAAGGGCAGAGTCCTTATGGATGGGATTGGCACCCTAATAAAAGGGCTCGCCAGGGTGACTTCTTTCCTTCTGTCCTTCCTGCCATGCGAGGACACTGTTTGTCCTCTGGAAAATGCTGTGACAGGTGTTTTCTTTAAAGCAGAGAGAAACCCTCACCAGACACAGAACCAGCCTGCTCATGATCTCCGACTTCCCAGCTTTCAGAGCTGTGAGAAATAAAATTCTGTTGTTTATGAATTATTCAGTCTGTGCTATTTTGTTACAACAGCAGCACAGCCTATGGCATTGGCAGATTACATACAGGCTCAGCTGATTCTAACTTGAGTGACATAAGAATAAACGTAGGAATAGAGTCTAGGGTCCTATGTAAACGCATATGTGAGCAACTTCCGTCTAGTTTCCTCCATACAGCACACGTATGTGTGTCAACATGTCAGCCCGTCTCAGACTGTGGAGGTCCTTACTAAGTAAGCTCAGTCAGTACCTCCCTTCACTCTCTGTCGGCAATGTATTGGCTACGACTATAGGAAGTGGTAATTTATTCTCCTTACTTAAAGATCACTATGAGCAGAATTAGGGCACAGTATAAATCTGAAACCACTGAAGTCTTCCTGTACCTCATTACAAACAGCACGTAAGGATAACACTTTAAGACTAGGACAGGATAGTTCAGTGTGTCAAGAAATGGAAAATTAGGCACTAGAAAAGAAATTTGAAAATTATAGTTGATCCCTTTTGACTTTTCTGCCTTTTTATTTTTAAAAGAAAATTATCTATTTATAGTTTTATCTTCCCCAGAGAGTTTCCATCAGTTTTGGATCAGAGAATTCCTTCCAAAGGTAAAATAAGTTAGAAACACATTGCAAGTAAGAGTTCTGGGTTAGCACTGAAAAGGGGAAGCAACCATCTAAGATGATTTAGTCACTGATTATCTTTCTGCTTCAAATAATAATAAGATTAAATAATGATAACATTAATATAGTAACAATAATATAATAATATTAAATCTGTAGTTTTCACTATCCTAAATTTAAAAAGAATGTAGCTATTATTTATTATGATTGGTTATTTTATCCAAAGAGAAAGTGAAAACATTAAAACAATAATTTTATGTGAAAAATCAAGGTGCTGTGTCTCTGTTACTATTCCTAAGCTGTAAAAATTTTTATCTTTATAGATAACAGAATTCTAAATGTTTTTCCTTTTAACTAGAATGAATGAAAGTGTTATTTTGACAATACTGTGGCCCTGACTATCAACATGGGCAATCTAAGTCAGGACCTAGGGTAGAGATGTTTGAGTCAGAAGTAGCAATGATACAATGTACAAATACTAAACTATCCTCTCGCTTTCCCTCTTTCTGTCTCTCTGGTGAACACTCACAAAATAAACAAATAATTGAAAATAAAAGAAAAGAAATAAAAGAAACACAAGTAGAAGAGTATTTATAGTCATGGAAAGATATTCATTACATAATATTTAATGAAAAAGCCTGTTGCAAAGACTATTACATGTCATATATTTTAATAGAGTTACACAGTTAAAACTTGTTCTTTAAAATTCAAAAATAGAACAAATAATAAGACACAAAAGACTGCTAGAGACATTACTATAAGGCGTCTTTTTTTTTTTTTCTTAAACTACCAAGCTTCCTTGGTTCTCAAGATTTTAAAAAAACAAAAACTCTCAAAAGGCAAACATTTGCTAACAGTGAGGATATTTAACTAAATTCCTAAGACGTTCAAAGCAAAGGTAATTAATTGCAATCCTTCTAGAAAACTCTCTTATCCCATATACCACATCAAATACTATGGCTGAGGCTTGGGATGCCTCTCTGTCTATCTCATCAGAAAGAAAGAAACTTAAAAAAAAAGAAGAAATATTCTAGAGTTAAATCCTCAGGAAAATATTTACCTCTTTTTACCTCAGTTTTCTCATCTATAAAATAGTGGATTATGTGAGTCCATACATGCAAAGCATTTAAAACAATATGTGGAGGGGCTGGCAGGTGGTATGGTGGTTAAAGCACTGGACTCCAACAGGGCCTGCCACGGATCAAGTCCTGGACCTGGCAACTTGCTTTCTCACTTTCTCTCTTACTCTAACTATTCAAATTAAAAAAAAAAATAGTAATAAATACAATTAAATAAAATATTTTTTAAGAGGAGGTTTTCGCCTTAGGGCATATGTGCTTGCCAGGGAGAGAGACAGAGACAGTGAGAGGGAAAGTGAGAAATCACTTCTCAGAAGGGGTGGCCATGCCACAATCTCTTCTCCTCCATTTTCCTCCTGGGATTTTGGGCATGCATGCACATGCACCTGGCGTGAGTTTCAAGCTACCGAGTACATCACCTGAACTGTGGTCAGCCATGTGGGAGTCCAGCAACATAACCATTACACCATCTGCTGGATCCAATAAAATAATTAAAAAATAAATAAATAAAAAGCAATACCTGGCCCATATTGCTATATGACTGTTAGCTATTATCTTGCAATTGGATATGCGTGTTTCATTTTGAGTGTCTTTTGTGTGTCCCCTTTTATGTTGAGATAATTTCAGACCTAGAAGAGCTGCAAAAGCAGAACAGTGTTGTCATATACTCTTGACCCATGTTCTCCTTATAACATCTAATATAACCACAGACCAGTGCTTGAAACTAGGAAATTAATCTTGATAAAATACTATTAACTAAAATACAGAACTCAAATTTCTTCCATCTGTTTTTGTTTTTAACTAACATATCCTCCAATCTCTGATGGTTCCTCAGTCTTTCCTTTTCTTTTTTTGTCCTTGACACCTTTGAAGGTCATTCATTTCATAGAGGATCCCACGATGGGGGTCCACCCAATGTTTTCTCATGGTTAGGTTGAGTCTAGGTGCAGTGGGAAGGATACCAGAGAGGGGTGTTTCACTTCACTGTGTCCTCCGGTAGCTGCAGGTTCATCAGATGAACGCTGACCACTGAGGGTGAGTTTGATCATTTGTTAATTTCGTATCTGCTGGATTCTGACATTCTGTTATTTGTCCCTCCATAATTCCCTCTTGGGGAGAGGGATACTTTGAGCACGTGCAAATGTTGCATTTCTATTTAAACTTTTACTCCCCAGGTGTTGCATACATTAGTGAGTTTTGCCTAAAACAGTTATTAACTTTGGTGTTCGGGTGGTGATTTTCTATTTCTCTTTTTCTATGTTTATTCATGCTTCTATAGGGCAGAGGTTATGTATTTATTCACTTAGGTATTTGTGTTAGTATGGATTCATATATATTGATTTCAGTTTTAGGTATAATTCCCCAAATTACGTGTTTTCTGCCTTGAAGCTCTCCATACTATTGCATAAGTCATTTCCAGTGTGATCACTGAAAGCTTTCAGGTTCACCCCCCTGCCTTTTCACCCATATGCCCCATTTTTTTAAAGCACATTTTTATTTTCTTCCAATGCAAGATGCTCTAGGCTCATCTTATGTCTTCCTGTCCCAACTGCGGAGTCATGTAAGAGCTTTTAAAATCACACTATTTTTAGCAGTGCTCCATAGTTCCCTCAGAGAAATGTAAATCAACAATATCCCTTTAAAAATATCTAATTGATGTTGAATTTGTACCTTTGCATGAATTATGCTGAATTGTAAGAAGTGTGGTTTTGATGTGATGAGTACAAACAAACCCCTGAACAATATATTGATTCATTAGAATTAATTCTTGCTAAATTTTAAAAATAAAATAAAGTGCACCCAAATGTTTTAACTATGACATGCAAATGTTGGTGCTTATGTCACTAAGGGGAGAAAGCATTTGGTAAAAGCAAACTGACCTGTTCCAAGTCACAACCACCAGAAAATGCATTGTCAAAATTACCACTCCACAGCCTTTGTCACCTACTGTTCAAAAATTATACATCTTGTTCCCTCTAGGAACCCCTGCCAACTTGACATTTCTTAATATGTTCCTGCCTTACAGGGGAATCAATTTGATTTTTCAGCTCTTTATCACTCTTACTATACTTAGAATCTTATCACATTCATCAATCACTATCTTCAGTTTTTAAATTTACTCCAGATTTTTTTTTTTTCTTGAGAGGCTTTTAAAGCATGTGTTAAGCTTTTAAAACTCTTATCTTCCCCAGCTTGACCCACAGTAAAGGCTCTGTACGCATCGCCTAAATTCTTGCTAGGTAGTTAGATTTCATTTACAAAGTCATATTTGAGGTTTTGACTTTCTAATTATATGAAAATAAGACTCTGCCATTAGGTTAGATAAAATGCTCAATCAAAAGGCTGAATTATTGCTAAAACTTTGGGGAGAAAGAAGATTCTTTATATCTAGAAACTCTATCCTCTTAATATCAGAAGACCAGTTGAAGGCTTAATTCTATATAAAAGCATGCCAGAATCAGGATTTTCTCAACTAAAGGTTTGAAATCTTAATACTTTTTTATTTTAAAAGTACTGATATCTTTTGTGACTGAAGTTGTTTTATTGAATTTAAAGCCTTTTTTGTAGTAATTTTAGTTGCTAGCACAATGCTCAGTGTGTTTAGTTTTGCTTTCGTATCGCTGCCTTGTGTTTGCATGACAGTTTACAACTTACATCAGACAGGTTTTGCCTGTGTTACTGTAACCACTGATTTAAATAAATCATCTTAGAAAACAGAACAGGTATTTGTATTGAACACACTTTATAAATGAATGGAGTAAGGGTCAAAGAGATTCAGTATTCAGTGGCAGAGTCCAGATTTGAATACAGATCTTGTGAATAAAGACCAGACACAGGTTCTGCCTGGCAAGAGAGCTTCTTGTGGTGATGAGAGAGGCGTGAGAATCGCTGTCATGTGTACAGTTTAAATTCCTGAGGCTCCACCAGTCTCTGTAGTGACCCACCATATCCACATTTTCTGTCCACAGTGGTCAGACAACTGTGTTGCTCTTTGCAATGGTCATGTCCTAAATGGCAAAATTGGACGGGGAAAAGAGGTTTGTGAACAGATCTTTCTCTGCTCCAGGAGCAACCAAGGTGGCATGACTCACACCCTTAGTGACACGTTGAGTTTGAAACTAAAATCCTGAAGACCTTCTAAAGTTATCAAACATAACTAACTGCATTGCACATGGTGCACATCCTTCTCACAGCCCTTCAGAAATCTACTAGTTACAAAGAGCAACTGACTTAGGGCTCAGGGTAGGCTTTCTCTTAATCACAGGTTACCTCTGCCTTTCCACTGCCTTGAAAATATATCCCACTAGGCACAAAGGGGAACGATCAAAAGATGGGCTAGACCAACACAAATTTATTATGCCAAAGGCATATTCTACATGGCGGTTTCAAATCCTACACTTTTTATATAGTGAAAGTTGTACTATTATTAATGGTCCAAGACCAAGGTTTTGAACTTCAAATTAAGAGCTTGGATGAGTGGGAAAAAAATACATGTTTATTATCATTAATCTCTAATTGAACCTTCTCATTGTCTCCCTTTCTGAATGTGAGTAATAAACCACAGCCATATTGGCAGTGCTTGTGAGTCTGTCACCAACAGAAATCACAGATTTTTCTATACCACGTTATAAATATTAGAGGTATCCCAAAATATTATTTAGGTTTGTTGCTAACTAGAAAGTAGACCTACTGCTAGATAGTATCATTCACCATGTCAAGAAAAATTCCAGGTCAACAGATGGCACAGTGGTTACATCGCTGGACTACCACATGGCTTGAAAATCACACGGGGTATGTGTGCGTGCCCAAGATCTCAAGAGGAGAATGGACGAGAAGGTATTGAGGTATAACTATCCCCGCTGTGGGGTGATTTCTCACTTTACTCCTCATCATCTCTGTCTCTTTCTCTCTCTGCTGAGTGTACCATGCTCTAGGGAAAAAACCTCTAAAAAAAAAAGAAGCATGCCTATATGATCTTAAATCTAACGTAAAAATATATTGATAATTGTATCTCCATGAAATTGGCTTTATTTGAAATTTTATGAATATTATTTTGTGCATATAAAGCTGAAAAAGGATCCATAGACTATAGAAGATTGGCTAAGGGGTCTGTGGCAGGAGAGTCAAGAAAGACTGATGGTCCAGTCACCATCCAAGTGAGGACAGGAAGTGTCCTGGTGACTCAGTATCATAATACTGTCACTGCATTACAGCACATTGTAAAAAATGCCTCAGACTAGGTGGCTTGAAGAGCAGAAAACTTACGCTCTCACAGTTCTTGAGTCTGAGAAGGCCAAGGTCAAGGTGTCAGCAATGTGGTTTTTCTGAGTCTTCTCTTTGATTCATAGGAGGCTATATGCTTGCCATGTCCTCCCGTGGTCACCCTTAGACCACCTGTTACCTACATGTGGAGCTTCTGTTCTTAGGAGGACACCAGTATGTTCAGATAGGGACTACCTCTGTCATTTCATTTTACCTTATTACCTCTTTAGAGATCCTGTCTCTAAATACATCCTGAGCTATTCAGACATAGGCTTATTTGAGGAACCATTCAGCCCACAAGAGTCATGTCCAAAGTTTTGGATTGTAGAGACGGACTGTAGGACAGAAGAGAATACGTCTGAAATGAGGTAACAAAAGACTAAGCTTTTACAGACGACCAGACCACTCTAACATGAAGACTGTACTTTTAAAAATGTTATTTATTATTATCACATTACCATTTTAAAATTTTGCTATAGTGCACATGCACTCAACAGGGAGAAACAGAGAGAAAGAGAGAGAGAGAGAGAGAGAAAAGCAAACTGCCAGGTCTGGGACTCCAACTGCAGTTGGCCATGTGAGAGTCAAGCACCCCAAACACCATGCCACCTGCTGGCCCCATGAAAGGCTATTCTGAGAATATTGGTAAAATGTGAAAACCATCTTCTAGTAAAAAATAATGAAAATAATTTCCACATTGAAATACAATGAAAATTCCAATAATCGCTCATTCTAGATAGAATAAAGAACAAAAAGAATAAGAATCTAAAGCTACAAATGGATCAGTGTTTTAAATAGTATTTATTTATTTATTTATTTATTGGAGAGGTTTTTGCTATATGGTGCGTGCGCTCGCGAGGAAGACAGAGAGATAGAAAGCAAGAAATCACCCCCATGGGAGATGGCCACGCCACAATCCCTTCTTCTCCATTCTCCTCTCAGGATCTTGGGCACGCACGCACATGCACCCAGCATGAGTTTAAGCCACCGGGTCCGAGACTCAAACAGCAGTTGGCTACATGGGAGTTCAGAGACATAGCCATTATGCTAACTGCTGGTCCTAATTTAATTTTTTTTTTAAGAGAGAGATTTTTGCTATAGGGTGTGTGTACTCATCAGAGAGAAAAAGAGAGAGAAATCACAACGCAGGAGGGACAGCCACACTGCAATCCTTCCTCCTCTATTCTCCTTTTGGGGTCTTGAGCAGACATGCATTCACACCCGGTTTGAGTTTTAAGCTACGGGGTCCAGGACTTAAGTGGTGGTTGAATATGTGGGAGTACAACAACCTAACCATTACGCCATCTGTACATCCCCCTATATTTAAATCTTTGAACAGTTATGTTTCTTTTTCTTAAACAGATAGAAAAAATCATTTTTTTCTTGGATTAAAAGTGCAATATTTTAAAACCTGTCATACATGAGGCCTTGCATTTAGTAAGTAGTTATTGAGATCCTTCACATGACAGCCACCACTGACTGTGGACACTGGGGACATTCCACAGTAATGACCGCGTGTGACATCATGTCCTCAGTCTCCAAGACTGTCTCACTTCTTTCATCTACTTTTTCTGCATCCCCTCTCTGTCTCCCTGTGTAATAAAAAAACAAAGCTGCCAATGGAAGAGGGTGGGGGATGTTTGGAGGTTCCAGACAGTATTCAAATGAAAGGCCTTTGTGTTGAAGAATAAACTATGGATACTTAGTGGGATTAAAAGCTTTCAAATCCACTTCAAGACTACATTTAGAGAAGCCAAATAGAAACTGAACACTAAAATCCTTGAAGCAGGCTACGGGGCCTCTGTGAGAAAGAAAAGCCACGATTCTAAGCCCTGAGCCACTTCAGCTCACCCCAAACACCGAGGAATCGCATAAAGTGGAGCCGCTGTTCAGCCTCCAAGGACTGAGGGACATCACGAGGCACACGCAACGTGAGCACGCAGTGCAGGCGCACGCACACACGTACAGGTCAAAGGCTTCTCTAGCAAAAGCAGCAGAGGCTACTTCCTGTAAATAAACTTTGTCAAGTCATCATTGGCCAAATCCAGTTCCATTTTAGCACTTTCCAAATGCCTGCAGAGATAAAGGGATGATGGCGGAGAAGCCATTTGTAATTCTAGGTATCTTTTGCTCTGTTGTAGTTCAGACTGCATTGTAGTCTCACTCGCATTTGCTCCATAACCAGCACAGGCCTACACTAGAGACACATCAGAGACCTTCTCATTGCCCACATGCGCAATTTAAACTAGTCAGTCAGTCCGTCAGTCAGGTCGAATTGTCCTCTTGCCTGTTTAGCTTAGACACATGCCAGTCACAGACCAGGGAACTCACTGGGCCACCCGACCCTTTCTCAGTCCGCGAGAGAACACGACTTCCAATGCCCTCCGCCACGAGATCCATGGTCTCTTACCCACCTCCCCTCACTGCAGCCTCGCCTCTTCATGGAGGATCATCCAACTAGTCTTCATGATTTCAGTCACAAACCGAAAGCTATATTCAATCATTCATTTTTCATAAATTCCAGTTAACAGCCAGGAGTGTTTGACAATAAAAGGTTCTATAGATAATAAATATTTCATTTTATTTGGATGTCACCCAAGTTTTAAAAAGTTTTATACCCTGAACAATGTCCAAAAAGTTTCTGGCTGAATCCAGACAATGACTGGTCATCTTGCACTTTGCCTGAAGCCTCAAGGTTTGCTCCTACGGCCTCCATCTTGACCATTCTATCTGATGAAAAGTAACACAAAAAGTAACATTCAAGCTCAACCCACTGGGGCGTTTGTCTTGATACATTTCAAGACTGTGTTCCAGGAATGGCTTTGTGCTATTTCTTGACTTCAAGAATCATGTATACTTCTAGCCAATAATCGTGCTATATCATCTTTTAGAAAAGTAGAACAAGTGACCTATCTCTAACCTGATTTTAAACTTAAGACTGAGATATTACAATTCAAGCAACATTTACTGAGATCTTCTTAGGTACTGATCATTTTGTTAAGTCGTAGGGAAACAAACACCAAAATCTTTCTGCTTCTGTTGACTCCCCAGTGTAAAATGATGTCATCCCTTTTCTTTAATTGAGAGCTAATAGAAAAACCATGAAGACTGTTTTCGTCCTCTTTGAAAAAACTAGATTTTCAGCTATGTTCTATTTTTCCTAACTTGATACGTTCTTTTTGCTGTTGCTGTTTAGAAGATTATTTGATATTTTCACTGGAAAACAGTTGAAGATTCTACAATTTTTAGGTATATTTGAATTGACAGAATAATTATGATTCATAATAAATACTTGTAATAGCCGAGTCTGCTCTTCTGTAGCATCTTCTCTTTTTTTCCCATTTTGTGGTTAAATATATATGTATCTTTTTTCCCACCAAACAATTTTCTTTCCTTTCTTTTTTTCACATTTTACTGTCTGTCAAATGCTTGCCCCCTTGCACCTCACACCCACTCAGTTTGTACTGAGTATCTATGCCTCGATACATTTTTAAATGCAGAGCCAGATAGATCTCTGGTCCTGGCTACTCTTTATTGGATAGTCAAAACAAAACAAAAAGAGTTCCTCCTTTTTGTTAGAACTGTCGGAAAGCTGTGAGCTAAATTTAGTGATAAATTTGTTACCTAAAAACCAGCTTCTAGGCTTCATTGAAGGGTTTTTGTGACTCTGTATTTCCAGGTTTCTAGAATATATAATATTTGACTTTGAAATCAGGAGGAAGTCCACATGATTTAAAACCTGGAATTTTTAAATACAAAAATAACTGCAGAATGTAATTATGGCACTTAAATCTGAAAAGACACATGATCAACGCGGTATGTTAATTAACATAGCTTAACATCCATACAAAAGTAAGGATATCAACTAAAACACAGGAAGACTTTCTCTAAATATACACTCTGGTCATCTGCATGCTTCCCCGCTGAAATGCATCTGTACTGGTCAATGCTCCCTCTCCTCCAGCCTCTGGATCTATAGCTGAACATCACAGCTAGCAAGGAAATCAACCGTGTCTAGAATAAAAGCCTTTCTTTCAAATGTGTGCTCAATTTATCTGAATCAGATGCCTCTGCCTGCTGGAATTCCTGGTACAGTCTGAAATTGTAATTTGTGCTCCATTGAGTATCTGATGTAAACAGCAACAAAAATATCACTCAGAGAGACAATGAATTTGAGCCTTGTTTGAAAAATATATGTATCGTTCTTCTTTTCTTCAGTTTTCTTAAAAAAAAAAATGGGGGTAGAAATGGAAGGAAATGCTCACTCTTGTGTTATGTGCCTCTCAGTATCTTTGAGGGTTTCTTTTTCCACACCAAGGGATTTGTGTTTCCACGTGGTCAATTTAGGTTACTGACCATCAGCAATACAGCTTTCTACAGACAGATGTTTTCATCCATTTCTATTTTAAAAATTAAAAAAAAATGTCCTTTGGGTATGGATTTAAAGGGAACCTTCACTTTTTTCCCCCACTATGAAGGGTTATAAATTCCTAATGTTTTAAGAGTAAAAGCAAACAAACTTTTCCATAGACCATTAGTTAGCATACATATGCAACTCTAAATATTATCACATCACAGATTTGAAGACTATTTATTGTTTTCATTAAAATACTTTGCTAGTATTTTTACATATATAACTTGTTTTAAAGGTATGTATCAATTTCAATATGATGAAAAATTGTTTATTTTTTATTAAATATAAGCAATTACTAAATAAAAGAATTTACTTTTTTATTTCTTCCTAAATCTGATAATTTCAGTAGTAAATACATAATTGTGCTACTCAAACTATAAAATTTAGATATAATGCTACTCATCATTTATTTGTACTTAAAAAAAGTAATAGTGTAGCTGAATGATATTCTTTACAATAGAATCAACTTTTTTCTGATCTATTGGTTATGTTTCTGAAAACTGAAATATCACTTTGTAAACATATACTTGAAATATGAAAAAAAAATGACATCTGAGGTGAGAAGAGATAGTACCTTAGGCTGTTTGAGAACTGACAGATAACTTGCCTTTAGTCTAATTCAGGGTATTTGCTAGTATTTTCTTTTCTTTGTGTTTTTTCTCTCTTGCGCTCGCTTGCTCTCTCTCTCTCTCTCTCTCTCTCTCCCCATCTGTCTCTTCTCTCCCCCTTTAAAGACTTCACACAAATATTATGGGTTTAGAGATATGAGACAACAACTTTAGAACACTCGAGGTGCTTTTGAAAGTACAACTATTGTGCCTCATGAGACCTACGGAATCTGGCAATGGAGTCCTGGTAAAGTCCACATTTTCACCAGTGATTAATCTCTTCAGTAAAGCTTGAGAACTTTCGTCATGTACAACTTCTAAACAGTTAAACCCTGATTGATTTATAGTTTAATTCCTCCATCCTTTAGTTTTATAACTAAAACTATTTTTCTCTAATCCAAAGATATGGAAACTACGTGTAGGAGAGACCCAAGAATCAAGTGTCTTCTTTCTTTTTTTGAGAGAGAGATTTTTCGCTATAGGATAAAGGTGCTTGTTGGAGAGACAGAGAGACAGAAAGTGAGAAATCACCCCCCCCCCCCCCCCGGGGAAGAGCCACACACAAGCCTTTTTCTCCATTTTCTTCTTGGGATTATAGGCATGCCCGCACACACACCCGGCATGAGTTTTAAGCCATTGGGTCTGGGACTTGAACCTCAATTGACTATGTTGGAGTCCAGCAACATAACCGTTATTCCATCTGCTGGTCCCCCAAGTGCCTTTTTATTCACTATTGAGTGAATAATGGTAAATGTAACTTTGTCGTTTAATGAATTCCAATTTGTGAGAACGACTGTTTACAAAAACTCTATGTAATGTCATGCATACCTGACTCTCTGGGTAGATAAAACACAATAGTTTTCGGCCTCAAAATTTCATTGATACACACATTGCTAATTGAACATCATATGTTTTTGGCACAATTTAAACCTTATTAAGTCAAATTACTAGAGATGACTGTCCATGGGCAGCTGCCGCTATGTAACACCACCACCACATAGACCCCCCCCTGCTAACCTTATCAATATTTCCTTAAATCAGAAAACATGGCCTTAGTAAAAAAGTGGTCTCTTCAGTGGCTGTCTGTTGACACAGACACATCTTCTGGGAGATTCCTTTATGTCTAAAACCAGCAAATCAATTGGATGCTGCTGAGGCTTAAATTTGATATTGACTAAAACTTAGTGGAGAATACAAAATCAACTCTACATAAGTCGATTGTCACAAATTCAATTCTAAAATAGTTTTACCCATAATAGGTTATAGCAAGCACAAGGAACATTTCTCAACAAAATGTCATTATACTCTCATTTTTTATATTTATCTATTTATTCATTTATTTACAGAGTGACATGGACTAGCTCCTATCAAGTAAGCAATGCAGAAAGGCCACCACTAGCTATCTAATTACTATTGTTCCTGTCTTTAAGTGCCTGATCCCGCCATTAGAGACTGTCAAGGTAATGAGCTGACTTCACTACCTGAGCAAAGCATTCCACAGAGACAGTCTTATAACCAGATACTACCACAGTGACTCGATGGAAGAACAGCTGCCAGGCCCCAGTAAAAGCAGGATGCGGTCAGAGGTGTCTGGTTGCTTTCGGGGGCTCTCTCTCATGCACACAGAATGCTGCTGAATTTGACTCAGTTCAAGAGAGAACCTGGTGCCCTTACTTCTCAGACTCCAGGTCCACAGAGCTAACAAAAGCGGACAGTTCCTGCACATATTTCCACTGAAACTTAATGGAGTAAAGAGCTTACATTTTTAAGATCTCAGTTCCATGTTGTATTTCCTTCTCATAAAACTCTGTCTCTTGCAGTGTGAAGTTCATGCCCATCAAAGTCTCCATCTATGTCTTTTCTTTTTAAGCATAAATTATGTCTAATAACCACATGTAGGATCATCCTTCCAAGGGGCACTACAATCTTAAATATCAAAGTTCTATATTCCAGGTAAAGTTCCTGGAGTCAAGCTATCTGGATTCAAGTCACCACTTCTCTACCTCCTGGCTGGGTTTCTACTTAAACTCCTGTGAATGTACAAAATCTTTATCATAGAGATGTTCAAGGAAAAAATTAGCACACATGAAACACACAGAATGGCTCGTGGCACATAGCATTCCAAAAATGTTCGTTATTGCTCATTTACCGTATTTATGTATTTACTTAAATTGGTTTTATATTCACTTATTCTGTATCATTTCAGCATGCAAAATGAATTTTCCCATCCAGAATACGCTGAATACTGGCCCAGTCAAAGGTATTGTCATACCTATCATCTTCAATAGATAATTTTCCATTTCGTGTTTCTAAAGTGCTTGGTTCTTGTTAAGAATTAGTAAGAACTAAGAATATTGCCAGTCATGGAATAGTTTGGATGTGACCAAGTCTCCTTCCTGTAGACACTGATGATAGTACATGCGAGTCATAAATACACCTTGATTTTAAGGTCTTAAGAGATTAAAGGGCTGAAGCTGAATTCAAAATTCAGGATTTTAAAAACTGGACTCAGTGAAAGGAACACAGGGAATGAAGAATCAACACAACTGAGGTTACATTTACTTCACATTACATTTCTACAACAGAGCTAAAGATGACACTTAGTATGAAATCTCATTCCCTTTTAACAAGTATCGAAATCAAATCATGATCTCACTGTGGAATTATCTTATGTATTTGCCTTTTTTAGAGAGATTTTTGCTATAGGGTATGTACACTCACTGGAGAGACAGAGAGACAGAAAGTGAGAAATCACCCCCACCCCCACCCCCCCCGAGGGAATGGCCACATTGCAATCATTTCTCTTCCATTCTCTTCTTGAAATTTGGGACATGCACGCACATGCGCCTGACCTGAGTTTTTTAAAACTGATGGATAGTATTTCATATCTAGTCAAAATCATGTGGTTTTTTTCCCTGAAAAAAGTTTGCAGTCTCTCCTATTTTCACTCTCTTCTCCACAACCCACATACAAAAAGATTCTCTATAAATATTCTTACTAATTGGTACAACTCTTTCCTTTAACAGCCCCTTATTGGGTAAAGTAATATCATGTGCCTTCAGAGGTGATAAGAAATATTTAACTCTACCCAGCATTGAAGTGTGAGCTATGTATGCAGACATAACCTGAATTTATTCAACTTTTTCACAGTGTGGTTACAATACTAATACCACAATAACAACATTTAGGATAAACAGGAAAAAAAGAATGCTTTTTGTGAAAGTAATATTTTTCATTACTTTTTTCAAAATGCTAAGTAGTCTGAAAATTCCAAAGTTAAACAATCCCAATTATGATTTCCTCCTCCTTCATGTAACAGTTTTGGTAAAAATTGCCTTATGATAAATAAAGATTTTGCTTAAGGGAAAGAAATTTGTCATCCATGATGTAAATAGATTAAAGACAATGGAAGATCACATTCTAATTAAAAAAGTGACAGTAAATGATAATCTACTAAGCAAATTGCCAATATGTACATCTATTAGCTGTCATATTTGGGGACTAGTACACATTTATAAGATGTTACTTACATCTCATTTCTAAAATGGAATCGAGAGGTTATTTTTCCTGTCATATTATGCTCGTGCAACTAAGGGGTATATTGTCATCTTTCATGAATTCTACACTGCATTGCTGCATTTAAACAAGCCATTCCACAGTCTATTGTTAGGTTGACAACTTTATAAAGTCGCAAAGACGTTGAACTTTTTCTTGTTTTGATTCTATCTCTTCCTTAAGAGAGAGATCATTAATCTCCCAATTTTTCTTTTACCACTATTATCCAAATACCGGAAGCCGCTATGTCAGTTTGCACTGTGGATCTGAAAGGGGAGTTAACCATGTCTGCTACAATGGACAGGTCACTTTCTCTTCGTTAACAGAAATGAAGGCTCAATGACAGCTGACCAAGCTCTCTTCAGTCTGAAATCTTCCAGCCTCCAAACTCTAGGCTTCTGTCTTCTGGTTACCAATGTTCTCTAGAATGGCAGCCCTGTTAGTAACACTGTCTCGCATAAAGGCATATCAGTGAAGGGCAGAAACGTAAACATCTTGAATTCTCTTTAGCTTCAGTTTTCTTCCTAAGGCTGAAGGGAACTGGAAATTCACCATGAAATCAGGCCGTGCACACACTCCTTTTCTTCATTCTGGGCATGACTGAGGCTTATTGTCTATTAAAGATATCCAGAATGACTTCATTGACACAACTTCTAGGCTGTCACAATGGGATTAATTGAGGAAGTAAACGCCATTACATACTCTTGTACTCAAACAGATTTTATTGTAGATAGGACTTACAAAAAAGAAGCATCTCTCTCTGCTTATTAGAATTCTGAAGTCTAAAAGTAAGCAAAGATTTCTGCTGCTGCTTTGCTGATATGAAAAATGATAATGAAGAACCGTTAGTAAACGCATTATCCATTTTAGGGAAATCTGGATTAAATGTAAACCACAGAAAAGTCAGGTACATGCTATGGAGAAAAATACAAAAAGCACAAATGAGAATGTTCTGGTTTTAACCTTGAGCCAAAACAATCTGGTATTGGCTTTTTTTCCCCCAACAGCTTTTAATTTAAAAGATGGAGTGTATATAGAAATAGATCATTTTAAAACTATAGATAGGAAAAAAATAAAAGAGTTTTTTAGTAACAATCACTCACATTGCTGTCTCTGAATCATTTTTATTTTATTTTATTTCAAGTTCTTTTATACAGTCGATCACATTATTTAGCTTGCAAAGTGAATATTTCAACATGTTTACATTTCTTCTCAGTCCAATTGATAACACTACATTATATTATCTTCAACAGATAGTACCTCATGTCTTTGTCCCATTAATGCTTTGCCTCTCCATTTTTCTCCCTAATGTCCTTTCTCAGACTCTATTCCTTCACCTACCCTCTTACCATCCTATATTCAGTATTCACAACCATTTACTGTGTATTCAGTTTCAGTCACAGAGTCTGGACGCTCAGTATATATTAACTGGAGACATACAATGTCTCTCCTTCATAGCCTTGCTTACTGCACTCAGCAGTAAATCTTCCATATTCATCCACTTTCTGTCAAAAGCCAGGGTCTTGTTGTTCTTTATGGCTGAGTAGTATTCCATAGAGTATATGTGCCACAGTTTTTCAATCCATTCATCTGTTCATGGGCATTTGGGTTGGTTCCATGTCTTAGCAATTGTGAATAATGCTGCAATAAATATCGATGTGCAAGCACTTTTCTGATTAAGAATTCTTCTGTCCTTTGGGTAGATAAAAGCTTCTTCTGTCTTTTTTTTTTTTTTTTTTTTTTGGTAGATACCAAGTAGTATGATTGTTGGATCAAATGGAAGTTCTATTTGTAGATTTTTAAGGAATTTTCAAATTGTTTTCTGAATCATTTTTAAGTTTAATTATTTAATGCTATTAATTCCTACTGCTTCACATTGACTATTAAATAAATAATAGTTTTACTATATTGTATATAATATATTAAATTGTATACTTTGATAAAATATAATTATATAATTTATATATATTAAATATGTAATGAAATGTATTATATATATGTTACATATTATATTATTAAACACTTCACTTATATTCAGCAGTGCATCACAGAAATAGTTACAGAGTTTCTATTATAGGTATAAGGACTGGCCTGGGTTGGATGCAGGGATTAGATCAGTGAGCACAGCACAGGTAAGTCCTACACCCGAGTTGATCATTTGAACAATGGAAGTCCAGACCAAATTATATATCTTGCTGCTGAGTTACCTAGCATCACAATACTTTTTTACAGTTAGTTTATTTGGTATTTCACTTTTTAGATATTCCCATGCAATAATTAATACAGACATATTTTAATGTTTACCGTTTTTCATGTTTAGAATCTATAATGCATCCAATTATATGCATTATACTTTTATTTACTTAAACATATGTAATAGTTCTCTTTCCATATTATTACACACAGATGTAACAAATGATTTGCCTGAACAGTATTCCTTTGCCTGAATGTAGAATAGTTTTTATGTCAGAGAGTGTGTGTGCTCACCAGAGAGAGACAGAGAGAGAGAGAGAGAGGCAGAAAGCATTCCTATGGGGTGTGCACATGTTGTAAGCATTTTTCTCAGTTTAGCCAGCTGTGAGGGTTTGGGGCATGCATGAATGTCACCAGGGTGTTTTCCAAGTCACTGGGACCAGAACTTGAACTGTACTGTTGGACTCCTACAGGCTTTCGGATTCCTCTCTTGAACTCACTGGGTGTGTCCTGTAAATCATGCAAGGAAACAGACTACAGATACGTCAGGACGACATTGCCAGGTCACGGTTAAATACACTGAGAGGCAGGAGAATAACAGAGGTTTAAAAGCAAACTTCTTAGAATGCAAACATGAAGACATTTGCTTTTTCAAAGTATAAATATATTATCAGCTCTTTAAGAGCATGATGCGGTTTTCATAGTATTGGTTCTTAGAAAGATGCTCAAGATACTTTATTTTACTGTCAAGCTAAATAAAAACATCAAATTCCCTGAATCAGGGAGACTTCCCTTTTTACTTGTCCTTCTTTCTTTCTTTTTTAAAAATTCTCTCCCTGAAGCATTTCAGGGTTTATTGTTATGTAACGTGAGGGAAAAAAAGATAAAATGGAAATATAATATTACATATACATATTTTAACAAAGAGATGCATCGTTAATTTATATTATGATTTTCTCCAATCCAAAGCCTTTGGAAGTTTTATAATAAACTAAAGCTGTACAGACATTTTTAAACCAAGACATGATCCATGACTTCAATTAACCACTGACATTATTAGTGTGGTTTCTGTGGTTGTGGAAACATGAATAAATGATCCTAAGATTATTTTCAGACCTAGGATAAGTATTTTTCAGGAATGCGGTAGGAATGAAAAATCTGTAGCTACCTGTATGAACTATCCATGCAATTTAGTCCTAATGATGAATAAGGAGTTCGTATAAAAATTTCATTTGGGCTTAGTACTTAAAGGTTTAAAACTGACATTCCAAATTAAATGAAATCAAATAATGTGTGAGTTAGGAATTATCATGAGAACCACCCAAACAGACTTCTTTTGATATTAAAGTTGCCTGTTTACAATGGGATAAGCAACTACGGAAGTCTTGACCCATTTTAATCAACAACTGTGATGAATAAGCGAGTTCAGAAATTGGAAACCTCTCCAGATAGCAGTGTTCCTTGAAATAAAATCAAATCTAAGTATTTTTACCTAGCCTTTCATAGGCTTGATTGCTAGATTATAATTGTAAAACAGAAGGGACCTGTTTTTTCAGGCCTTGAAAAGGTATCTGAAATTAAACATCCCAGAACAGGAAATGACAAATCATTCTATCCTTCTGTTTTGTCTGGTGTAGGGATATAGGGAAAATAGATAACTCAGTCGAAGGCAGAGGAATCTGACAGAGCTCATTTTTCTTCACTCATGCATCTTTTAAAATCCAGCAAAATATTGTCCTCTGAGAATTCACAACGGGAGAGAAGAGGCTGGAACTACCTTTTCAGGCTCACTGTCCATGTGAAGATGGTAACAAAGAAATAATGGCAAAATGAGGTCATTTGAAATAGTGAGGTCAATTTTTTTTTTTTTGAAAGAGAGAGAAACATTCTTTTTGCATAGGGCAAACTGAGATTTAAGTAGATTTTTAAAAATAGTCCTTTTAGTATCAACCTTTGGTCATTACTGATTTAGTCAATTTTTTTTTGTAATTTCTGGTTAACATTGAATTATTGTACATCTTTGTGTGGATTTTCAAAGCATGTACCCAATAATTGAATCAAGGATGCATACAGTCTTGTTTGTTAATTTTTCCCTAATTTCTTGATTTACTAATGTTTTAAAATATGCTTTGGATAGAAATCAAGGAATTCTTTAGGTTTTGAATAGTAAAGTAAGAAAATAATAATACCTTGAGGTTGCCCAATATAGCCCAATACATGGAATCTATTTTAGAGGTGACAATCTTCAGAATGCAGTCTTCCAGTCCCTCTGTTCTTCCTCCAAGGCGGCAATGTGATTTTCTGTAACTTTTCTTTTCTCTTTTTCTCCTCTCTTCTCTCCTCTCCTCTCCTCTCCTCTCCTCTTCTCTTCTCTCTTCTCTTTTCTCTTCTTTTCCCTTTTCTTCTCTTTTCTCTTCTGTTTTTTTTCTTTTCTTTTTCTCTCTTTTTCTCTTTTCATTTCACACATGTGGATCAATTTTCAAAACTCATTCAATATTATTATTGCCAATTCAAGCATTATTTAGTTTTTGTCTATGCTGTCAATGCAGACATGTAAGAGACAGAAGTTCAGACAGATCATCCACAGAAATTAGACATTAACTTGGGTTTTGAAAGAAGAAAATGCTAGAATCTCAAAGACAGACATGGGAAGGAATTTTAGATCAAGAAGACTATGCACAAGTGTGAAGCTAATGATGTCTGGAACATAGAGGAAATATCAAGTAGTCCAGCCTTTAAAGATTGATCCCAAATACCCTGGGCGACCCAACAAGTCTGGCGTTCGCAATCACTGGATTCTCAGTAGCTCAACACTGTCTGTGCCCAAATCACAGGCTCTGAGTTTCCGTCTATGTGACTTAGTGACACCCAACCCTAAGCTCCCCCTGGCTTCAAAGCCTTTACTGAGTATTCTTTCATTTTTCTGGCGCAATTTCCCTTATGCCTAAGAGTAATGTCAAAGTAGGACATGAGCATCCTGAGAAATCTTGTTTCTTCACGTTTTCCATTTCTCTCGATATTTCCTTTATTTTAGTTTTGCTATAGGGTGTGTGTGCTTGCCAGAGAGAGGGAAAGTGAGAAATTGTGCACCCCCTGACCTGGCGGGGTGGGATATAGCCACACCACAATCCTTCTCCTCTACTCTCTTCTCAGGATTTTTGGGCACACATGCACATGTGCCTGGTGTGATTTCCAAGTCAGCAGTATGGGGGCTCATATTGTGCAGTCGGCCTTGTGGGATGCAGTGCCTTCACCTCCATGCCACGTGCTGGCCCATCTCCACCTCCCTCAAGTGCCCACTATCCCAAGGACTAGGACTTTATTGGCTTCCGTATGAAAAAATGGTGACTCTACCCTCTGCACTTCCTATTTCCCTATGCACATAGGCTCCAAAGTTCATCCTGTACTAAGTCTCAAAGAAGTTTATTTGGATATTGTCCCCATTGAAATCTAGCTTTAAGACAATTCAGAACGCATGTCATTTGCTCTATGCTCTAGTATCCTACCAGTTCATAGACCTTGGTATAAAAAACAAGTCCTGTTTATTTAACTCCCCATAGAGCAGTCTCAATGCATATGAATTTACGTAAAAAGACTCCAGGAAAGATCATCAGCCTTCCAATTTCAAATTCTAGTCAGCTTTGCAATTCCAGCTTGATCCAAGACATTATACCTATAATGTATATTATCACTCTTGCCTTGGCTAGACAACAGCAATTGAATAGGAGGAAAGTTCTAGGTGGAAGAAATCTATGTGCTACTTTTTTCCCAACCACTGACGAACATAATTACTAAATATAAAGCTGGTGATCTATAGTCAGAGAGCTTTAACTTGAGATCTCCCCATACTCTTTTTGACAATGCTCTTAAACTCCTGACTTATAGAACATTTTTTCACTTTAAAATTCAGTTGCAAGGTAGCATAGTGATGAGGACACTAGACTCCCATATGGCTGGTTCGAGTCCTGGACCACGAGCTTGCTATCTCACCTGGGTAGTGAGTTAGCTATCTCACTTTCTCTTTCTCTTTTTCTCCCTCCCCCTCTCTCTTTCTCTTCCTCTCATGAGCACATGTGCCCTATACAAATTAAAAATAATCATAATAAATAAATTAAAATAAATAATTCTTAATTCAAAAAGAGAATTCAGTTACAAATGGACATCATTGAAGAAACACTACCAGTGCCACAGGTCGTGTGAAAGATGAAATGAAATGACCCGAGTAGAGTGTGCAGTGAAAAAGCTACTACTGCTCTGACTCTTACCACCATTGCAAAGCCTGGCCATTTTGCAACATTATGTACAGGTGAAAAAATATCGGTATCATTCAGAAAATGACCTTTTTATTTCATCCACCCTGAAAGAAGAGCTTGCACAATTGACAGAGTCCCCTAAGAGGAGTGTCTCAAGATCCTGATTCACAACCGAGTAACTTAAAATCCTGTTCCGAGCAGGTTCAGAAAATAGCTCTTTTACTTCATTTTGAGGGGGAAATACAACCTGGCAATGAAGATCCTGAGAGAGAGAAGTTTCTGAACACTACCATTTTTTCATCATACAGTGAGTAATCAGAAAACCTGAAATTCTTTCTTTAAAATATTGGTGTGATAGTATGCAAGCCCCAGCCCGTAATCTGGCCATCGTAATCGCATAAACCATAGTATGCTTGGTGTGTTTTTTATAGAGCTGAGTTGCAATGCTGCCTTGCCTGTACCAGGAGTGACTGGCAACACTCAGAACGGTTTGGAATCTTATGTTAAAACTAGTTTCAGAATTGGTTGACATTTCAAATTATGTATGTTGTATAAAAGAAGTCCAGTTGAATGTTGTAGTACTGGTTACTTTCTTTGAACAGTCATAGATGGTCATCCTTTACTTCATTCTTGACCTGTCTTTTGATTTATGACACTCAGAAAAGCTTCCTGAATGTGACTAGTGATAGCACAGTTTGGAAGAGTAGGGGAATACATTATGTTGCCATAGAGGCATCTAAAATTAATGTTTCAAATGTGTAAGGCTTGGGTGCAAAACTCTTTTGCCAAGTACATCTTCTCCACTGAAGAAAGCAAGAGCATTTTGTTATTAGTTAGTTTCTAGTTAACATGGATATTTGTAAGATAATATCTAGAGTTCAGTTATGTCTAAAAATTTAAAATATGTTCTTGAGTATTTTTAAGTTTACAGTTTTATTTTACTTAGACATATACACATGAATGACAACCTACAAACATCCAGAGGAAACATGAGCACAGAATGTGTGTTCACGTTGGATGTAATTGTGCTTCAGAAGAGTCAACTTTATTGTTAACTTGGGGGTACATAGAGCTAGGACTAGATTTTAAAATAAAAGTTCTTAATATCGCCACTTTCATGAACTCCATAATTGCTAATGCTAGTATTCTGAAAAGCAGTCACCTACAGTTTGGCAGCACTGAGGAAGTATATAATGTGACAGCCTGTGAGACACGTCCTTTTACTCCTTCCGTCTAAGAGTGAAAAGTATGACATCGCGTGTATATCGCATATTGATATAAAAAAATTCAGGAGTGATACCTTGCTCTATCAAAAACAGTTCATGATTTGGACAATATATATATATATATTCCTGGCAGGATGGAGAAATGAAGGGATTGAGAGGTGCCCAGGCCCTATCAGGGGGACCTTTCTCCTGCATTATCTCTCTGCCTCTCTGGTGAGTTCATGCCCCATAGAACACAAAAATTGTCCAATATAAGACTAATACAGTGAGAATTTGCTATTTGAATTGTAAAGTTAACTTTTCTTTTTATAGTTCTTAGATGTTTAATCATGTTTTATAATTATTGCTAATATTTCCAAATGTATTAAAGATACAGTATTTTTATATATAATGAGTAAAAGTATTTGTAGGAATATATAATTTGTATAGAACAAGACAGGTCATCATCTAAAGTGCATATATTTGGGTAAAAACATGATAAACACACTAATTTTATTTATTTGTTTATTTTAGAGGGTTATTTTTTATTACAGGTGTGTGCACTCAGAGAGACAGAGTGAGACAGAGAGAGAGAGAGAGACTCTCTGGGACTCAAACCACTGTTGGGCATGTGGGAGTCTGGTATCTTAACCACTATGCCACCTGCTGGACCCAAACACCCTAAGTTAAATTAAAACTCAAAAAGACATCCTCATTATTGCTGATAACCATGAGTTCTCATTATGATTGAATCAATTATTTAGGTATTTAAACAATGAACTTCCAAAGGCACAAACTAAATATGCAGAATATCTAAAGCCAAAACATAGTCCATCTTTTCTGAAGTAATGCAAATATTTGTGATTATGTTGGTTTGGCAAAAGACAAATAATCAGTACAAATTCACATATTGTTAGTAAAACTGCACTTAGTGAACACACAAAGAAATAGTACAGCCATTTAATTCCATCCATTCGTAAAATGCAGCCCCCCATCATAGCACAAAATAAACACTGCTTCCCCAGCGTTAATAAACGGTGTTTCCCCAGTGTTACTAGAAATCGTAGGCACTCTTGAGTATCGTTGCTATGCTTTACAATATACTGGATGGAGGGCTTTATGTTCAGGACTGCTTCATGGGAAAAGATGACTGGGTATGGAAGAAAAAAGAATTAAGCCTATTATTTAAAAAGCTTACTAACACTGCACAAAAATAAGTTCACCTATGTTTCCTGACTTTTCAGATGTACTAGTGCTATTTTATAAGAAGTTTTTATATAGACGTGATTCTTCTTAAGTTCCATAAGCATAAGCCATAGGAACATCATGAGTGTTTGAGGGAGATTACTGTTTCAATACCCTACAGTTTGCTACAGCCAACCTTATAAAGTTTCATCTGTCATTATCCTGTCTAGGCTGGCTTCCCCATCTGACAACACACACCTCCAATCTGAGAAGTCTAAGTCGCTGACTAATGAAGCAGGTTACAAGTGATTTTGGTGGCGTCATGAAGACAGAGGAGGGTGCAAAGTGAAGACGACGTGGGGACACGTGTGGAGGACAGGGTCCATTACTCCTAAATCCATGATCAGCAATCATACAGAAAGTGTGGAAATATAGGCAGATTTGAAGACCACAAATTAACCCAGGCGAGAGCACCTGGAAAGATCTTTATCTTTATCCTTTATCAGCATGAGCATGATGAGATAAAAGCATCATGCTTTGTTCAAAGTAAAATGGTACTGTTCTTATTTATGGACACCCTTTAGTTAACTCACTTAGGTTGTTATTGGTAGTTTCAAGAACGTAAAGACTTTCACAAGTTTAAGCAAAAACATTAAGCTCTAATGGAATACAGAAAATCCAGGAGAGGAAAAGAAATTTCCTGTTTGTTTTTACAAAACCAACATACGACTGATTTTTAAACTTTAGAAATATAATTGGGGAAAAAAAGATGTTGTAAATACTCTTGCATAAATAGTGATGCGATAAGCTGCAGACATATTAATAACAAATAGAATTAAGGAAGGTTTTTAATAAATACTATGCCATGACCAAATAAGGTCTGCCTTAGAAATAGAAGATTAATTAAATACTAGAGATTCTCCACAGTTCACCATAATATGTAGACTTGGCTAAGTCAAATGAAGTTCTAGGGTTAGTATATTTTATTCCTATCATACTCCTTCATGAAAGGTTGTACTTTCCACTCTGAACATCTACTTTCAGTCTCAATTTTGTATTTATGATTCAAAAAGGTCACTTCAAATTGTATGAGTTTTATGTTTCATATAAACTGTAAATACTCTGATTTGCCATACCAACAGGCAAAAAAAAAAAAGAAGAGATATCAAAATTGCATTTAACACAATTTTAGATAACATCCTTAGAATATTAAAAAATGTATTTGTAGTTTAACAATTTAGCTGGAGTGTATTACAACTGATGAAAAGACCGAGTCTAGCTTAACGACAGAATTCTTCATGCATTCTGTGAAAGCAGGTATAATGGAAGGTTGCCCCAGTTTCATTGATCCTAAGCCAATACCACTGAATAAACTTTCAAAATATATTCTCAGATATTAAGCATCGTCTAGATACCTGACATTGTTAGGAGAAAAGGATAATATTGTTAGCAAGATATAACTGGACCTGCTCCTCATACAATTAGTGTAAAGGAAGAAAGAAGACAATATTTTTAATAGCTTCAACTATCTTAGTCATTTCCTTAGAAAATTTAAGCTATTAGAAACATTATTGGAATGCATAAGGTCACTCTTTGAGATGGCGGGTTATGAATCACTTCAGGCAAGTAATGATTTGTAAAGTATAATTTTAAAAATAGTCTCAAATATGTCTGAAACAAAAAGTATAAATACTAAGGAATAAAAGTAACCACAAATTAGTGTGACCTATATATATGTGTCTATTGCAGCGAACATCAATGATTTGAAAAGTACAAGAGAAGTTATTCTTGGAGGTGATGACTTGACATAAAAATTGTTTACCTTTGTTAAGTTAATTGACACATTCACTACATTCTGAACGATAATCTTATGATTGTGAGGAGGTTGGATTTGCTAAAATTTGATCTAAGGCTATCTGTGGATGATGCTGTATGTAGCAATGTCTTTGACTCGACTAATATGCACTGTATTCGTGCTGATAAAAACCATGTATGCTGTAAACATGCACAGTGATTAAATACAAATTTACAAATGGAAAAACAAAGAATAAAGTAGAATTTGTACTTTAAGGACCTATCATAATCACCTTGGATGGTAAAACTAAGTTATTGCATATCATGATTAATATATATAGTCATTAGCAAAGATAGATGTCCCAGTTACATATGATTAAATGGAATATATGTCTTTCTACATATGCTAAAACATGTATGTATATGTACATATGCATGCAAATATGTATGCATACACATATATTTATATGCATGTGCACACGTGTGTATATACCTGTTTATGTATACACATATATGCATGTATATGTGTGCATGCACACACATATATAGTCATATATTCATATTTGCAGATATATACAGATATATATACTATACAGTTTTATATCGTGTTGGTATACATTAATGTAAGGTTTGGTCCTTGGAAGGATATCCACCAGACAATTTCTTGTGGCTGCCTATGAGTGGTGAGACATTCTCAGAGCTTTTTTGCACTCTTCATTATATACTTTTATCTCTATAGTTCAATTTTCTACAGCAAGATTTGCATTTGTATCCAGCAAAATGTACCTTTGTGATATAGGTGGTTAAAGCAAATACTTCAATGTGATCTCAGATAAATGGCATTTATTTTAGCACCTGTGACTCTCACATGTGAGCTCAGACACTTGGCTTAATACACTCGGTGGTACCAATGAACTATGACCCACACCTCTGAAAGAACACATTTGTCTATTAAATGACTAGCCATTTTCATAGTCCCCGTACCAGAGAATTGCATCACAGTAGAGAAACATGATGTCACCGGCCTGTCATAATTTTATATGTGAAGAAAGAGCCTCAGATGGTCCCCATGTTACCTAAGTCCACACCGGCTAAAGCCAGCATGGACATCCTTTCTAAATGGCTCCCTTTCACCACACCGCACTGTTGTCTTCCCATGTGCCCATCACTGCTCCAGGTCCTTGGTTAGAGACACGTAGTTAGCATTGGCTAAAGTAGCATTTTAAGACAGCATCGAATTCATGCCTAAATAATGATGAGTTATTAATCCTAAAATAGTATTTAACATTTCACATACCATAAATTTTGTATTAATAAAACAGAGTGAATTTTCAAACAAGTTTCGAGTAACAAACTAATGCTTGCAGGGCCTTTAATACATTCTGATGAATGACGACCCACTGTTACCTTGCAAAACAGTCTCCTGTTTTGCCTAATTTGTCTTATGATTTTTTCTTTTATTATGACTATATATTCAATCATTATACATCACTTAGATTGTAAAGAAAATTTACCCAGCATGAAATACACCTCCAACCAGTACAGTTGTGAATACTATACATGTCATCATCAACAGGTAATAAAACATTATGATTTTTTTTTTATTTAACTGACTAATACATAAGGAGGCCTAATTTCTTGGTGAAATCATCAGGATTTAATTTTTCAAACATTAAAAAATTTTAGAATTATTTATTTAACTTATTAACTATTGTTATTATTTTTTAATTTACTATAAGGTATATGTGCTCATGAGAGAGAGAAAAAAAAGAGAGAGAAGGAAAGTGAGAAAGAAGCTGCAGGTCTGAGACTCTAACCACGGTCAACCAGGTGGGAGTCCAGCACCTCAACCACCACGCCACCTGCCGGCCCCTTTGTCAAACATTTTATCCTTTGCTGTTTTTAGAGTTCAACAGAGAGAGAAATGTGACTGAACAACATAAACTAAGCTTAAACTTATCTGGTATCACATGTAGAGTAACATAGAGAGTAACTCAAAGCAAAGCTCTTTCTGTTTGGAAGTGAAAGATATATTTCCCCCACTCAGAAAACATTGTCTCTATTATTTGGTAGGTTTTGCAAAGCTTATACAATATTTAAAAAAATTATCTGTAGTCCAAAGAGAATTAATGATTAGCTGTATATAAAATTGTTAAATCCTACATCTCTGGTGAATTTTAGAAAGCTATGGAGTCTTTGATTGATTTTCAATTCATATTCAACACCCCACCCCCTCCATACAACTTATGTCTAAAAAAATCACTGTATTAATTCTTCGTGAGTTTTGTTTAAAAAGAAATCCATGGCAGGTAATTATAGTTAAATTTTAATGTTAATAAATACTATTTAATTTTATAATAACTAGAAAATAAAATAGTTCACATCTCATTAAAACTCAATAGGAGGTAAATCAATTCCCATAAAGATTAAATGAAATATCCATCAAAAATAGAAAAAATAAGCTGAGAAAATCAACAAAGCATTCCAAATTGGGAGGTGACTGTTCATCCTTAATAAATGTACACCCATGTTTTAAATACCTACTGCTTATTTCACATACTCACAACTCAGGGGAAAATCATTTCGTATTTTTTTTAAAAATGCTAAAGGCAATGGGGGAGTAAGACCTTTCAACTTCTACAAATGACATTTTCAATAAAAAGTGAAAAACAATATAGTGTTATATTAGTGTTACCTTAGGAGATAAACGGAGCTCTCTGAGTGTTAAGATGAATTTAATTAATTTGAAGACCATTGTGAAGATGGAGGAAAGGGAGTCTGGTGCCCTGATGTAGGACTGACCCAAGGTTCTCCCTCGAGGGCACATCCTTGGGAAAGTGATCTGACCCTATTAGGTCTACTGCTGGCAGGGACTGATGCCGACCGCGTAGACATGGAAGGAGGAGCACTCACACTGAGTTTGTGTTTACCGTGTGCCAACTCCTCCTCTGGGATGTCCACCCTATCGGTTGACTAAATGACCAGGCTACATTAGATACTGCAGTTATCACGATTTTACAGAAAAGGAAATGGGGTTAAGACGCTCAAGCTCTCCCAGCTAGTCAGAGGAGACTCTATCATCTGAACCCAGACAATACAGAAATCAGGAATCCCAGACTACAACACGGCTCGCAGAGTGTGAGGTTCGGTAGAGAGAAAAGTAAGAGACCCGTTTGCTACTAACTTCCTTCATTAGATTGCGAGTTGCCAGCAGTAGAAACCCAATTTTATTCATCCATGTGACATTATATTCACCTAACCTGTTTCAAAACTCAATAAATGTGTTTAATTATACAAGACAAATGGGAACAAATGCGAGCTTTTCTACTCTTCTCTTAATTTACTGAATGAGTGTAAGCTTTTCTATTATTCTCTTAATTTACTGAATGAAGGAAAACAACAATTATTCATTAAAGGAATGATCAATATGGTTAACTTTATGGGTACTTTTATAAACATGCCCATGCAAGGCTGTATTTCAGAGAAATAGATATAGAAAAAAGTGAAAGTAGATTAATTTCATAGTATATTAAATTTCATAATGCAGGTTTTTTTATCTTTTGATGGCAAAAACAACTTTTAGAAGTGTCTAAAATACAATAATACAGCCTCACCGTTTTGTACCTTCTCACTGAAATAAAGTATTATCTTTAAAGCTAACATTTTTGGGCCACCGCTGTAGTGCCATTTTTAAGGGCTGTGTGGAAGAAACAGGATCCCACATCGCCAACTATGGCTCAAATCCTAGCCTTGGGGTCTTGAAAAATACATGCTGGGCACAAGTGTGCCGATGCCCAGGATCCTGATGGGAAGGAGGAATGGAGGCAAGGGCATTGTGGCATGACCAGGCTCCATTGAGGGGTGCTTTCTTTCTCTCTGGTGCATGCACGTGCCCTCTGGCATTAAACAGACAAGTAAACAAACAAAAGCTAATATTTTTAACACAGCTAGTTGAGTCATTGCTGGAAACATTTATTTGAAGAATTGAGAATTTGTTCAAAGTATCTATTTTCCCTTTGTCTTTCATTTGCATTTGGTAAGTAATATGAAAAGAAAATTATCATCTTTAAGATGTGAGAAAAATGCTTTGAGAGATCTAAGTAATGTATAAAGAGTCTTTCTAGCACAAATAAATAAATAAATAAAAGGACCAAAACAAAGTTATTCATCAGTTGTCATCTCAGAATGCAATCCTAAGATGTCTTTTAAACAACCTTCTCATTGCTGTATTTTTTTAAAACCAAGAACATACTTAACTGTCTTTGGCAAGTTAATCATTTCAAATGTGTTACTTTAAACATTTAATCAGATACTAAAATACAAGTAAGAAAGACACCTTTAATATTCTCTTTAGGATAGCTTCTTTGGAACATTATTACCATTCTTTTTTTCTTTAAGATTTTGCCTAAGAAAGAAATGGAAAGTGAGAAATTATCCCCAAGGGGGATGACCACACTAAAAACCCTTCTCCATTCTTCTGCTAGGATTTTGGGCATGCACACACAGGCACCTGGCATGACTTTTAAGCCCCAGGTCTGGGACTCCAGCTGGAGGTGACCATGTGGAAATCCAGCACCTTAACCACCATGCCATCTGCTGACCTTCTTGAGAATATCATTATTTTTTTCAATTTTTTTTTCATAAAAAATATTTTATTATTTAATTCTATTTGTTACTATTGTTTTTTAAAATTTGACCGGACACACACACACACACACACACACACACACACAGAGAGAGAGAGAGAGAGAGAGAGAGAAAGAGAAAGCAAGCTGCCAGGTCAAGGACTCAAACCGCAGTCAACCATGTGGGAATCCAGTGCCTTTAACCACCATGCCACCTGTCAACCCCTTAGGAACAGTATTAAGCATAATAGACACTTTAATTTTTTTCGTGTATTCCTATAATAGTAGAATAGAAAAAAGCGTCAACTAAGAGAAGTTTATAAAATCATAAAAGTATTAATACTTTAGGGAGCTATTTAATGCAGTGGTTCCTTGATTGGTTTAGATATAAGGACAATGTCTGTTCACTGTCTGTTATTCACATAGCTATTAAAGTGAGAAAAATTTAATTTAGGACTTCAAAGAGAGCAGAGTAATACATTGGAGTGAGCTTAGTGAAACACAAGGAAGATGGAGTAACACCTTGGTGTGAAAACCTAAGTGCACTCAGTTCATTTTACTCTTCAGCAAATAATTGAGTCTTTCTAGGTCCCACTTTCCTCATCTGTAATCAAAATATTATTATCAGTGTTTCCCCACCAGGCAGACAGTGATGGGACTGGGAAGGGGGACAGAGGGGGCACATAGTGAAATTGGAAACCAGATTTCTCATCAGGCCATAATCAGGGTTGTAGCATCAAGAACATAAAGAGCTCCAACTTATTTTGCTTGGGTCCAATCTATATTCCCCAATTTCCCTGGCCCTTGCCACTCCAAGTAATCACATGTCTACTCTTAAATTCTGCATCACTTTGGTACATGTCCCTAAGAAATGCATGTAAGTACATGATAAAGAAAGAGAAAAATCACCCTAGACAAGATCTCCTCATGCTGCAACTCCCTTTCCCCTGCACTCTTGCTCCTTGGGATCTTGGTGCATTCTCAGGTAGACTCAGGGACTGAACACAGGCCGGCAATGTGGCCTCCAGCACATGTGGACCATGCTACCTAGGCTGACCTGAAACTATGCTTTTTGTTGAAGTCCTAATCCAGGTTTTAATATCCTCACAATTGGACTTCGACTTACTTGTACAGCCTCATTGCTTCCGGTATCCCTGTGAATGTTGTAGATCTCACTCCACTCAAGAATTACAAACAGAATTTTACACTGGGAGCATAAAAGCTTCTAGTAATATATGACTAGTCTCCTCCAATGGCTAAGCAATTCCAAAGTTCTTGGAAATACCAAAAATGCTACTTAATGAATTATCTTTATATCTATAGCTAAATCTATATAACTCAAATTAAATGTCAGTCAAATGTGCTAAATTCATGGTGGTCTATAAAATTGCTGTTGTACATTACTGTCTCTGGTTTGTACATTTTTCTTAGAAATAGATAATCTTGAAGACTTTACCCCTTTCCTCTTGAATGAGAGTTTTTATTCATCCATGTGACATTATATTCACCTAACCTGTTTCAAAACTCAATAAATGTGTTTAATTATACAAGACAAATGGGAACAAATGCGAGCTTTTCTACTCTTCTCTTAATTTACTGAATGCGTGTAAGCTTTTCTATTATTCTCTTAATTTACTGAATGAAGGAAAACAACAATTATTCATTAAAGGAATGATCAATATGGTTAACTTTATGGGTACTTTTATAAACATGCCCATGCAAGGCTGTATTTCAGAGAAATAGATATAGAAAAAAGTGAAAGTAGATTAATTTCATAGTATATTAAATTTCATAATGCAGGTTTTTTTATCTTTTGATGGCAAAAACAACTTTTAGAAGTGTCTAAAATACAATAATACAGCCTCACCGTTTTGTACCTTCTCACTGAAATAAAGTATTATCTTTAAAGCTAACATTTTTGGGCCACCGCTGTAGTGCCATTTTTAAGGGCTGTGTGGAAGAAACAGGATCCCACATCGCCAACTATGGCTCAAATCCTAGCCTTGGGGTCTTGAAAAATACATGCTGGGCACAAGTGTGCCGATGCCCAGGATCCTGATGGGAAGGAGGAATGGAGGCAAGGGCATTGTGGCATGACCAGGCTCCATTGAGGGGTGCTTTCTTTCTCTCTGGTGCATGCACGTGCCCTCTGGCATTAAACAGACAAGTAAACAAACAAAAGCTAATATTTTTAACACAGCTAGTTGAGTCATTGCTGGAAACATTTATTTGAAGAATTGAGAATTTGTTCAAAGTATCTATTTTCCCTTTGTCTTTCATTTGCATTTGGTAAGTAATATGAAAAGAAAATTATCATCTTTAAGATGTGAGAAAAATGCTTTGAGAGATCTAAGTAATGTATAAAGAGTCTTTCTAGCACAAATAAATAAATAAATAAAAGGACCAAAACAAAGTTATTCATCAGTTGTCATCTCAGAATGCAATCCTAAGATGTCTTTTAAACAACCTTCTCATTGCTGTATTTTTTTAAAACCAAGAACATACTTAACTGTCTTTGGCAAGTTAATCATTTCAAATGTGTTACTTTAAACATTTAATCAGATACTAAAATACAAGTAAGAAAGACACCTTTAATATTCTCTTTAGGATAGCTTCTTTGGAACATTATTACCATTCTTTTTTTCTTTAAGATTTTGCCTAAGAAAGAAATGGAAAGTGAGAAATTATCCCCAAGGGGGATGACCACACTAAAAACCCTTCTCCATTCTTCTGCTAGGATTTTGGGCATGCACACACAGGCACCTGGCATGACTTTTAAGCCCCAGGTCTGGGACTCCAGCTGGAGGTGACCATGTGGAAATCCAGCACCTTAACCACCATGCCATCTGCTGACCTTCTTGAGAATATCATTATTTTTTTCAATTTTTTTTTCATAAAAAATATTTTATTATTTAATTCTATTTGTTACTATTGTTTTTTAAAATTTGACCGGACACACACACACACACACACACACACACACACACACAGAGAGAGAGAGAGAGAGAGAGAGAAAGAGAAAGCAAGCTGCCAGGTCAAGGACTCAAACCGCAGTCAACCATGTGGGAATCCAGTGCCTTTAACCACCATGCCACCTGTCAACCCCTTAGGAACAGTATTAAGCATAATAGACACTTTAATTTTTTTCGTGTATTCCTATAATAGTAGAATAGAAAAAAGCGTCAACTAAGAGAAGTTTATAAAATCATAAAAGTATTAATACTTTAGGGAGCTATTTAATGCAGTGGTTCCTTGATTGGTTTAGATATAAGGACAATGTCTGTTCACTGTCTGTTATTCACATAGCTATTAAAGTGAGAAAAATTTAATTTAGGACTTCAAAGAGAGCAGAGTAATACATTGGAGTGAGCTTAGTGAAACACAAGGAAGATGGAGTAACACCTTGGTGTGAAAACCTAAGTGCACTCAGTTCATTTTACTCTTCAGCAAATAATTGAGTCTTTCTAGGTCCCACTTTCCTCATCTGTAATCAAAATATTATTATCAGTGTTTCCCCACCAGGCAGACAGTGATGGGACTGGGAAGGGGGACAGAGGGGGCACATAGTGAAATTGGAAACCAGATTTCTCATCAGGCCATAATCAGGGTTGTAGCATCAAGAACATAAAGAGCTCCAACTTATTTTGCTTGGGTCCAATCTATATTCCCCAATTTCCCTGGCCCTTGCCACTCCAAGTAATCACATGTCTACTCTTAAATTCTGCATCACTTTGGTACATGTCCCTAAGAAATGCATGTAAGTACATGATAAAGAAAGAGAAAAATCACCCTAGACAAGATCTCCTCATGCTGCAACTCCCTTTCCCCTGCACTCTTGCTCCTTGGGATCTTGGTGCATTCTCAGGTAGACTCAGGGACTGAACACAGGCCGGCAATGTGGCCTCCAGCACATGTGGACCATGCTACCTAGGCTGACCTGAAACTATGCTTTTTGTTGAAGTCCTAATCCAGGTTTTAATATCCTCACAATTGGACTTCGACTTACTTGTACAGCCTCATTGCTTCCGGTATCCCTGTGAATGTTGTAGATCTCACTCCACTCAAGAATTACAAACAGAATTTTACACTGGGAGCATAAAAGCTTCTAGTAATATATGACTAGTCTCCTCCAATGGCTAAGCAATTCCAAAGTTCTTGGAAATACCAAAAATGCTACTTAATGAATTATCTTTATATCTATAGCTAAATCTATATAACTCAAATTAAATGTCAGTCAAATGTGCTAAATTCATGGTGGTCTATAAAATTGCTGTTGTACATTACTGTCTCTGGTTTGTACATTTTTCTTAGAAATAGATAATCTTGAAGACTTTACCCCTTTCCTCTTGAATGAGAGTGTATTTTTTTGTTGTTGTTGTTCATTAAGGGAGCTTTGGAAAGATCTTGAAACTATTAGCACATGAAGTGAAGTTTGGGTTTAGTCCAAGGAAATGTAATAATGGTATTTAGGGTCATACATAGATTGGCTAGTTTCTTGGACCTGTTGTGTTGTAATCCATGAAAGAGCACAGTGGGGAGCCTGGAATCCATGGTTCAGGTTGTCTCTGAGCTCACATGTCTACACGCACCATTTCCTAGCAGTGTGAATATTTCAAGTTACTTCTGTTTTTTTTTGTTTTTTTTTTTTTTTTTTTTTGGTCTCAGTCACTTTATCCGTTATGTGGGGAATGCAGCAGTAGGTCTGCTAGCTATAACTCCAATTCCATGTTTCCTAATGTAACTCAATTATTTCTGTCATCCCATTTGACTTTTCTAGGTCTTGATTATTGCTATTGTTTGGGCAATCTAAGCATTAAAGACATAGCCCATTCAATAAGGTTTAGCATGCATGCTAATGTTTAAAGCACCCCAGAGAGTGATCAGGGTCTCATCACTGGGTGAAAACTCATTGTTTCACAATATAACTGCTTTAGACACACATAAATATTCTAAATGTCTTCTAAATTAACTCAAAACTAAAACACAAGTGGGAAAAGGAGGTCGGTTGCAAGTGGCACAGCATAACACAATGCTAGGAGATGATGTCACATGGGAAGGCCCTGGGTTTGCTTTCCAAGTGCTCCCTGTGCAAGCTCAGGGTGCACGCATGGCTGAGACACGGTAGAACATGGCATAAGACCTGTTGGGGGTTCCTGTCTCTCTATCTCTGTCTCTCTCTCTCTCATGGAAATAAATAAATTAACTTTAAAAAGTAGGAACATGATAGAGCAATGATTATTATGACTATCATCTTACATAAATTTAATAAATTAAGAAAGAGGCAGTGGTTATCTTTCTCCATTCATATTAAACTAAGATGAAGTTGCCTGCTGGTTTGAATTCTAATATTAAAAAAGTCATCCAATTCAAGGAGGTTAAGAAAGAACATAGGTATGTGAGTCTCATTTTCTCTCCAAATTTGGTTCTTGATGACATAAAATTAAGAGAAGAAAAAGTAGCTTCTTGAATAAAAAATAATTCATACCTTCCAGCATCTTGAACTGGATGACTACATACAGAAGAAAATGTATAGCTCAATATCAGTAGGACTTTTCATATGAAGCATCAGTCAAAGCTAGACTGCTTTCTCATCATATTTTTATTCGCACACTCTCAGGCTTCCAAACATGGAACAATTTCACTCTATGAGTATAGAATACATAGCCTCAGCAATCATAAGTCCCATTTTTTTTCTCTCTCTAAGCAATTCAGAACTTCTTGTAAATATTCTGTAACTCTACCAAAATTATTGCCTTTTTTTTACAAGTTCTGTAGGAAAGCAGCACTCATTCATTTATTTATTCAACAAATATTTTGCAAAATGTTCTTGTGTGACAGGCAGTTCCTTGAAATATTTTATCTTGAAAGTTAACATTTAGCCTCTGTATCACCGTTTGTTTAGTTACTGATTTAGGTTATCACATTTACCAAGTAAAAACTTCTTAGCAATTTTGCATACCCTTGAAAGTATGACTTCTTTTCTGGTGCAATAAATAACATTTACCAATCTTAAACTTAACTCATTCCTCTAGAATATATGCTTAGTATAAGGTGGGATTGAGCTGCCTGGTTGCATGCTGTATTCTTAGCTTTGAAATTCTTGCCTGTTACACAAACTGATAATGTTCTGTTTTGAGGATTTTGCCATAGGGCGTGTGTGCTGATCAGAAATTGTTCTGTTTTGAGGTTTTTGCCATAGGGCGTGTGTGCTGATCAGAAAGGAGAGAGACAGAGAGATACATAGAGATGGAAAGTGAGAAATCACCCCCCTGGGTATGGCCATGCTGCAATCCCTTCTCTTCCACACTCCTCTTGGGATCTTGGACATGCACACACAAGTGCCCGGCATGATTTTCAAACCATCAGATCCAGGACTCAAACCATGTTTGGTCATGCGGGGACCCAGCTGCCTTAACCACCACCTGCTGGCCCAAACTAGTTTTTTTTTTGTTTTGTTTTGTTTTTTTCAGCTTTCAGTACTCAGTGTATAAAGTTTCACAAATATAAGCTGATTTAATGACTTCTGAAACTATATAAAAATTTCGGATCAGGAATTCCTCTTGTATAGAATTGCATGGTCTTGACCGCCTTCCCACTTCCTTCCTGCTGCAAGGACACTTGTCATAGCCACACCTAAGCTTTTTGGGCAGTTATTTTTAATATTTTTATAGGTTTCCACGATTAACACAAATGTTTTATAAGATATTCTAAGAAAATATTCTGCCATAGAAATTTTTAATTAGCAATTCAGTATATAAATACAAATGGAGACCATCTTACACAGTGGGATTTGAAAGTGAATGTTCAGCTTGTCACTGGGTTTACTTTTCTTGCTAAGACTTGGATTACCAGAGCATCTGCCTCACAGGACAGACATTTATTTTGCTCAACATTTCATACATTAATTAATATCATTATAGAACAAAAGGCTTTTCAGAGTCTTCAGATACTTTAAAAATAGATATCCTTTTAAAATTTCCACATAAAGACCAAAGACTTGTCTGTGTTTACTGTCCTAAAAATTTTCCTTTATTCTATAATTACTGCAATGAGTGCATTTCAATATAGATAAAGTCTTTTAAATGAATGAAAATGTTACTCTACAGTATTTTGTGCAATTCTACATGCATTAAGAACTTTAAAAAAAATCTTTTGTCTTTAAAAACAAAGCAACTGTTGTTTGATCCTCAAGGAGATCAATTAAGAATGAAAATGGTATACTCTTCATTTCCTTTTTCTTATTGTTTTTATGTTTAGTTTGGGGGAAAAAAGAAGAAAATTGTTTCTTTAACATATAATTTTAAAGTTATTCAGTCCGTTGTGTAAATACGTAAAAGGGATTCGATAGTTCCAAAAGCGATATTACCATCTATTATGTAAATATATTTTAAATGATTTTCACAACATACAATATAGTTTTTTTCAAAAATGAATACCATGTTATCCAGTAGATCAATATGGGTCCTTTAGATCAATTCGCCAAGTACTTACATATTCAGGCTCCCTTTCCCCGTGTGGACATTATGATTTTGTTGACAGCCTTAGAAAAAGCCGAACCTAAAAGCTCGTTTGAACTTGAAGTGATATGAAAGGTTATGCTAGTCTAACTTTGGATGCTGCCAATGAAACTATAAATCACTGACTACAGGAAAATTACAACATGTGGATTATGAGGGCCTGCAAACTTTTCTTTTTCAGTAGGAAGAGAGATACAAGTCAAATTTCAAAAGTCTGGTAAATTCTTCTGTGAACCATAAGACCACATTAAAGTGTAAAACTAACAAAGTCAGTTACATTTATGTTGCCTAGAAGAAGTGGTTAAAGAAAATTCCATGAAGCTGTAATTTATATTTTCAGTTTATGTTGGTCCATTGGTAAGACTCTATTGCCAGGATTTTACACTTTTTCTTTGAAAGGTGAAGTTATAAAATCCTCTGGCTTGAGTGTAGAGTAAGGTCTATAAATCAGTAAACCGTTATTGTTTTATCATTTGTATTATGATTATTACTGCCATAGTACCAGCTATAACAACAGTAGCAATGGCAGTTGTAGTAGTAAGGCACTAACCCCGAGGAATAATCTTAGTAAGAACAACACTTCAAAACTCTGACTTATGTCATATAGTAATGTTAGAAGACCCCAAAGTCAGTACTGAATTGTCCTAACGGTTGAGACGATATATTAGGTACCGTAAACTGAGGACTACGCTCTAAGACCGTCTAGTGTCTCCAGAATCCACGACAGCAATGGTGGTATAGATTTGTGTTATAGATTTATGCTAACTATTTTGCAGCTATATTATTTTCCTTAGTGATTGCAAATTCCAGCAAAATATGAGTGGGGCCGTCCTTCTCAACATTGCTGAGTGTCCCAGGTACCCCACACACAGAATGGAATTACCAGGACTTCCCTTGCTAACTTCACAGTAATGCTGGTGGGTCAAACTCAAGAAGTGGGAAAACAATTCATAAATATCAGTGTGTTATAGAAATGTATTATTTTCTAAAATCTATTTATTTATGGTTATTCTCACCATTCTAAATTTCTTATTTACAAGACTCAACAAATATCAACCTCTTCTTTCCTTCCTGGGAGTAAACATTTAGTGTTTCTACATTGTGATTCAGAACCCGAACTCGCTATTAGAAATGGAGTTTTGTGTATTTCAGGGTTATTTTTGAGAATTATTTTATTTAATTTTTATTTATTCATTTATTTATTTTGATCTGAGCAGAGAGATACACACACACAGAGATAGAGAGAGAGGGAAAATAAGAAAGCAAGCCGCCAGGTCCAGACTCAAAGTGTGGTCAGCCATGTGGGAGTGTCAAGTGCCTTAACCACCACACTACCTGCTAGTCCCTGAGTTTTGTGTATTTCTTGTATTTAAATTTGTTTTAAATCTTTTTGGAGATAGATGAGGGATAAATAAAAGAACATAATATTGAATATATTACTATGTATATATATTACATATAACAATAACATGCCTATTTTTCAATATCTATTACATCTATGTTAAAGTGAATTTCCCTTTGACTGAGATGATTGATAACGAAATCTGTCTCCAAAGAAAATATCTGGGCCCTGAATTCTGTTGCAAATTAAATAACTATACCAGAAAAATATTAGCAAAGGAGATTTTTACCTACTATTAGTTGCCAAGTAAAACGATGTTTTATTAAGAAGCCTCTATTTGTGCTTGTCTATGCACTATCAACACATAGTTTCTTGCATAATGCAATTATGAAATGATAACTACACATGAAAGTGCAGAAATCATTTTCAAAGAATGTTTAAAGCAAAATAATGAGTTTCTGATGAAATGTGTATAAAGCTCAGAGTCAACTGTAAAAATCACTCCCACCTGTAATGGAACTACGGTGTTAAAATCAACGAGTGTAGCAGGGCAAAATGCTACAGAGCGTCCTAAGGTATGTCCTCGTATGACGCACTTATGGTGAAAGTCGTCAGGAAACGCATACGTGCCATCCACTGCCCGAATTAGGCAGCCCGGAGAAGTCCACTGCCCACAGAATGATGGGCCTTGTCTGGTTTGTCACTGGTGTGACAGAGAGACTAGAGACAGAGCTCCTCTTACGTGAAGCCCACAAGATTGCAGGGTTACTCCTTGGCTACTCACCCTCTCAGTTTTATAGCTCTTTTTTTTTTTTTTTCTCAGTTTTTGATCAAGGGTATATGTACTCACCAGAGCGCGTGAGAGAAACCCTGCAATCCCTTTTCTTCGCTTCTCCTCTCAGGATTTCCAGCACGCATGCACCATGCCTGACATGATTTTCAAGTCCCTGGATCTGGCACTTGAATCAGGAAGTAGACCACCTGGGATTGAGTGCATTAACCTCCATGCCACCTGCTGGCCCTAAAAGCACTTTTTTTTTTTTTTTTTTTTAGAGGTTTTTGTTTCAGATGAGAGGTTTTTGCTATAGGGCGTGTGCACTCGCCACATAGAGAGAGACAGAGAGACAGAAAGCGAGAAATCACCCCCCCAGAGGGGATGGCCATGCCGCAATCCCTACTCCTCCATTCTCCTCTCAGGATCTTGGGCACGCATGCACACGTGCCTGGCGTGAGTTTAAGCCACCGGGTCTGGGACTCGAACCGCGGTTGACTACGTGGGAGTCCAGCAACACAGCCATTACGCTAACTGCTGGTCCCAGCACTTTTTCATTTTTAACAAATGGGTGTGACCGCATAGTGGTAAATACAATTTAGCATAGTAGGCAAGAATAGGAGCCCTAATTCTTACAGACCTGGGCGTGGAGGTCAACGCTGTCCCCTCCTAACTCTGTGACCACATGAAACTTTCTGAGCTTTCCTGAGGCTGTCTCCTCATTCATTTAATTGCATGGTATAAGAATTAAATTAGGTAGCTTGTGTAAAGTTTGCAGCGTGGTGTTTGGCACACAGTACTCCCTAGTCATGGTTGTTATTATTAGAGAATTCAGAATTTTACGTCATTCGTAATGATGTAAACAAGCTTTACTTAAATACATAAAAAACTGCATCTGTTTTCTAAAAAATAACTTACCATCTTAAAGGTCAATTTTTCCTTAGGCAAATAGTTAATACAATCTCAATAAAGCATGGCAAAACTTTAAAATTAGATTAGTCGACCCTAAAAATGCATGTAAGAGAATAATCATGGGGACCAGCAGTTGGTGTAATGGCTATGTCATTGGACTCCCATGTAGTTGACCATGGTTTGAGTCCCAGACCCAGTGGCTTAAACTCACACGAGGCACATGTGCATGTGTGCCCAAGATCCTGAGAGGAGAATGGAGGAGAAGGGATTGTGGCATGGCCATCCCCCTGGGACTGTGGAGTGATTTCTTATTTTTTGTCTCTCTGTCTCTCTGGCATATGCACCCTGTAGCAAAAATCTCTCTCTCTTAAAAAAAAAAAAAAGAATATACATATTAGAAATGTGTGAGGAATTAGGTACTCCCACATATGGTTTAGAGTATCTGCTATGGTTCGGTCTCTTTGGAATGTATTACTACTGTGCCAATCTCTATGAACAATGAAGACACGCATATTCTTTAATCCAGTAATACTACTCCTTAAATGTTTTCCTATATTCAGTAGCTTGCATAAAATGTAATATAACAAAGCTATTAAATTCGCTGTTTTGTAATCCTGTAAAATATCCTACTTGGTCACCCCTTTGAGCCCACGTGCTTTCATCCACTGTGAAATACAAAGCATCCATTAAAGGAAACGGGACTGCTCCATACAGTCTGGCCAGGACAGGTCTCCACTGTGCCTTAATTGAGAAAAAATAACAAGGTGCACTTGTCCAAAAAATTCTGAACAAAAACCAATGTACAAACATTAATTTTGACCTCTAGAGAAGAAGACTGACTCTAGAGTAAAAGGAAAATCACTTTTGCTCTCTCTTTCCTAGCTTTCATTTGTTTGTTTGTTTTACCATGCACATGGGTTACCTTTTACATAAAATTATTTAAATATAGTAAATTCTTAATTTGGGTGACAATAATTCTTAATACTTTTCCAAAATCAATAAAATTTAACTGAAGAAAATAATAGCTTTTGATGACAGAATTACTCCTATTTTTTTAAAGGTTTTTGCCATAAAGTTTGGGTGTTCACCAAAGAGATACATGAGAAAGAAAGTAAGAAATCACCCTCCCCTACCCAAAGTGGGTGATCATACACTACAGTCCCTCCTTCTCCCTTTTCCTCCTGGGATTTTGGACACACATGCACATACCCTCAGTGTGACTTTCAAGTAGGCCAGGTTTAGAACCTGAACCATGGTTGGCCATGTAGGAGTCCAGCACTTTAACCAGCCTGCCACATGCTGGCCCCAAAGGTAGCTGCTATTGTTTTTTTGTTTTGTTTTGTTTTTTTACATTTACCTAATTTTGTTTTTTTAATTTATTTTTTAAAATCACATTTATTTATTACTTTTATTTATTATTTATTCACTTACTTTTAGATTTTCCCACAAACATTTATTTTACATATCAAAAAATTTTTGCTTATACTCCATAGTTCTTGACAGTAAATAAACACCTTTCAAAATTAAAAAAAAAATGAATTTTAATGATAATGTTCAAAATGTTTGTTATAATTTTGTGACTCTATAACAACAGAGACACAGTATGTTTTTAAATATTTTTGAGAAAACATTTACATATCAGCTACTCAAACTGTTGCATAGCAAACACCCACCACACGATTCACATATAAACCTCCTGAATTTAGCCCTGCCTACCTAGTGTTCTGTGACATGCCCTCTGCTCACAAAGATCAGTCTCTCTTTCTTCCTTGAAAGTCTTCCTCAAGGTTATCATCTGGTTATGACTGCTCTTTTGCAATCTCTACTGATTACAATGCTGGGCTGGAAAAGTCCAGGTTATTTTATGATACGAATTCTTTCATATAGCTTATCCAACGGTAGTTGTTATAACTTGAACAACCTTCCTGTCTTGTAAAGGGAGGTAAGCATTACATACTTCAAAAAAAAGTTTATATATACAACATTTTCCTAGCAAAATCAACCTCAAAGTGAGGTTGATCTTTTTCAGCAGAGAAAAATACAAGACTTGGTATAACAAAAGCAAGTCATAAGATAAAGAAGAAAAACCCTACATTATATGTAAGAGAGCTATGGAGGAATGGTGTAGTGAAATGAAATAAAGGAATAAATCCAGGGCTAGTGTTGTTAAGGTGGAAATACAACACTGTGATGCTGAACTACATGGAAAGTTCCCAGGTTCGTGTCCTGAGACCCTCTCCATGCCGGTCACACAAACGTGCCCGTGACCCCAGCCGTCTAAGGCTGGGGTTGGGTTGTGGCATGAAGAACCTATCGAAGGTGGTCCACCTCTCTCCCTTGCTCATGGAAGACACAAATAAGCTTGTTAAAGAAAGAATAAATTGAATATTCCATATAAAGGAGGTTATTTGATAGAATATTAGACATATGTTGTGGAAAGTATTAGCAAGTTAGTGATTCAAGGAAAAATCTCTTTTAAGAATAAAAGAGAATATAGACCTACCTGCATGAAAAGTCATGATAATTCACGATGACCTGGCTACAAAACCTCTAAGGTGAATACGGAAAACAACGAAGAATGAAATAAAGGAAGAAAATATTTCTCTCCACGTCATGTGTGAGCCACTGCTGAATTATAATGAAAGGGGTCAGTCCTAGATCAAGAGTTTCCAATTTTATAATTAAAAAAAAATGTGTGTCTATATTTTTAACAGATATAAGGTGGGCTAGATAGCCACACGCCATATTAAGACTGTCAGAAAAAATGAGAAATTTCCCAGTCTTCTATACAACAGATTGTTTTAAGTTCATGAAAGTTTGTATAACTCTGTATTTTGTTATCTACCCAGAACTTACTTATATTGTGCCTCGTTTTATTTGAACTTCATCAAGACATTGATACTCCTTCAAAGTGACATTAGCCAATGACAGAGGCACTGCTAGTACCTGCAGTAGCACAGCAAGCCTGTGACTCAGCCTGCCTACTCCAGCTGAGTTCCCAGCCGACCGAGCCACTGGGCAGACCCTGGGGTCACCTCATTATGTCTGGTAGCACAGTCCCATCCCAAACCGGCACTTCGAAGCTCATATTTCTCTAAAGTTATTTTTTTTTCTTTTCTTTATTTTTTTAAGAGGTTTTTGCTTTAGGATGCGTGCGCTCGCCAGAAAGACAGAGAGAGACAGAGAGACAGAAAATGAGAAATCATCCCCCGGGGGGATGGCCCCACCGCAAACCCTTCTCCTCCATTCTCCTCTCGGGATCTTGGCACGCATGCACATGCGCCCAGCATGAGTTTAAGCCACTGGGTCTGGGACTTGAACCACGTTCGACTACATGGGAGTCCAGCAACATAGCCATTATGCTAACTGGTCTCGAGGGTTTTTTCTTTTTTCTTTTTTTTTTCTTTTTCATTCTTTTATTTTACAGATAGGAAATTTGGTTGATATGGTTTTAAAAAATGTATGTGCAGATAGGTATTATAATAATAAACAGTTATTTCAGGACAGTAAAGGGGGGTTATAAATGCTGCTTTTTCTCTCTTTTTTTTAGGTTTTTGTCATAGGGCACATGTGCACATCAGAAAGAGAAAGAGGGAGTGAAAGTGAGAAATCACCCCTCAGGGGAATGGCCATGCTGCTGTTCATTCTCCTCTCTAGATTTTGGGCCTGTACCACACAAGCATCCAGCATGTTTTTCAAGCTCCCAGGACTGAGACTCAAACTGTAGTCAGCCATGGGGGTTCCAGCCTTAACCACTATGCCATCTTCTGGTCCCAAAATGTTGCTTCTAAAAGAGGATAGTTGTGCTGGCCACATTGAGAATGACTCCTATAACTCTAAATCAATTCAGAAATGAAAAGTCTATTCTTAGTGGAGAAGGTACGAGAAGTACCTTCCTTGTTGACTTTACTCTGGATTTGTTTCCTTGAAAGCCCTGAACTTCACTCCTCATGTGGAACTGACAGGAGAGATTATCTTGTTTAGGAATGTAAGATAAAATAGAATTGTTCTTCTCGGACTGATCGACTTTTATAGACAATGCATGCATATGACTGATTCATCATTAGCGTTATACACACATACACACACAATACATGAATAGTATTGGCATAGGTTAGTTTGAGTTTTAAAAGCTTATTTTGTTTTTCCTAAATTGTGAAAAGTCAAATTCCAAGACAGAGATAAAAAAAAAATTAGTTGTGTGTTCCCTCTTTTACATGAATTGCATTTCTTCAATCTTTCCTACCTCTATGGTGTCAGCATATTTTAAAAAATAATAAAGCAACTGTGTGTTCTAAATAGATAAATAATGCCAATCTGTTTTGTTGGAAAGGACATAGAAATGAGATTCATATGAGAAGAGCTATCCATTTTTAAGAGGCCCATTTCATAAATCACTTGCCTGCTGTGCTCTGCAGTTGATGCTGTAGGCTTATCAAGCCACTAACCTATTGTTTATTAGAGACCTGGTTTGTCATTTTGATGGTACAGATTCAAGTACGGCAATCTTCCTTCCTCTCTCTGCTTCACTGGCTACAGGACTTCCCTAGCCAAGACCATACTGAAACATAGACCTGAATGTCGTAAGTTATGACAGTCAGGGAACTGAATGGGAATCCTACTGACTGACCTAGGAAATTAGAGAATAAACATAATTTAAGTGCATGGAAACATACTGATAATTTGATTGTACAGAAAACTTTTTTTAGAGAGAGATCTTTTGCTATAAGTCATGTGTGCTCACTAGAGACACACAGAGAGAGATAGAGAAAGTGAGAATCACCCACCACACACCCAAGGGGGATGGCCATGCCACAATCCCTTCTCCTCTCTGGATTTTGCACACACACACACATGTGCCTGGTGTGTTTCAAGCCTCCCAGTCCGGTACTCAAACTAACTACAGTCAACCAAGTGGGAATCTAGCACTTTAACCACCATGCCACCAGTTTTTAAACATATACATCCCTCCCCCAGTACTTCCATAGCCTGCTGAAACTCATCTTGTAAATATTACAACCACTCAGTGGGTCAGCTTGGGATCAATTAGCTATTTACTACAGGGAAGAAGAAAACATCACAGATAATTTGTTCAAATCACTATAGACAGGGCTATGCTCAAGGCCAAATATTAAATAGGATAGGCTGAATGCTAACTGCTAAAAGACAATAGAGTAGATGAATAAATTAAAGTCTGAATGGAAGAAATTTGAGAAAACAATTAGGTAAGTGCTTTCAAAGAGCAGATGTTGGTCATAGAATTCAAACCTCCAGTTACATGAGTGAATTCTGGATATTGAACGTATAGCATTAGGACTAGAGTTAATAATGCTATATTGTCTGTTTAAGATGTGATAAAACAGCAGATATTAAATGTCCTTACCTCACATATACACATCACACTCACAATATGGTGACTGTGAGTGGTGATTGATATATTCATTAATTCTACTCTGGTAATCAGCACATAATGTTTTTACACAGGAAATCATCGTGTTGTACATCTTAACTATATATACTTTAACTAACAAATAAATATAATGTCCTTACCTCACATATACACATCACACTCACAATATTAATTCGACTCTGGTAATCAGCACATAATGTTTTTACACAGGAAATCATCGTGTTGTACATCTTAACTATATATATACTTTAACTAACAAATAAATATCAGAAGACAAAATCTAAACCTAAAAGTCATGCATATTTACATGATGGAATTCTTCATTCCAGCATGACCTCTCCTCTAAAACCAAACTGTATCTAATTCCCAAGTTGAAAGCTCTACTTCGACACCTTGTAGGCATTTAAACATAATATACCCCAAGCTGATCTACTACTTAGCAACCCAGAGCTGTTCATTCTGCCATCTTCCTCCTCAGTCTGTGCAAGCTCACTCTTGCAGTGGCTAAGGACAAAAACTTTAGAACCATCCCTGTCTCGTCTAATCCATTCTTTCTAATCCTGTCAGCTCTACTTCAAAATATGTAAAACCCAACCCTCTCTCCCCACCAAGGTAAGCTGCCATCATATTTTGCCTGCATTACTGCAGCAGCCTCCCATCTCATCTTCCTGATCTCACACCTGTCCTCTTCAGTCTTTCCTCAAAAGAAGGTCCAGGGACAACTGTTAAGTGATTAAGGACATTTCATTATTGTTCAAAACTCTTGAATGCCTTTCCATGTTACTCAGAATAAAAGAATAAAAAGCTAAATTTCTGTCAATGCCAGCTCTGCATCTTCTGTATCCATCCTACCTACTCCCTGTGGTCGATCTGATGGGGTGATTGATACATGCCAAGTTTTTGCATAATGACTACATGAGTCCCTCTACCTGCTCAATTCCTTGGCCTTTGTGTTTTCATCTCCTTGGAACACTCTTCTCCAGATGCCAATACGGTGTGATGAGTCAAGACAACTCAGAAGCCATCTGTTGCCACCCCATCACAATTAGAACCTTTTTCAAATTTCTCATCATCTTTCCCAATTTAGTTTTCTCCTTAGCATCTATCCTATTGAACCCCCTTTACAATTTCCGTACTTTCTTATTCATTACCTTTCTTGTTTCACTGGACTATGAGGTACCATAGAGAAGAGAGGTTTTTCTGCATCATTTATTTTCTGCTATGTCACCAGTATTTAAGGCAGTACCTGGCCTGTTAGAGTATTATGTGAATATTCTGTGAGTGAATGTTGAAGGGCTCTTACTACCGGGGACAGTGCTAACTCATCTGCCATTATCACGCGGAAGAGATCTCTGTTTCTGGATACACATACATCCAGCCTAATTTTTCAAATCTCTTTAAGTTTGAAGGGCCTAGAAAAAGCCAAAGTTATTAAGAACATTACTATATTCATAATACAAAAATAAATCTTTTAGGTCAAAGTTAATAAATGTATGAATAAGTGTCCACATGATGTGACAGCAACCCCGATTATAACATTATATATACAGAGAAAGGGACCTTAAAAAGTTTGGAAAGGGGACCGAGGTGGTGGAATAGCTGCGAAACACAATGCTGTGTGAGGCCGAGCTGTTTGGGAAGGTTCTGGGTTGCATGTGGAGACCTCTTTGAGTATGGTAGGCATGCACGTGCTCATGGCTGAGGCTGGCTGAGGCTTGGGGTGGATTATAATATCAAGACTCTGTTGGGAGTGCTGTCTCTCCATCTGCCAGCCTGGCTCTCTCTCTCTCTCTTTCTCTCACTTATTGAAGAAATAAATTAACTTTAATAATTATAGAAAAGCAGGATAAAAATATAAGTTTATTTTGGTGCAAAAATTTTAAAATTTATAAATAGTTTTTGTATACACATTTTTTATGAATTTTTTGAAGACCTCTCATAAAAGGAAGATGTTTATATCAAAGGGGTAAATTTTAAAAAAAAAAATTAAGAGGAGGGTTTGCCTTAGGGCACAGGTGCTCACCAGAGAGAGAGAGAGACAGACAGACAGAGACAGAGACAGTGGGAGGGAAAGTGAGAAATCACCCCCAGGGGAGGATGGCCTTGTTGTAATCCCTTCTCTTCCATTCTCCTTCCGGAATCTTGGGCACACATGCACATGTGTCTGACCTGATTTTCAAGCCACTAGGTCTGGTTTTTGAATCTTGGTGGGCCATGTGAGGGTCTAGCAACGTAACTGCTATGCCATCTGCTGGCCCCATAACACAAATAGTTTTAATTAAACTCAAAATTAAGAAAATTCTGAAACATCCTTTAATGTTCTCTTCTTTAAGCAAGCAAAGTATTAAGATGGGGTGGCTCATTTTGTGTCAGCGGTACCGGCTAAGGGAGGAGTGACTGCTAAAACATCATCTCTAGGCACGCCTGTGGGGGTGTTTCTGACACAGGTTATTAGCCTGTGAATCGGGAGTGGGTAAGGGTCTGCTCTCATCAATGTGAGCATCACTCAACCCCCTGAGCACCCGGACGGAATAAAAGGGTCAAGGAAGGCTGGCTGAGCTGGGACATCCATTCTTCAACTCTGGAGCTCCTGGTTCTTGGCCGGCAGAGTCAGAGTGATTTAAACCACCAGCTCTCCTGCTTCTCTACCCGGCAGAGGGCAGACTGTGGGACTTCCTGGCCTCCATCATGAGAGCTAATTCCCTGAATGTGTGTGTGTGCCCCTCCACTAAGACGGGAGGCTTATGCGCTGTCCCCTTTGTTTCCTGCATCCACATTCTCAGCACAGTCCAACGTATGCTGGTCATTCCATTCCACTCCCTTGCAGCTCCAATAATACTGCATTGTTAATGTGTGTGGCATGAGATGGCCCTCAGCACCTCTTAGCCAACCGGCTCATACACCTTCTTTAACGTTTAGTTCTCTCGCAAACCGTTGTCCTCAGAGACACACTGCCTGGCTGTAGGACAGAATGGATCCAGTGCCCTCGTATCCCGTGGTTATGCACGTCATTCCACGAGAACACTTCCCTCGGCTTACAAACTCTACATGCTCTGTATGTTGCCTCCCTCTCTAAAAAAAAGCCCTGCATTTATACTCAGGTCTTGGCGCATTTGTCAGTTTTTTGGATTAAAGTGTTTCAAGGATGCAGGTATATAGAAAAATTAGGAGATGGGCAGGTATTTCGAATGAGGTGGATTACCTTGCCTTCTCCATCCACCTGAGCTTTTATTCAGAAGACTCTACTTTGCTCTACCACAAGACCTATTTAAAGAAACATAGAAAGAAAGAAAGAAAGAAAGAAAGAAAGAAAGAAAGAAAGAAAGAAAGAAAGAAAGAAAGAAAGAAAAAGAAAGAGAGAAAGAGAGAGAGAGACAGAGGGAGGGAGGTAGGGAGGGAGGGAGGGAGAAATAAATCACAGTTTAGGATTAGGTTCCCACAGTTACCTAGAGAGAACATATTTTATAGCAGAAAATTGTTACTATCTCATCTGGAAAACCCCATACACTGTAGAATCTGATATAAAATATCAGAATAAAAAGATGAGGGCCAGAGGTGGCATGGGGGTTAAGGCACTGGGTTCCCACATGGCCGACCAATCGCAGTCCAAGCCTGGACCTAGCAGCTTGAGAACCACACTGGGTGCATGTGCGTGAGTGCCCAAAACCCCAAGAGGAGAATGGAGGACAAGGAATGGCTGTCCTCCCTGGGGGATGATTTCCCCCTTTCCTTCTCACTGTATCTCCAGTGACCGCACCCTATAGAGAAAAGCTCTAAATAAATAAATAGAATGATAATTTCTATTTTGTCATTTCTTAATCCTCTTCTCATTGGTGGAAAAGAGCGTATTATGCACCCTATAAATAAAAAGCAGGTTAAGTAGAGATGAACATACAACTCATTTGGCTGGAAATTTTTTGAGCTTTGGATAATCGGGTATAAACATCAATGATTTTCACCAATAAAAGGCTTTATATATTGGGAGAAGGAGAATAAAAGGGAAAATCTTAAATAGAAGATAAGTTTTACTATTAGCTGTTCCAAATATAACAAGGGTGCGTGAAGGACAGAAAAATTACCAAGTTGGAAATTATAAGAAGGTATATTCTCCTTATTTTTTTTTCCCACCGTAAAACTTGAAAAAAGATTTTCTGGCCACTTTTTACAGTCATGACATTTAAAATAAGTTGTCAGACTTTTAATTTTTAAATGAAATTTTAAAATAATCATGCTATCAACATTTTACAAAATTCTGGGTATGTAAATGAGACCTGCCTTTTCAGTGCACAGGCCAGCACACACAGGTCAGAGCAGGAGGCCTCCCAGGGCAGGGCAGGTGTCGCTCCAGGGCGCACGGCGAATCAGATGAGTCCAGTCCAGTGGGTTTCTGCTGGTGCTCTCTAACTTTAATAAAACTAGCACTCGTGGGGCCAATGTCCTCAAGGATCCTCACAGTTAAACCACAGACTGAAGATTTTACAAGTACCAGTGAGTCACACAATAATGGCAAAGCTGACAGTTAAAATTTTTTTTCTTTTCTTTTAGCTCTTAAGAATGAGCTTGTAACCAACCACATTATAAGGTAGAAAACCATGACAATTTAATCCTATTTGACAAGAATTCAGCCCTCAGAATTATCAACAAGACTATTATGCGGATTTAAATATACTATGATTAACAATGAACTGCTCCTTAAATGTGTTATTGTACTTTTGTGTCTCTGTGAATAATCTTTTTCAGCTGTAACAGCCATTAAAACCAAACATTAAACTGATCTTAAAAACAGTCATCCAAACCACTGGATGATAAAATGTAACACGACTATCTTAAAGAATAACAATTTTTTTCCCCAAACACATAGCTATAAAAAAGAGACAACTTGTTCTTTTTTTAAAAAAAAAATTAAGATAAAATAACATTATTATTATTTTAAAATGCTAATTCATCTTTAAAATTTTCTATCTTCTGCATACTTTTAAGTAGTACATAAAATATTGGTGCCATGGTATATGTAAGTAATTTACAAATACATCCATGAACTGAGAGCTCTTGTTTCAAAACTCAGTCTAACAGGTACATGTAAACCAAAAAAGGTGAGTTAGGACAATCTCGAAAGGTGTGTTGTCTGTGTGGCAGCTGCTATGAGCCCCATGTGATTTTGAGCACTTGGAATGTGGTTCATGCTATTGAGGAACTGCAAATTTAATTTTACTAAAGTTTAGTTGATACAGTTTTTTATAAGCAGTGCCAAATGATTTCTTCTGAAGCCCGCCCATTGTATAGTGGTTAAGGCAGATGCCACGTGGCTGACAGCACAGTTCGAGTCCCAGACCAGCTACATGAAAAGCACACAGGGCGCACGTAAGTGTGTGCCCAAACTCCAACAGGAGGGAGAAATGGAAGAGAAAGGATTCATCATTTTAATTTCCAGTAAAGGGTGTTTTCTCACTTTCCGTCTCTCTGAGTATCGTCCTCTCATTCTCTGGAACATGCATCCACTCACTGGCAAAGCATTTTAAAAAATATTTAAGGGGACAAAGAAAGAAACAAAACACTTAAAGGTGACAAAAACAGAAAATTATCTGTTGATGGCAACATGTCTAATAATATTTTTAACTGAACCAACATACTGTATTCATGCTGGGAAAATTCATTTTTTATGTTGTAATGATATACAGTGATTGAATATATAAAGATAATAAGATACTTTTAAAATAAAAAATTGGGACCAGCAGTTAGAGTAATGGCTTTGTCACTGGACTCCCATGTAGTCGATCACAGTTCAAGTCCCGGATCCAGTGGCTTAAACTCACGCTGGGCACATGTGCCTGCATGCCCAAGATCCCGGGAGGAGCATGGAGGAGAAGGAATGGCGGCCATCAGAATCTATCTGGAGGCTGACTTGGAACAGGCCAGAAGGCAACCCACGGGATAGACAGCTGCTTGTAAACCGAGCACACTAGAGTGTGGCCAATAAACAGTGAGCTACAGCGTTGGGCTGGTCCCATTTCAAAGCACTTTTACCCTAGAATTCTCCTGAGGTCATTACCTACTAAACATGAAGTTCACATGAGAAATTCCTCTTGAAAAAATTATTGCCTGGAATATCTTCAGTTTCTCTAAAGAATTGTCATGTTTCCCAGTCCTTCTGACATTAATAAATAAATAAAACTGGTAGAGTTTTAGTTCTTAGTCTGAATTCGTCATTCATGGAGATCAGCTATTCTTTTCAAATCTTCTATCTTTCTGAGCCCATAGTCATTATTTACGTCTGACCATAATTTTATTACATATGCTCTCACAAAGCTGTCAGAAATACTTCTGAGAAAAAGCAAGGATAATAATAGATAAGTGAATTAATTTTTCCCTTAATTACCTCTCCAAATATCAAGCTTATATAAATTATAGTGAAATGTTACTAAAGACTATGTGGATTTTATTTATATTATATGTAGATCATGAATCAGGCAAAAAATCATATATTCCTGACCTGTGATTTCTCTAAACTGCATAGTAATATTGCAGATTGGCTCTAAAACAAAAGAGCAGATAATACACATTGAAAAACAAATTTCTCGTGATGTGAGCCAGATAAAATTGTGATAGAGTTCAAGGAAAACACTATCTAGTGAAACAATCTTTTATTTGTATTAAAAGAAAATAATACATATTTTAAGGCAATTTTCATTTAAAAAGTCCAAAACTTAAAGAATTCTAGCACTTTTAATCAAAGAATTAAGAATTCTTAATTAAATAAAATAAGAATCCCTACAAATCTTTTTCTCTCAGAAAAACATTGCTGCTAACTACGGCGATACTATCATGAAAAATCATTTTTAATCATTTACTTCTGCTTCAATATGTTGTAAAAGAAAACTCTCTTCTCTGGAAATGATACCTTTATTTTAAAGCTCAAATGCAAAAAGCCAGCTAATATCAGAATAGAAACAATTATTTCTCCTGGATATGTCTCACTTGAGAGACCTGCTTCCGCTGTTTAGAGAGGTTTCTAAAAGTGACTTTTTCGATTTATATAAATCAGTTGAGAAATATCACTAGTTCCAAACTTGGGCAATTTTTCTGAGAACAAAAATGAAATCTGCAGTCCTAATGGTACTTTTACAAAACAGAGGTGTGTGAGAGAGTTATCAAGAGTTAGTTTAAGATCTCTCACCCAAACCTCTGCTGGTGGCAATGGCTGAGTGCCTGTAATTCAATCTAAGACAAAGTGTCAAAAGGGCAAGTGAAGCAAGCTACAATTCTCCTTATTTTGCCTTGATAAAAGAACAACCATGGGACGGGAGGTGGTGTAGTGGTTTAGATGCTGGAACTCACACTTGGTTAACCGTGGTTCAAGTCCTGGACACAGTGGCTTGGAATTCACACCGTGTGTTTGTATGTGTGCATCCCTAAAGGCTTAAGAGGAGAACAGAGGAGAAGGGAGTGTGGCATGGCCACCACCCCCCACCCCCAGGGGATGATTTCTTTCTATCTCTCCAGCAAGTACTTGTGCCCTTCAGTAAATATCTCTCAGAAAACAAACAAACAAAACCTTAAGCTGAGTCTGCAAAGCACAGTGGTTCTACAGTCCGTCGCATTTATAAAGCCGATAATTATCCTCCCTGCAATACTGTTATTTTAATTCGGAGTGCTGTTTCAACACTATTTTCATGTTTACTAATGCACATAGACACCAGTGTTTTCACGCATCGCATGCTAAGCAGGAACCAGAACAACGCAAACATCAAATACATAACAAATGCAGAAATCGCCAAGCAGTTTAAGTTGTAGCTTTCATGTGTTCCCAGGACCATTTCTCTAGAGAGTCCAAAGGGCTTCCTGTCATTTCTTGTTAGTGGGCAAAGGACGGCCAGCAGTAACAAGGGCCTCCCTATTTGTGTGGGACTCCTCCCGAGGCCAGCCCGTGCACGAGGTGAGTGCTCTTCACCACCCCGGTTCTCCACTGCCAGCCACACTTTCAGCCTGCTCTGTACCCCCAGGGAAGCATATTCTGAGGGGAGGACACAGTGAATTCCTTCACACGTGTATCCATGACTTCCGAGTATGTATTCAGAACACTCTGCTAATCTTAGAGGAATTGAAAAACTGCACAAGAGTCGGTGTTTGTTTTCTAGTTTGAGTGGCAAGGTTTCTACCAAATAAAGCAGTGTGTGTGTGTGTGTGTGTGTGTGTGTGTGTGTGTGTAACAGTAACAATTAAACTGGCTTTATGCACGTTGAAGTGAAGCCGAAGCTGCCCAGATTATAGACACAGAGAGAAGAGGGGATAGTTTGGTAGAGAGAAATGGATACTGGGCTCCAGAGAGGGGGCAAGAGGTGCACCCAGCCAGTAAGTGGTCCAAGGAAAGACTCTAGAAAGGAAAGGAGAAAGCATAAATGAGATGTCCTGGAGGATGGAACTGCAGTATATTTTCAAGGCAAAGCAGTGAAAGTGGGGGGAACACCGAGGATCACAGTGCGAGGTACTGGGAAAGTGTGGGGGGGAACTGCCTTCATTTCCTGTTGCAGAGAGAAGAAAGAACTATTTCTTTCTAAGAATCATATTATTTATTCAATTTTATTTTTTATTTATTTTTTTTTTCAGGCACAAATCCTCACCAGAGAGAGAGAGAGAGAGAGAGAGAGAGAGAGAGAAAGTCTCCGGGTCCAGTATTTGAACTGCAGTGAGCCATGTTAGAGATCAGTGCTTTAACCATTAGGCTGCCTTCTGGCCACAAGAAATAACTATTTAAAAGCAAAACAAACGAAAAATAAATATCCGAGTCCTTATTGTTTGTTTGAAACAGGAAGGAAAACTGATCCTGGATAAAGAAAAGACCTTTGTCTATTTAAAAACCAAAACAAAACAGAATAAAGCAAAGCAGTGTTGTTAATGTATTATGTGCGTGGATTTTCTGTGATGCCATACAGACGAGGAAGAGAACCTTCCACTGACTGTGCCGAGTCCTAGGACCACCCTCCCATTGCACAGATCCAATACGTGGTGAAAGGCTAGCTGCTCCTGAGAGACTCCCCTGTATCCTGTATTCTCACTAAACTCTTTTACTCACTTTCTCAGAGAACTCAGCTTGCACTGTAGATGGTCTATTTGTTTGCCTTTTTTTTCCATTTTACTGCAGCTGCTGTTTATACTCTGTGTTTTGCTTCTAATTATACTACATCTTTCAAAATAATTAAAAAATATTTGATCTGTTTTAATATTTAACTTTGTAAATGCATGGGGAAAAGCCCACAGAACTGTATTAGCTTTAGAGATACAAGGAGTCATTTTCTAGAACCCTAGTATACGATCTCTATATAGCCCTCCACAGGTATTCTTTCTCTTAGTATCATGTTTTATTAGAAATGCAACTTATCAAAATTTGTGTTATGTTCAACATCACTCTTCTTCATCCACTGCACATCTAGAGATGAAAGTTTTTTTGTTTTGTTTTGTTTTGTTTTTCCAACAATATGGACATCCAGCACTTAAAGTTTGTGGAATTAATGAGTGACTAAATGAGTGAGCAAAATAAAGAGTTGACTTCTGTTTTTTCTTTTTAAGAATTATTTTATTTATTTATTATTATTATCATTGTTATTTTCCAGCTTGATCAGAGAGAGACAGAAAGAGAGAGAGAGAGGAAGTGAGAAAGCAAGCCACCAGGTCCAAGACTTGAACCGTAGTCGGCTATGTGGGAGTCCAGTGCCCTTAACCACCATGCCACTTGCCAGCCCCAAGAGTTGACTTCTGTTTAAAAATTAAACAAAATACCTTTCTGCCTATTGCTCGGTAAGTTGCAGATCTTCGAGTAATTAGGAATAGTTGTTCAATTCTTTTATATGATTTATTATTTGTATTAAATCATTGTACATCTCTATAGCAAACAATATGTTTTTCCAAGTATGAGTGCAAGATGTGACAATCAAATCAGAAGGACTATGATTGAAAAGATAAGGAACCCCAAGTGCTAGTGAGGCTGTGGTGAAAACAGGAAGAAACTGTTAAGAGTTGTTCAGTTCTTATCCCAGAGAAAGAACTTGAGTAGGCATGAGGAAAATCGGTATGCATTATTCTGTGGTATTACTCAAAATCACTGATCTCCATGACTCAAGAAGATCATAAACCACATACTCCTAATTTTTTCCAGCACTGCTCTAAGACTATTTAAGATAATTAATGAAAAATAATAGGATGTTATATTTTTAATTCAGAGCTTAAATAAAGCTTTATTAATAATGTAGGAATGTCCAGTCTCTGAAATAATATGGATCCTATTTATTCATAGTCCTTCAAAGCAGAACTTTAAAAGATTTCCATAATGTTCATTTGATTAATTGCATTATCAAAAAAAAAGGGAAATTAGCAAAACCTCTGTGCTGCTCTTTGCATAAAAGACGATTCCTGTTCTCACCTGACCCCACCGTCCAGCCTATGTAAGTAAGCACAATCTGCTCCCTGTACTGAACACAGCCACCTCGCCACAAGGAGGGCTAGGCCGCGGTTTGCACCCAGGGCAGAATGTCAGCTTTGATTGAGGTCTGAGCCTACCTAGAACAATTTCTTTACAATGCAGATCTAATTATGTCACTTGCCTACTCAATGCGTTATAATCTTTTCTTATTGTCCTCGGAAGTTTTAAATCACTGCCTTCTTCTTTCTCACAGCAACAGCTCCTTTGCTCACCTTGCATACGCCTAGCTTCTGCCTTCCTCTGGCTTTTACTCACTTTCCTCTTTGCCTGAAACTCTGCCTCTTTCTCCATTCCATGACTACCACAGAACAATACCCACTGACCATTCAGATGGAAATAACTTTAGGCAACACATGTTTTTTGAGCAAATACTACATGCCAAGGACTAATCTGAAAGTTGTCAAGTAATTTAAAAACACTAATATAAACAGGAATAATGAAGTATGATAAGTGGAATGCAGAAAATTTTTAAAGAGAGATGACTCCCAACATGGTGGCTCTATTTAGCTTGCATGAACTGGAAAGATGGCATTTAAGCCAAGATCAGAAGAATAAGGAACCTGCCCCACAACGATCTGCCAACGATCTGGCAGAAGAACGTCAAGAGTAAAATTCTATAACAGAAATACGTTTGATTTGCATGAAGAACGAAAGCAGTCTGGAACTGAGAAGAGTATTTGAGATGAAGTAGAAGGACACAAGGACTGGCCCTGCGTTTTACCACACGGGGCAGAGGGACTTGGGAAATTGTCCTAAGTAAAAATGGGAGCTATTGGGGACTGTTAACAGATGTGTGAGCTGGCCTAATTTATGTCTTTAAGAGTGTCTGATTTTTCGGTGTGGAGTATGGGTAATAGGTAGGTAGCAAATACGAAGACAGTATAAAAGGTTCTAGGAGACGAGGCTTAGTTGGGCTAAAGGGAAAGTGGGAGGATTGAGACAGATCCAAGATGGAAAAATTAAGGAAAAGAACCTGATGAACTAGATGCTGAGAGAAATGGAGAGCAAACTGCCTACGTTAGAATCCTGGCTCACCCACTTACTGCTGTTTGACTTATTGGCGGTGAGTAAGTTCCGTGGTTTCTCTGCTAGTTTGTTGCTGCATTTATAAAACCTGGAAAACAGGGACCAGCAGATGGCATAGCAATTACATTGCTGGACTCCCACATGGCTGCCATGGTTAAAGTCCCAGACCTAGTGGCTTGAAACTCATGCCAGGTACATGTGCATGCATGCCCAGATCCCAGGAGAAGAGTGGAGGAGAAGGGATTGTGGCATGGCTATTCCACGCGGGAGCCGGGGGGAGGGTGATTTCTCTCTCTCTCTCTCTCTCTCT
>NW_006159935.1:1437321-1447796 GCF_000334495.1 Tupaia belangeri chinensis
AAGTCCCAGACCGAGTGGCTTGAAACTCATGCCAGTTACATGTGCATGCATGCCCAGATCCCAGGAGAAGAGTGGAGGAGAAGGGATTGTGGCATGGCTATTCCACGCGGGAGCCGGGGGGAGGGTGATTTCTCTCTCTCTCTCTCTCTCTCTGTGTGTGTGTGTGTGTGTGTGTGTGTGTGTCTCTGTCTCTCCTCCAGAGAGGACAAGTGCCGTAAGGCAAAAACCTCTAAACAAACAAACAAACAAATAAATAAATAAATAAATGTCTTACCTTATAGGATTTTTATGAGAATTTAATAAAATGAACTATACAAACTACCTAAAACTGTTTTTGGCATACAAGAATTCCATATCAACTGTGGCTATTATTACTATTATTGAGATTACTGTTACAATTTAGATGTGGAAGACAATAAAATAATGACGCCTGAGAAACTCAACATGTTCCAGCTACGGTACATCTGAGATATTCTCAAACATCTACATGGAAAGGTTGGTAGGCAGAAGTACAGAAGTTGGAAACACAAGGAGTTGTCAGTCCTGAAAAATAGTTTTGGAAAGTCACTCTGGTGAAGATGGTCTCTAGACTTATGCAGGAAGTGCTCCAGGGACATATCGTAGAGATAGAACAGACAAACATCAAGAATTCTATTAGTGTCGCTTCAACATTTAGAGGTCTCCGTAGGAGAGTTGGAGGTAGCAAAAGAGCCTGAGAAGAAGCAGACATGGCAGTGTGAGAAAATCCTTGGAGGATGGCAAGAAACAAATAGACAAGAGGGGACTAGTTAACTGTGCCCCATGCAAGGGAGAGATCAAGAGAAACAAGAACAGAGAATGTGAACAATGGAACTGGCATCTGGAAGTCCTTGGGAATCTTGACAAGGGCTTTCTTAATAGATACCAAAAATGGAAACCTGAATATCACCTCCTTAGAGGAAACTTTGAGCCTCTACGATGGAATAGCTCACTACTTATTGCACTTGTCCTTTCTCCAGCACTTACACAGGCATTTGGAAAGAGAGTTGACTTTGTACTAAATTATTACCTATGTAAAAATACAATTATTCATGTATTTTCTATCTTCCTTTATAGCTTCTAATCTACAAGAAAGCATCAATCATGTCTACCTTGTTTTTCACAATGGCCTCAGAAACTAGCAGATTGCTCCTACATAATATAATTCAATTTATAGTGAATAAATCAACACTGAAAAATGAATGAATGAATGAGCCTTTGTGCTTGTACATAAAACATATTTTTGTTCTTCTTTTAACTACTATTCACATTAACTGATATGCTTAGTTTCAGGTTATTTCTAAGTTTTGGCATAACTAGTTACTTTTGTTGTAAGCTGCTTAAAATCCTTCTTTCCAGAACAAAAAGTATCTCTTCTCCAGGAACGCATTTTAGCACTTAATCTAAAATTGATTGCCACTACCCCTTAGTAAAATGCTGCTATATAACTGATGCTTGAGAGGAGAAATCTACTGATCAAATTAACTGTCCATTGTTCCAAACTGGCTTTTAGCTCTATCCTGCTGTAAGTGAAATCACTGAATAGCTTAGCCAGATTGCATTTGGTTAGCTGAAATGACACAAGAGAAGTTGTGAGCATTTATTATGTCTTTTTATAGAAACAGAAGGTTTCTATAAATAATCATATACTAAGAATATTCTTGCATATTCTAATGACATGAAGCTATCATACAAGTCCTACATTGTTCTATGTTTCAAATAAAAACAATGTAACACACTAAAAAATTACTCTGTAGCATAGTGTGAGGAAAAGGTAATTTACATATTTTTCTGACTAATATGTTTCTTTTATCTGATTGTGATAATTACAAAATTCAATTCATTGTTCTTTTCACCATCCTCCTAGAAAATGAGGACATGCATTTTATGATCGGTTGTACATGTTTGTGGTCTATGTTTCTGAAATATTTTCTCTATAATACAACTCAAATAGGACTTCAGCATCCTATTTATGTGAGTGCATTTGTCAAAAATTATTCCCACTTTTTCAGAGCGGAAAGAATATAAATAAATAAAAGGAAAATGAAAAAAAAAAAGTCCTCTCTTCCTCTCAGTTGATTCCAGGGACAACTCACCCATCCCACCTGTGCTCCAGCACTGCCAGTTTAATGGGGAAATCCTAGACTCCAAGGAGAGTCCAAGTCCCTTTCCTTTTACCTCCCAAGAACACACTGGATGCAATGCAGGGCATTATCATTATACAAACTTTAATATTTGATTATATATTACAGTAAAATATAAGGCTCCATTTGAGATTTTTGCTTTTGGGTTTTGGGATTTGGGGAATTTTGTTTTTCCTTTTAGAGCCAGGCAGACCCAAAAGCAACTCAAAGAAACAAGAATAAGAATGATAAAACAACGTACCACTTGAGGAATTAATATTCATTTCTCTTAATACCTTGAACATCCATAGACTTTAGCAAATCTGCTCTAAGGCCTTTCAGATTCAAATATAAATCTCAATCACTACATCCTTAGTAATTTATCTGATATTTAATGTTTCTTTTCTTTTCTGTTGTTCTGATTTTTTTTTGTTCTCCTTCTACATCCAATGACTTTATACATATAAATCAGTGATTGAACACAGTATTATAAAAACTATAAATAGAATATTAATTACTAATCTTTATTGATTATTTATTTCTCCTCTCAGTTGAATGGAAAACTCTTTAAATGAAAGGGCAATTTTATATTCTTCAGAAAAGAATGTACACTTGTTGGACACAGTACTGCTATTTGCAACCGACCATACCAAAGTTATATCTATTTCTGTCATTTGTCTGATAATACTTGAATCATTATTATTATACAGAAAATTTAATAATAATTAACAAACTTTAGGGTCAGCAGGGCCATGGTGATTGAGACACTGGCCTCCTTCATGCCCTATCAGTTTGACCCCTGGAACCGGTGGCCTGCTTTCTCACTTTCCCTCTCTCTCTTTGCCTCTCTCTGGAGAGTGCACATGTCTTAGGGCAAATTAAATAATGATCATCATAATAAATAAATAAAATAAAAATAATTCTTTAAAAAAATTAACTAACCCAAGTCTAATAGAATAAGAATAAATTGAAATGCTCATTAAAATTGATGTGCAGTAAATTTAACAAACCTTGTTTAAAATGATTTAGTCCAACATGGCATTAAAAAGTAAATGAAATTCTTCAAATACAAGTAGGTGGACTAGTACTTTATTTTTTCCATGTATGAGTGGTGTATACATTAGATTACTACGTATAATATTGATTAGATTCTTTCCTCAAAACTTGCCAAATTTCTTGGTAGATATCAGTACTTCTGAAATATTTAAATTTTATTTCTAAAATAAATCACATGGTCTAGAATTATGAACTACATAGTTGCTTCCAAAATATCCACATTAAAATAAAAGTAGAGTACTCGGGCCAGCCTGTAGTTTAGTGTTTAAGGTAGCCAGATCCCACACGGCCAACTGTAGTTTGAATCCCAGCCCCGGTGGCTGGAAAAATATTCTGGCCACAACATGTCCCGAATATCAGCGGGCTGGGATTGTAACAACAGAAAAGCCTGTTGGGCTTTTCTTTTAAAAGCATATAATCAGAGCATTTCCCCCAAGTTTTCAAGATACTAATTTTTATTTAAAATACATTCAAATATTAAAAACACTACTAACAAGTATAATATATGTTAAAAGGTTACAGTTTATTTAATAACAGATGTTGAAGAAAGCACATATGCAAAGAGTTTATGTTAAAACTGGCTAAAGAGAAATATATATATATATATATATATATATATATATATAGCCAGAAGTGAAAAGTTTAAAAGATCACTGATAAGGAGCATGGATGAGGCAAGCTCAAGTGACGTTCTCAAAGGAAATGAGGGTTGAGGTCAGCAAGCAGGGTCCTGGTCCCCTCACATCATTGTTAACCTTATTAACAGTTTTTCTTACCATTAGCAATAGCATTTCCAGGAACTAAGAACATACACAACATAATGACAGTGATGGCGTACATTACACTCCAATGGAAACCTCGAAGCGTCTTGGCGAGCCGTTACAAGCTTCTGCAGAGCAATGCTATCACAAGCATTTTGTTCCTTCTATGCTATTACTAATTTGTAACAAAATATTTTTTATAACATGAAATGCTTTAAACTAGAACCAAAGCTGCTAGATAACTATATAAATTTTACAACTGGAATATCTTATGTTTACTTCTTGCTAAAAGCAAAACATAAAAAACGAAAATTGTAAGGCTTCTCCTCTGAGAGGGTAAATTCAAATCAATGCTAATTACTTTACCTGTTCCAGACATCTGATCTCTTCTGCCAATCATATCAAAGCAAACTTTCTTTTTGCTGTAGGGTGCCTGCCTTCGCCAGAGAGAGAAGAGGTTGAGAGAGGGAAAGTGAGAAATCACCCTCCCGGGGAGATGGCCATGCCACAATCACTTCTCTCCATTCTCCTCTCAAGATATTGGGCACACATGCACACATTCCCAGCACGATTTTCAAGCCTCCAGGTCCAGGACTCAAGCTGTGGTCAGCCACATGGGATTGGTTCGAGCGCCTTAACAACCATGCCATCTGCAGGCCCCGAGCCAGCGTCTTATCATTAGCCATTAGTACACTGGACACCCAATACTCTTCACACCAAAACACTCGAATAAAAACACAACTCAGAGTGTTCTCTGGTGTGGGATCAAGTCTTATTTTCTACTTAATTTCCAACATACATCCAAGTGCAAACTGGGCAGCAGTACTTTTGAATATCACATCCAGGAAACCTTTGCTTCTCTTGTTATTGTTAGACAAATTATCCACAATAACCACCTCAGACGTCTAGTCTTTATTGCTGCAGTGGTGTCAGACGAGCATTTCTTTGTCATAAATTAATCCATTTATACACCTTTTCTCAAGGCCCAACACATGTTTCAGGAATTGAGTGACCAGAATACAACTGTTACAGAACTAATGTCTTGAGATACACCCAAAACGTTTCACTGACAGAATTGTGTACTTTGTCATTTTGAGAGAAGTTCTATAAAGGACTGCCTTTGGCTGAGTACTGAGGATGATGTGTCTAAAGGAGTAAAGGAGCCAAATGAAGATTAAATATTAGATTCCAGCATAGCCCGAACAAATAGTTGTTTTTGGTAAAGTTGTCCCTCATCAACTCCAACACTCTGCCATTATATGCACCAATCAATTGTTTGAGCTCTTCACTTTTTAACTAATCTGTTGTCATGCAATTTAATCATTCAGAATATAGCATTTAAATATAAGATATGAGCATAAATGAAGGATTCGAAATGGAGAGATTGCAACAAGTCCTCACGAGTTCTGAATACATTTAAAAAAAAAGTCAAACCTTATATTAATATAAAAAAGTTTATTTTATGAAACCGTCATGTGTTTATAGTCAGTAACAGAAAAAGGCAACATAAGGTTTGGCCAGAAAACTTTCTTTTAATAAAATAAATATATGCTAAATAATGGTATGTTCAATTCTTAAAAAGGCTGTTAGCATAATTTGGAATTTAATTTTTTAATTTGCAAACTGGTCACTGCTGAGGTTTTTCACTTGAGAGTAATCGTCAATAAAATAGAGGAATAAATGATGTTATAACTGAAATGGAATGCATTAAATATATCGAAGACCCTCCCTTAAAGTGCCCCATAAAAAACAAATACTCACACTAAGATATTCAAGAATTAGGATGAACCCCTATTTATGTATTAACTGAAATGGAATGCATTAAATATATCGAAGACCCTCCCTTAAAGTGCCCCATAGAAAACAAATGTTCACACTAAGATATTCAAGAATTAGGATGAACCCCTATTTACGTATCTTCTAATGTACACGTTTTTCAAGGATGAAAAACACTGACATCTGCCAACAGAAATTTTAAGGATACCTGAAGCAATGTTAGACACTGTGGGAGAACTAATGTGACTTCCACATTAGAAGAAGCAACATTCTACATCTACCTGCAAAATCTACTTATGTTTCTATCCTATTACTTATATACTCCAAATTTCAAAGCAGAAAACTAAGAGAAAATCAAGATTTCACCCCTACATTGTTAAAATATCTCCCTCCCCAAGATATATAAACTCGATTGATAAAAATACCTTGTATTCTGTGATGAGCAGAAAGAGAATTTGGAGTTAGAACGATGATAACTAACACTGAAAAGGATAAAAACCTGATTTTCAACATGACTAAAATGTATGATACTTACAGTCATTACACATTTTTGTAAGAGGATACAATTCAAATTCAAATTTCTCTAAAAACATATTTCATGGTAAAAGAAAATAAGAGACATCTGTTTGTGTCCAAACAAAATGATAAATTATAGCTCTTTAAATATGTAGGATGGAATAAAACTTTGAGAACAATTAGATTTAAAAAATATCTTTTGTAGATTAATTGTGCTCTTCTAGCAAATTTTGCTAACTAAAATACCACAGATGAGTATGTTTTATAAAGTGACACAATATTATTTCTCAGATGTGACAACACTGATAAAAAGCTTAAACCAGTAGAACAGCAATTTTATGTTTTAAAAACTGGTTATTACATAAGACAAGATGTCTATCTCAGAGTACCTGAAAGTTATTTTAAAAACAATAATTCTATATACTTTCCTTCAAAACAGAATTTTCACTTTGACTCTATTTTGTAAATATTTTTAACAGTGTGCATTATTATCTTTTCACTTTATAAATCAATGCATGTTTTTAAAAATTAAATAATTCAGTCAAAATACACTCAGATAAATTATTCCAATTATGGGAATCCCTATAAAAGAAAATATAATGAAACCTATAAACCTCAATGGCCATCATTCCTCAAAGTCCGTCCATACACATATTCGAGAAGAGAATATAAACTTGTTTCTAAGCTCATAGCAAGCCTCAAGCAATTTTATAACATTGTAAAAAAGAAAAGTGGAAAGAGGAAAATTTGTCCGAGGACTAACTCTTCTTTGCTATGGCCTCGTCACTACTGCATTTCACAGTTCTATAAAGCCAAACCAGGAAGCACGGTCCTCAACAGTGTGAATAATTTCATTACCTCTTAGATTCACATCTTAAAATCAACCTGAAGTGCTGCCCTTTTTCAAATCATTTACACACATTTTTTAGAATTTACCAACACTACCAAAACTTTTGTTCCAAAAAAGTCAACAAGCATAGAACAAGGATAAGACAAAGGAAAGCAAAACACGTCAAAACAAAACTATCACATTCCTCATGGATTATGGTGAAAAATAAGCAAAAGATGTCTTACCAAGCACCCCAAGTCGATAGTTGACCGTGATGACAATCACATTGCCGTAACTCGCCAAGACACTGCCGTCATATAAATTGCCAGTCCCTTCCATGTACGAGCCACCGTGGATATACACCATCACAGGTTTGGGGCCCCCACTGTCCCGAATATCTGAAAAACAAACGGTTGCAATTGTTCTTACCCTCCAAAACACATATAAGGGAGCAGAGAATACATTTTCCACTTTAGGGACAAGAGGGCATACTTTTAATATAGTTCTTTAAATTACTCTTTTGGTTAAAAGTGTTTCTTAAGCAACTCATATTAAAGCTATTGTGAAAAAAAGCAATGGCCACCCATTGTTTTCTACCTAAAATTTGTTTACAAAATATAAACTAAATTACAAAACTGGGACAAATTGAAAGTAGGTGTGAATTTTAGTACATTTTGATTGACACATGAAGCAACAGTAAAATCAAAGGAAAAGATAAAATGTCATTTACTTTTAGGACTACTTTTTAAAAATGTGAATAGGGCCACTTTTTTAAAAAAAACGTTCAAAGAGGCCAATGAACAATAACATAAAGACAGTGATGTAATTGCTATTTTTAAAAAATTTCTTGTTTACTGTAAAGCTTTGGATCAAATGTGACATGATTACATTGCCATTTATGCTTTGATTTGTGAACATAAATCCAGCATTATGTTACACATTGCAAGAAGTTTTATTGCAGTACTTACTGCTGGATGTGTTTAGTAAAGGCATGTGCCTCTGTACTCCTGTGGTTGTTGTATTTAATGATATTTTTAAGATGTCATTTAAATGATATTTTTAAGAAGGTCCAGGATATTCACTCATTCTACCTACCCTTTGAGAGTAGAGGACAGACTGAACTTTTTCACTGCTTCATGTAGCTATGTACGGTCTTCAAGTTTATTTATTTTTTTAAACTTACTTTTTCCATGAGAGGGATAGAGATAGAAAGAAAAGAGACAGAGACAGAGATGGGTATTCCCTATAGGGTCAGTACACTGCCATTCACTGCCACCCTTAGCCAGTTGGGGCTATAGGCACACATGTGCTTCCTTGTCCAGCTCCCAACACATACAGGGAGGCCACAGGAGCAAAACCAGGCTTCCCACGTGGCTTCAGCGTCACTGAGCACAGTGTTACCATGAGGCACCACAGCCAGCCAGTAACTACACTTCGGCTCTATGTTGTTATCATACAGACATGAGATGCTATAGAGCTAAGTTCAAGTGCAAAGCGCCAAAATGTAGAGTGATCTTAGGGAGACTCTACAGCTATGATTTTTAATCACATATGTTTACTTTTCTATGATGCTTTTTCCTTGGTTATGTAGTTTTAAATGGCGATCTAGAAATAATATGTAAGACAACCATAAGTAATTTTAATTAGTATTTACAATGCACTGATTTCTATAGGAAAAAGAATGCTAACCTGTATATTGGAAACCATGGTTTTAACTATTAAGAAGTTTGAGATCTTTTGTATGTGGCATACCTATGACTATGAATAGATACAAAAACAAAATTTTACTGTTATATAATAGCCATGATTTTTTATACCCACAACGAAAATAAAATTATGTTGTGAATTCCTTCTTTAATGCCAATATTAAAAAGTGTCATTAAAAGTATGGTTGTTTCTTTGCTGCTGATGTTTTATGTCAAACTTAATTTTCCTACATCTTTACATTTGAGGCACTAACTCCAGAATACACTAATATGATACAAAGTCAGTGCAAAAATGATGATTATTTAGAGACTTCACATTTCCTAAAAGAAGAATAACTAATGGAAACGCCTCATTTTTTTTTATACTATAATAACATGACTTCTTTAAATGAAAATGTATTTTAGGATCAAGAATTGCAGCTCGACTCACTTGTCCAGATTTTCAAGTTAGGGAAATGTCTCACTGCAGAAGTTAGAGACATTTAAAAAAAACTATTTTAAATTTGACTTAATACCAGTGTATAAACTTATTCCCCCCCCCAGGGGGGTACTTGAGAAGAATGTCTTGTTTTGAAATAGTGAGAGGAAGATGCTTTGACATAAAAACCATCTGCTAGACATAGTTACATTGAAGAAGGAAATCTAAATTTATTTTCTCCTTGAATCCTTGAGAGAGAAAATGCTGTTCACTCATTTATAAAAATTTGGGGGCTTGCAGAGACATTAGACTTACATACAGAAAGCCACCCTTTTGAAATGATTAAACTATGTACCTTAAATGCATTGGCTACATACAGTTTTAGCTTCTGATTTTTCTAGGATAGCTGGCACTGAAAAAGTAAGAATAAATTATTAAACTGAAATCATTAACTGACTGTTCACAGCAGACACTGTACTCTGCTAATTGTATGCTTGGAGGTAGTGCAGAGGGAGTCTGTTTCAGAATTCTTCTTTAATTAAAATTACATAGAATTACAAGGCACCAACTGTGAACAGTAATGAAATCTTGGTAGAACCATTCTGTTCACCTGGAAAACAATACAGGTGCACGTGGAGAGGAGGCACCACATTTCATACCTGATAACAGAATGGGATGGACACTGTCAGAAACACTGAAAATATGACAATGTATCTTGGGAGTGATTTTATTTTTCTTTGAAAATTTGACGTCAAAAGATTACTGGTGCTTTGTTTTCAGTTTGTCTTTTCAAACTTTTTCAAAGATTCCAGCTTTATTTTAGAATGTAATATATTGAGCAGTAATTGAATATATTAAGTTTAATACATTTAATATATTAAGTTTAATATATTAAGTTCTAATAAAATGTTATACAAAATCATTTATTTTTGCTTGAAGTATCTATGAGGTTAATGCTATAAGGAATATTAATTATATAAATAGATAAAGTTATTAGATATAACAACCATTAATATTGCTAACAAGGTTTGAGGAATTTTTAAGAGATATTTTCTATTACAGTACAATTGGAATTTTTTTAAGGAATTATTTTATTTAATTTTACTTATTTATTTATTCATTTGTTTATTTCAATTTGACCGGAGAAGGACAGAGTAAGAACAAGAGAGAGAGAAAGCAGCCACCAGTCTGGGACTCGAACCACAGTCAGTCATGCGGAAGTCCAGTGCCTTTAACCACCATGGCCTCCAAGTGGAATTTTTAAGAGTGTTT
>NW_006159935.1:1447827-1493427 GCF_000334495.1 Tupaia belangeri chinensis
TATATTAGACTTTACTTTTTATAACATTCTAACACAGGTTTCTGTCCTAGACTAGTCTTTTGCATAGTCTAAAGGTATTCTGGATCTTAACAATAAATTACTTAAATTGTAACTATCTACTTTGTTAAAAGGAGCCAGAATTGCTATATGCCCAACTGATACAGTAGGTAGCCTACCATTAAATATTGCCTGCTAATGCCATCATCTTAAGAATACAATTTTGAGAGTAGCTTCAGTGCAAATATATTAAGTGTATATATATTAAATGCAAATATATTAAATGTTTAGTAATTTATAATTATTGCTTTAGAGCCAAGTTGTCCTTCTAAACTGTCTAGTATTTTAACCAACTATAAATAAGCTGGAATATGCAAGCTATAGATTTCACCTAAGATTTCTGACTTTGACTAAACAACTGCTAGGATTCCACTAAAAGTATAAGAACAGTTTCAGAGATCTTAAAACCCTAGCTCAGTTCTGATAAAAATTTCCATCAAACATGCTTATATTTTCTGTTGTTTGCATTTTTTTTTTAAAGAAAGAGTTTTGCTCTAGGGCACATGCGCTTGCTAGAAAGACAGAGAGAGAGAGACAGAAAGCAAGAAATCACCCCCGAAGGGGGCGGGGGATGGCCACACTGCAATCCCTTCTCCATTCTCCTCTCAGGATTTTAGGCACGCACACACACATGCAGGCATGAGTTTTAAGCTGCCTAGTCCAGGACCCGAACTGCCATCAACTGCATGGCAGTCCAGCAATGTAACCATTTCACCATCTGCTGTTCCCAGTGTGTTGTTGTTGTTGTTTTGTTTTTGTTTTTAATTTGCCAGAGTGCACGTGTGCTCATCAGAGAGAGACACAGAAGAGTGAAAGTGAGAAAGCACTCTCTAGGCAGGATGCCACAATCCTTAGTCCACCATTTGTCCTTTCAGGATTATTTGGGGCACACACACAAATACACCCAGCATGCTTTTCAAGCCACTGGGTGGTAGACGCAGCCTTAACCACTATGCCACTAGCTGGCCCGTATTTATGGTGTTTTAAGCCTTGCTAAGCATAGGGCTCTGAAAAGAGTGCAATGATACGGGGAAAATATTCCATAATAACTCTTTTTCCTCTAAATTTTTAAGAAATTATTAAAATTTTTTTCAAGTTAAAAAATAGCAAATTTGAATCTGAGTAGACACCTTGATTCTAAATTTTAGTAACTACTTGATCTTTCTGATAAACAAACATTTTAAGGCAATGTAGCAAGTGCCAAAGATCTAAAGCAGTTAATGGGTATTTATTTGTGTCTGACAACTGGGGTTTGGAATCACAATTCCCTTTAACGACACCAGCCGTTAATTCTCAGCAATATAACTCCTTCAATGTGTGCACTGGTTTCCTTCTCTTTAAAGCTCCCATGAAGTGTTTAATTGTCCATATTTTAGAGTTTGGGGATTTAACAGTCTTAACATTGTGAAGCATTGCCTCAATTAAGTCTTTCTCTGCTATGTAAAAACACATTTTAAGACATTTTGTGCCTCTCATTTTTAAGAAGCTCGGTTATCATTCAAAACCAGCAAAAGAATATAGAAGTGCTGACTAAATTTGTGCTGGTTAAACTGGACTTAGCAACCAAAAGATATATTTTTAGTTAAAAAATATTCAAAAATATACAGAGCAAAGTATTATTTTTTAATTGTGTACTGCCAGGGGGCATATGCTCTCATGCACATGTGCATGCACAGGAGAGCGAAAGAAAAAGATGAGAGAGAGAGAGAGAAGTCCCATGGGGCATGGCCATGCCACAATCCTTTCTCCTCTAATCACTGTGGACCATGTAGGATCTAGCTCTCTAAACTGCCGTGCTTAGGGCTAGCCTTATATAAGGATCATTTTTAAAAAGCTCTATGTAGAATACAAAATTGCATTTAAATGTCGAAATGTTAAAACCAAGGTATCATTGGCACAATGAAGAACTTTGTTAATCCTCAGCCAGGCTGGGTGAAGACATGGCGGCTCATGTGCTTGTGTCTGACTTCTGATGGGCTGGAGGACTGGGACCTGAACAAGTGGATTGTAGGGTGACCAGACCCTGAGGAGAGGGCCCCCATCTATTTCTCTCTTTCTCCCTCTCACTCTCTCATATGTGTGCACACATTCTCTCATGAATAAAGAAAAAAGTTTAAATATCTCTTAATTTGTTAAATAAATTGGTGGAAATCTGAGATGTCACTTTAAACCATTTGTATCACTTCAGATTAGTCTTTTATAAACCAAAAACATAGTGGTGTCAGCAGATGGTGGAGTAGTTACGTTGCTGGACTCCCACATGCCCACGGTTGGAGTCCTAGAACTAGTGGCTTGAAACTCATGTGTGCATGTGTGTGTGTGTGTGTGTGTGTGCGTGCCCAAGGTCCATAGGAGAATGTAGGAGCAGGGAATACAGTGTAGCCTTCCCCCCAAGGGAGTGATTTCTCATTTTCCCTTTCATTGTCTCTGCCTCTCTCTCTGGCAAGTGCACATGCCCTTAAGGCCAAAACCTCTACAAAAATAAATAAATAAATACCACAGAAATAGCCAATGAAGTATTAAATTTGTTTTTAAGATAAAGCACCGTGAAAAATCTCATCAGTGTGATTGCCTTAAATATGGCAGAAGAGAGATGGCAGGGACAGAAACAAAACTTAGAAGTGAACATGGATCCCCTGAGAATCTTCCCTCAGGTCAGGTGTCAGTGGGACAAGCCCAGTCAGTACAGCAGGAGGTAGCCTCAGAGTGCGATGGTTGAGATGGGACCTCAGGGACCCGGGACCCAGGTAAAGGAGCAGGGGTATGAGAAAATCATGGAGACTTTCATATATATGACCAGATAACCTGACTTCTGACTGGACTACAAGGAGCCGTTTCTCAAGTACCCGATTCCTCGTGCTTCATGTCCAGTGATGTCAACTCCCACTGGAAACAAATTGGGCTCAGTTTTCACTGAAATCCATATAGAAAAAAATCACGGTTAAAGGAACTGAAGATAAACTTTTCCACAAAAGGTTTCTCTTCCTGTGGGTTATTTGAATTTATCTGTCTTGTCTTCAAAACAATTATGCAAAACAACTCAGAGAAATAAACTGAACTGGAATTGACTGCTTTGGCATTCTATACTTTGGAGCATTTAAAAATATTTATTGATTTGGTAACTCTTGTGACTGAGTGGCTTACTACTTAACCTGAATACTTCCTGCCAATTTAAATAGGGGTTTAGGATATTTTAAATGGCTACTTAAAAATGTTAAATGTGCTTCAAAACAAGTCTATAAAATAAGTCCATGTTTACAGGGCTTAACTCACTATGGCTGCTCAGAGGTATCTATTCTAAATATGGAGATGGCTCACTTGATGCTGTGTAAGTCACCAAAACCAAAAAAGGGTCATATCACATCAGTAATCAAAATATTTTTGAAATAGAAATATGATGTGTACTGACCTTGTGGCTACATTGGGAAAATTTAGAGTTTACCAAGATACCCACTATGAAGTCGAAGTCCTGCGTACCGAAGTATTCTTTAGATAACAAATGTATAGGACGTACAGATTTCCATGGCGTTCAATACATTCTAAAACCTCAAACCAGAACTCCATTTCATTGGAACACTGGGACCAGCAGCCCATGCCTTGTAAGTCAATAAAGGTCCTAACTGAATCAGACTTCCAAAAGTTTTTAAAATGTAACATTCTGCATTTTGATATTTAAATATATTTTTTTAGCAATTTAGCATTCAAAATAACTTAAGAAGCTATCATGATTTATTTCAAATATACATGACTGTTTTGTATTTAAGTCTCCAATTCCCTGCTTGAGTTCATGGTAAAGGAATTTTTAATCAAATGCGATAGCTTTTATTTCATCAGAGCAATTCTTAAATTATTTAAATATATTAACACCAATATAATTTTGGGGTCTTCCGTACTCTACCCCTAAAATTTAATTTTCTATTGTGAAGAAGTTTATGAAATATCTTATGAGATTTCATTTCTAGGTTTCTTGGAATTACTTTTAAACCTGGGGTTGTAAAATTTTAACTAGAGCAGCATTCAAAAAAGACCAGGAGGAAAAAGAAGAGGAGGAGGAGGAGAAAGGAGAAAGAAAAGAAGAAAGAAAAGGGGACAATTTTTATATTAATAAAATACATAGTTGGCAATACTTGGAAATTCAGAGTATTTTATTTGTCAGTCTAGAATGATGTGCCTTTGAGATGAAAGACTACTCATTTAGTCTATTTGAAAAAATACCTATAAATGCTCAAAAATATTTTTTAAAGCCCAGAGTAGCTGTGTGGTTGACAATGTTTACTACAGGTAGTTACACTGGTGGAATGCCTTTCCTTACTTATATAATTTTATTTTATTTTTGTGATATTTAAGCAAATCAACAGAAACTTTTAAAAGACTAATATAAAATATATTGCTGAAGAAACACCTTATATCAGCTTTTAGTTTGTCCTTTATCGTATTAGGTGTGGGGCTCTTTTTAAGCAAATGTCAAATGTAAAAATAAAACACATTTGATATCGGGTAAAATATTTACATAGATTAGAAAACATGCAAAATGGGCACAGAGAGACTACAGGGAGAAATTGTTAGTTCAAAGAATATGGACAAATTTCAGTCAAAACGTGGGATGAAACATATCAAAAGTCAGTTCAAGAAAACAAAAAAAAAATGCCCCTCTTTTGAAAACATTTGAATGATTGGCATCAAAATGTAAAACTTAACATTCATTTTTGTAAAAAAAAAAAATTTAATGTGTATTTATATGTAACAACAAGCAAGAAGACAAAACACATCAAAAACGGGAATTAAAAACAACTCTTCAAAAAAAGACAAGAAGTAAAAAAATAGAAAGGGTGGAAAAAGTGATTGAGGCCTTTTCATGCAAATAGATTTGGTGGAAAAAAAATACCTTCATCTTCAGCACCTTCATTATCACCTAAATCATCTGTCTGTTTCTTTGTAAGGGGACCTAGGATTGAGAATGGAGAAATGGAGGGAAAAAAAAAGACAATTCAAGAATAAACAAGACTGAGGGGGAAAAAATCAATGTAAATATTAAAATTCTCAAGGACAGTTCCAAAAAGCATGGGGAAGCGGTTACATCATAGTTGATTACCTACTTTGTTTAAGAAAAAAAGATTCCTTTCCCCAAAATATCTCATAGAAAATTTGGCTTGCAAATATATCCAGCATAAAAAATATACTACGATTTGAAATGTAGATCGTAAGCAAAGGAACTGATTTTTAAAAAATACCCCCCACATACAAAAAAGTAAACCGTTTCATGAGCTGAAAGAGGTTATTCAATGTCTTTTCTAATTTCAACTGGTGACAACATAAAGTAGGTCAAACTCATTCTTTAATTTGGGACAATATAATAACAGTAGAGAAAACAGACATGAACAGTAATAGATTGTTCATTTTCTTTCTTTCCTCTTTTTTTTTTTTTTAGTAAGAACATTAACACTTGGATTTTACACATTATTAATTAATGCATTTTCAAAACTGTGACTTTTTAAAATTACTTGTTATTACATAAATATTTCCCCATGTGTTTTCTCTTAAATATTAACTGCACATTTAAGACATGTGTAACTTGCACAAATGTATAATTTCATCACTTGGCAGAGCAAAGGTGCCGTCAATAGAAGTCAGTCTTCAGTTATAAAGGTGGTTACAGAGTCAGAGCTTGCTAATATTTCATAATCAATTTAGCAATTCAATGGGATGATGCCCTACTGCAATCTGATGCCCAGTATAGTTATTTATAATAGGATTTCAGATTTTGGAAGAATAATTGTCCTAAAACACTGAATATTTAACAAATGTTTTATTATATTTAACAATGCTAATTTGCGGGAATAAAGAAACACACCAAAGGGGAAGTTAAAGACCATATGAAAGTAATTTTAAGTGTCACAGAATTGACATACTCAGCACACAGAAAAAGCAAGGGAAGCCCCACAGTATCTTTTTGTTTCCGCAACCATTTAATTTGTATGACATTTTATAATCCTCATGCAAAAGCAATCACTACAAACACAGGACACTCAAGTGAAAAGACAGCCAACCACATAGCAGTAAGCAAGTCAGTTTGTCATGCATAAAATAGCAGTCATAGAAAGAGAAAAAAAAGGAGTCAGAGTCATGTGTTGATTTCAATAACATAAATAGTAAAGGACAAGCATTAACTCTAAGCACACTTCATAGGAAAGGATCGCTAAACATTTTGAGAAAGACTCCCAAGTCTTTTTGGAGATTACTGCGCATTATATTTGTAATTCAAAACTAAACCTACTTTACAACTCTCAAAGAATAAAAACCATCATCCCAGAAAACAGAAGGAAAAAAATGAGATACAATACAGTTGTGTTTCATCAGCTCAGAGAGAGAGCTTTGAAAAACAGTAATAACTGGTAAAGATCAAAAGATTGGAAAAGCAGAAATTGATGATGTAATTGAAGGGACTCACTGACTCGCTCAATTGTAAGGTCACCATTTCAAGGTCATTTCAGATACAAAGGAACTGCACACACACGGTAGATTAAGTGATGCTTTTATAATTACACCTGTAATCAGTCATTCCCTTAAAAGAGAACCTAGAGGAAAGCAATAGTTCATATTAATTGGCACTCAGTTGTAAGTTCACAGATATCTATGTGGTTTTAATATGACCCTGTGTAAGTGAAAAAACACCCTTAGATTTATTTGATGGTCATGCAAACCCATTGCTACATTTCTGAAACATTTTTTCATTTGAATTTTAAAATTGCTAAGTTATAATACTCTATTGTAAATATCTCCAATTTAAAAATATAATAAATAAAAAAAATTATGTTTTCAAGTTTTTTCACAATTACCTAAAGACTTCAAGACATATTTTTTTACATTTCTATTTTCCATGATGCTATATAAAAGTTATGCTTTTATTTACTGCTCAGCAACACAAATTAATTACACTAGTAGTATTTATTACTTCTAAAATCACTACCTACTTTTCGATTTTAGTTAAACCACTTAATCTTCTTAATTCTTGGCCATATTAAAAAAACCACTGATGGGGCCAACAGGTAGCGTAGTGATTAAGGTGCTGGATTCAACATGTCTGACAGTGGCTCAAGTCCCAGACCCAGAGGTTTGAGACTCACTACAGGTGCATGTGGTTGCATGCCCCTGATCCCTGGAAGGGAATGGAGGAGTAGGGACTGCAGTGAGGCCATCCCCACTGAGGGCTGATTTCTTGGTAGAATACCTCTCTTTGTTTCTCTGGCAAGTCCATGCACCGTACAGTAAAAAATCTCTCTAAAAAGAAGAAGAAGAAGGAAAAAAAAAAAACCCCACTAATATGAGCTCAGTTCTTTTTTCTCTGAATCATCAATTTGCTAATATTTGGAGGCACATGTAAAACCCACCACAATTAAATCTCTATCTCCATTCTGCTCAGGGCTCTGCAGCACATAACCTATCTTTTTTGAATGATTCAGATGACGTCTTTTCTTTCCCCTCCAAGGGTACCTAGGGCAATTCGCATGGTTTCTAAGGAAGGCATTGAACGGCACATTCTCTGAGCCAGTGGTACCCTGTACTTCACAGGCATCCAGAATCGCTACTCTTGAGACTGCATGAACTGTAACAGTAAGAGGCTTTTTATTAAAACATCCTCTCCCACTTCTTTGCATGTGGGACATAGTTCTCAGCTGCTATTGTACTGTGGGTTGGTATATGCAGGGAAAGCTTAACAATGATACCATACGTACATCCGTAAGAGAGCGTTTTACGGATGGAATGGCTGACTGACCCAGCTTTTGGAGACCTTAGCTATGCTCACCTTCAGTACTCAGGAAGCTGTGTGCCTCTTGACTGATGTGGAGAAGTGATTGCATACCTACAGATCATAGGACATTTTGACTGTCAAAAAGGCAAAGCCTCCTAACTAAAGAATAACATTTGTTGATACAAAATAAAACTTTATTATTCGGTGATATTAAATTGTTCTCGTTATATGAATTCTTGCAGACGTGAGTTTTCCTACTATTAAGAATTTTGTAAACACCTGAGTCTAGAAGGTCTCCTGTGAAGAAGAGGGTGATTACCACCTTTGCCAAATGGATTCTAAGATTTCTTTATTTTTATGCCTATAAACTTTGAGAATAAATATCTGAGTGTCCAGGGTTGCACACTGAGAAACTCAACACTGGTTTCTCTGCAGAGCCCGGATAGTGGAAAACTATATAGGTTTGTGGATTACAAAAACAGACCCTCCTACGATCTCAAGATTCCGGTCACTATGCTGCAAACACAACTGCCTTGAGCTCCCTTCTATCCCAGCCCAACCACAACTCTGGCTCCCTTTCCCTTTGTTTTCACTGTGGTAAATGCAACTGAGAACATTAAAACCTGTTACTAGAAAAAAATATTGTAAAAGGTAATTGGCATTAATTTTCCTGTGAAAATTAGGCAATCACCTTTTAGGGACCATGTTCTATGAATTGAACAGCATGATTTTGCTAAAGGGTAAAGTATTTATCCTTCAAACAGAAATAACAATTTTTAACAACACTATACCATGGCTTATGCTTCTTTTAAACAACAGATACTGCATTTTCAATACTAGCCGTTAAAAATCGGTCTCTTAAAGCACCAAAATATAAAGCAAATGAAACCACTAAAACCTGAGCATAGAAGCAATTTATTCTATCTCGAGACTCTATTGGGTCTGTCCTCCCTTCGGAAAATAGACATAACTCTCATTAGAGTTAATAGGAAAGTAGACCTCATGTCACTGTGGAAAGGAGTACGAGCAATTACTGTATTTTATATCTCCTGTAGGCAATAAATAGATTCAGAGGTGAAACGACAGGACAGAGCAAGGTAGCGTGAACTCCTAACCGTGAACTTTGAACTCGTTTAACAATCCCAAACTAGTTCCTTTGTTATTAACATAAGCATAGTTCGAAGTATAGGCCTTTACAAAGGACATGTGATGTATTCTTCCATTTCAGGATTTGACGACGGCGTCTTTTATTTTTTAAGAAAGGAATGAAAGTATGGGCATTTCTCCGTAGTTAACTGGAGAGTAATGATGCACTCTGAGATAATTACTACCACCCATATTAATGCTGCTTTTTATCATTCTCTTTGATGAAAGGCTAATATACTTTAGGTCTCAAATACATTAGAACTGATTATAAATTCCTTCATTACGGGTTCAGTTCAGCAGAAATTAGCCATACTCTGTGTCACACATATCTGCAAAAGGCAAGTCGGTTGAAGGTGTGGGTAGCTCCAGACTTATAAAGCTGGCCATGAGAAACGTGTCCTGGGCTAGGGAACAACTGTGTGGAATGGGGGGATTATTTAAAGCTCCAGACTCGAGTAAGTCCCATCACCATAGATGAGAACCCTGGCCAAAGACGTCACATTCTCCTCTCCTGCCCTTTACCCAGCTGCCTTTGAGGTGCACTGACTGAAGGGCTCCTAGTGCCATTTGCACAGAAGGAGAGACTTTAAGAATATTGCCATGGTTTTGGAGCAACTGGAAACAAACTAAATATTTTCAGGGATGTATTTGGGTTAAAATTCAGTGTATGCAACTTGGCTTGGGGGTGTGAAGAAACTCTGAATAGTCTTCATGGAGAACAATACCAGAATTCAGTGTATTTGAATACCAACAGGAGTATATTGTCATATTTGGTTTATCCCAACTGACAAACAGGAAAATACAATGACTCTGAGAAATTAGATATGAAAGTAAGTATCATTGCAAAGCTATCAAGTTTTGCCCATTGAAATGTAGTTGATTTATATACTGGAATGAAGACACTGCTTTTGAGAATACCAAAAATGACAGAAAGTAACTGGCTTGGGAATTCTAATGATATTAGTATATTTAATTCACAAAAGTTATCACATTTCTTAAACTATTGTTTGACCAAATAGAAAGAAATTTTAGCTGAAAAATCATTTCTCCATGGGAAAAAAAAATTCACTGAAAAAGATGTTTTGGAGCAATGGCATAGGATTGTACTAGGCTCAAATAAAAGTGTATTGCACTTGACTTTGATGAGATCTGGGGAGTAAATTTTAGGACAATCAATTATTTTTAAGAGTCCACATGTGGCTCAGTTCATGGTCTAATGGTTAAAGGAGCCAGATCCATATGGCCAACCACGATTCCATGCTTGGCAAATGTGCTGGGTCCATGTGCTCAGAGATCTTGACAGGAGGCAGAAACGGAGAAGAGGTTGTGTTGTCACCAAGCCCCACTCGGAGGGTGCTTTCTACCGCTTCCTCACTGTCTTGCTCTGGCCAGTGCATGTGCTCTCTGACACAAAATAAAAACAGAAAGCAGCATCTCTATGTGTCCAAATGACAGTGGCAGAACTCCGCCATTCATGTTGATACCTGGATATTTAAGCAAGCTGCCTGTTCAGGCTAATGGTTCCTAGATACACAGGCTTGGGAGGGACCAGCTTGCCAAGGGTATAAAAACACCAGGCGGGGACCAGCAGTTAGCATAATGGCTGTGTCGCTGGACTCCCAGGTGGTCGACCATGGTGCGAGTCCCTTACCTGGTGGCTTAAATTCATGCCAGGCACATGTGCGTGTGTGCCCAAGATCCCGGAGGAGAATGGAGGAGAAGGGATTGCAGCGTGGCCATCCCCTTCGGGGGATGATTTCTCGCTTTCTGTCTCTCAGCCTCTCTCTTTCTGGCAAGCACACATGCCCTTTAGCAAAAACCTCTGAAGAAAAACAAAACAAAACAAAACAAACAAACAGGAGGTGCAGTCTGTGTTTCTTTGTGTTGGAAAAGAAAACACCTACATGGACACGAAATATATTTCCTCTCCAGAAGTTCTTCAGAGACAGAGCGCAGCTTACAGCATGATGTGGGGCAAAAGAGAGCCCAGTGTTTAGGTAAGGAAAGTAGGAAAGGAAAAGTTCTCTGGTCTAGCACATTGACAAGAGTTCATCGGTATTGAGAAGAACACAAGTTTTGTTTTGTTTTGTTTTTTATAAAATTTCCTTGATTACAACACTTTGAAGTCAAAAACAATCCTTTCTAAAACAGAACATGCTAGAATCTAGGGGAAAAATTAGGCAGGTAAAAAGTAAATAGAGTAGGCTGCCACCTCATCTGAGCACAAGTGTTATGTTTGCTCGGTTTTCTTTTCTTTACTCTTAAGTACAGACATATTATTTCTACAGCATGAAGAATTTTAGAACCGTGTTCCCTTCTCGAGTGGAGGTAAATGGTTATATGCTATAGAAACCTGTCAAGTCTTTGTAAGAACATACTCTCCACTGCCCTGAATCTCCACACATTATCCAGCAATACATCAAGGGCAGGAGGGTGGCAAGGACAGTGTCACTAGGTGTCCACAGATGTATCGTGGAGGATGGGACCAATGATACCAAGAGACCAGCATCCCTGGCGCAACTTCGGCACTCAGTTATCCGGCCACTGGGCATGTCTTTATCATACGAGGTGCTCAGACACATGGTGACGAAAACTGACCAGACTGCTGCCCTCGCGATCAAGCTTGTGGAAGAAAGAGGTACTGAATAATCACACACGCTTCAAAAGGGTGGTAAGTGTCAGTCAAGAAAGGAAATCTTGGTGCTCTGAGATGTGGTACGCGTCCACAGCACCAACGTCCTATGGTAAGTGTCAGTCAAGAAAGGAAATCTTGGTGCTCTGAGATGTGATACGTGTCCGCAGCACCAATGTCCTATGGTAAGTGTCAATCAAGAAAGGAAATCTTGGTGCTCTGAGATGTGGTACGCGTCCGCAGCACCAATGTCCTATGGTAAGTGTCAGTCAAGAAAGGAAATCTTGGTGCTCTGAGATGTGGTACGCGTCCGCAGCACCAATGTCCTATGGTAAGTGTCAATCAAGAAAGGAAATCTTGGTGCTCTGAGATGTGATACGCGTCCGCAGCACCAACGTCCTAAAGGAAGAGTAAATGCTAGGCAGAAAAAGAGACTGAGGAGCTGGGGAGGAGGAGGTGGCATGAGAAGAGCCCAGCCAGGAAAAAGAGAAAAGAAAGAAAAGGAAAAAAGCGTGTACAAAGTACCTAAAGCAAGAAGGACCCTGGCATTCAGCACTTCTGACTTAGGAGGAGTGGAAGAGAGCAGTGGGTGACAAGGAGGACAGCTAGATAGGCATTAATCAGAGCAGGAAATACCTGTGCATTGTCGTATTACCCTGAAAAGCAAGGGAGAGCCATTTAGAGAGTTAGAGGAAACACTGACAAACTCTGCCCTATCTGAAGCATAAACAGAAAAATAAAGGAAAAAAAAAATACCCAGCAAAGTCATGCTAAGAGATATGACAGGGGATTTTATTCAGAGGCCTTCATTATGTTATCAGGTAAGAATAATTTTATTACAATGAAATTAGGTGATAGAGTGAGCCCATCCTATCTCATTTCATTTCTGCTAGCTAATAAAATAAACATTTATTACAAAGTAAAATTCAAGACTCCTGTACTTCCGAAATTTTATGATTTTTTAAAGTTTCTATTTAACATGTATTTAAAGTTATAACTCATCTTTTGTGTGAGAATTAACACGTCAAGAACGAACATACCTTCACTATTCTTATATTGATTAAAGAGAATATTCTGCAAGCTCTTTCTACGTGGGTATCTCCAAAGCATCTCAGTACAACGGCGATGCCCTTCATCTCCAGCTTCAAAGCCAGTTTTACCTCTCAGCAGACATTTTTGCTTTCAGAGGTGTAACCCGTTCCTTTGTCTCCAAACTCTAAATCTGGACATACTCTTTAACTGATCTCTCCTCCTCCCTCTTGTGTCAGTCAGTTTTCATAAAACTTCCAAGAGAAATCCCATTTCCTACTCTCCACACACTCTGTGTCAGCCTCGTTTCTGGCCCCCATTACCACATGCCTGCATGATTGGTTGTCCCACTATCTTTCAGTCCCTGGGTTTTCCAATCCATTTTGCATACCACAGGTTTTTGGAGTAGTTGACAGTAATGGTGGCAGGGCAGCTAGTGGTATGGTGGATATGGTGGCTGAATCCCACATGGTCAACTGAGCAATCTGGGTACATGTGGTGTACCCAGAATCCAAAGAGAAGGGAGAATGGAGAAGGGATTGTGGTGTAACCATCTCCTACGGAGGGTGCTCTCTGACTTTCCTTCTCTTGCCTCAGTCTGTCTCTGGTAAGCCCACATGCCCTCTAGCAAATTTAAAAAAAGATCATAATAGTGGCAAATCACAAGGAAAACAGAGAGAGGGAGGGAGGAGAGAGGGCAGAGACAGAGGAAAGTTCAGAAAGCCACAGGGACAATGGTCATGCTGCAGTCCCTTATCTATTACTCTCCTGGGGATTTGGGGCATGCTCACACACACATACAAGCATGTTTTTCAATCAGCAGGGTTTGGGACTTGAATGGTACCATGGGCCATGTGGGATCTAGCTGCTTTAACCACTATACCACTGGCTGGCCCTGTCCAAAAAAAGTTTTAAGCATCATAAAAAACATCAACTATTATAAAATGTACACACATTCAACTGCTTCTAAGCCTAAATTACAAGCGCTCTAAAGGAATAGGAACTTAAAGCATAAAATCTTACTTATACATGGTAGATCTTATACCATGAGTTTTAAAATAGCTATAACAAGACAGATGAAAACTAAAAATGGTTTAACACTAGCTTTGATGTTTTAGAAATCCATGAGCAAAAATAAGATATTTTATATTCCAAATGGAAACTAGTCATTTAAAACGTTATTTTGTTCTTAATTTGTCAGTGGGTGTGTGCACTCAAAAGAGAGAGCCTGAGAGACAGAGAGAAGGAGGGGAAGAAGGAGAAAACACTTCCCGACAGATCATGGCAACTCCACACTCCCTCCTCCACTTCTCAATCCGGTTGTTTGGAGCATGCACATACATGTGCCTAGCATGTTTTTTAAGACTCCAAGGGCCAGGATTTTAACCGCATGACCATCCATATGGGATCTGGTTCCTGTAACCATCAGGTAAAAGGGCTGGCCATAACATATATTTTTCAAATGCAGTATAGATTAACATTCCAATGACTTTCATTGTTTCCCTATGCCATTTAAAGAGAGATTTGCTATAGGGCATATGCGCTCACCAGAGAGACAAAGACAGAGAGACAGAAAGTGAGAAATCACTCCCTGGGGGGGGATGGCCATGCCGCAATCCCTTCTTCTTTGTTCTCCTCTTGGGATCTTGGACACCCACGCGCACACACACCATGCATGAACTTTAAGCCACTGGGTCTGGGACTCAAACTGCGGTCAACTACGTGGGAGTCCAGTGACATAACCATTATGCCATCTGCTGCCCCCTATTTCCTTATTCCTATCTTTTAGACTTAATGCCACCTTGACCCTCAAAACCTTCTTATTTCTAAATTTTATTTTGGATTTCCACTGCTTTCCCAATTAAGTCTTTTTTTTTTTTTTTCCATTGTGAGCTTTGTCACTGCTGTACAAAAACAGTGATCCACATTCGCACCTCGTAAGATATTGCATGATGCTTCCATATAGTTGGGTCGTTGGAGTTCTAATTATAATTATCTTCTTCTTGGAGAGGCAAAAAGGTAGGAACTAACATAGGACGTCTCCTCTAGAATAAGGAGTAAAATACTTTCATATTTATAACAGCAACAGGAATGCGAGTGGCCCACGATACTGTCCTTAGGTTCTGAGTAAGAGGGGCAGTTTCAAGCTACTCGGCAAGTCCTGACTCTGCAAATAGTTGAATTCTTCAGCGTTTTTCAATTTTATCTCCGTAAGTAAGAGGAATAATCGAACCAGTAATTATGAGGAATCTATTTTCTGAATGCATCTCACTGAAAGTGTGCTAGTGACAGCTGCAGTTTGTGGAGGACGCAGTTCTGTGCTCCAGCTCCTGTTTTCAGGTCCGATACGGGAAATGTCAAGCAGCAGTGGCTACTGCAGCTGCACGTGTGAATCATGAGGGCCTAGGTTTCCAGGACACTAGCACAGTAAGGGCCCCATGGAGGGACTACGGAACCCCCACATTTCACAGGTGAGGAAACAAAGTTAAGTGTTTCACACACATTGCCTGGGTTTCCAGCCGGCTGAAAGCAGAGCTAGGCATAAATGTCAGGTTTCCTATCCTCCAGGCTAGTTAGCTCCTTCAGGTACCAGGAAAAGAAAAGCAGAGAAAAGCCAAGACGTGGTGTGGGCATATCTGATTGAGCACAGGTCTGCTTTAAACAAGCCGTAAGCCAATAGATCAACCATAATTATATTACCACTGAAAAGCCTTTTAGTACTTCTCTAAGTAGCATCTTATTTAGATGTGATTGGGGTTAAAATTTAGATAAAAAGAAATGTTTTTTTGAGGGACCATTAAAACGAGCACACCAAAACATTTTAAAATAAGCTAATGGATTTGGAAGGACAAAAGATCCTGGAGTTCAACCAAATAAGTAATACCAGATAAAAGCGCTAATTTTTCCAGTAGTGCATGTTACTAAACTGAGCGGCATGTGAAATAATCAAAGCTTGGAAAAATTAAGTCGTTAACCAGGTCTAAAAGGAGAAGAAGTAGGGCTGATATAGAGGGATACAGGCCAATTGGATAGAGAAATGCTCTGTGCACCTTAGTAACGGCGGCCCACAACCACCAGAGCCTATTCCAGCAACCAAGATGCGCTGGCTTGGGCCCCGTTCCCAGGATGCCCTTACTATAAAGTAAGTAAGAAACTAAAGGGTAACATTTGGAATAGCAGGGGCTTCCAGCACTCAGCCACCATGCCACGTGTACATACCTTTCTAACCAGACTATGTGTGTGTATATATACACACAAATGCACACACGCACATCCAAAAATGAATATTATATATATTGCTTTCTGTCTTCCTTTCATGAATGTGAGGTACAGTGAGAGAGAGAAAACAAGCACCCCAACAGGGTGTCAAGCTGCAGTCCTCTTCCCCTCCCCGCCCCCCCCCCCGCCCCCCCCCCAGCCAGCCAGGACGGTCAACACTGGCTCTGCACGCACAGGTAAACCAGGGAACTGAGCCCACGTGCTTCCACATGGATCCAGGCCCCCGGCTGCACCACTAAGCCCACTGGACAATTTGAATTTTTAGTATAATCTCTGGGATATTCTGAAAGACGTTTTCAAATTGACTAATCTCTGATCCAAATGTATTTTCTAAACATACATAACTACTGCTTCATATGGGTCTGTTCTAATGGGTTTGGAGACTGACATAGATAGGTTTGGCTTCTGAACTCTGTCGTCTGCCAATTGGGTAACCCTGGACCGAGTTTTTAACCCAACAGAATCTCAAGGGAGAGAGCCAGGGCCACTCTTCCCAAACATATAGCTATAATAATTAACGGGGTTTAGAACAAAATTTACCATAAAATTTACTTTTGTTTTGCATTTCAACTTTATTCTATTCATTGTCTCACACCAAATCCATAACATACCACACATGAACACACTCAAACACAGCCACACACAAACTCAAACACAAACACAACCACATGGAGAGCCCGGCGTGCTGGTTCGTTGTAAGGTATGTGAAGAGGAAGGTGAAGTTGTGACAACATGGGATAAAAAAGTAGGTATTGTGTTTTGCAGAAGGAATTCCTCTTATGTATGTCCTGTCTCTGGGACCAGCAGATGGCATAATGGTTACATCACTGGACTCCCACATAGCCGACTGTGGTTCAAGTCCTGGACCCGGTGGCTTAAAACACCCCTGGTGCACATGCGTGTGTGCCTGAAATCCCAAAAGGAGAATGGAGAAGGGGTTGCAGTGTGGCCATATCCCTTCGGGAGTAATTTCTCACTTTCTGTTTCTCTCTCTGGCAAGTGCACGCTCCCTATAACAAAACTCTCTCTCTCAAAAAAATAAAAATAAAATAAAGTCCTGGAGCCTACAGGTACACTGGGGCCTGGATTGTGGGGCTGACTCAGTTGTTCCCTCAGCCCAACGGCCCTGGCATCAGACAGCTGTCAAAGTCTGTGGTCAAAGGGCCCGGGATACTAGCAGAAGGTTCTAGTCTGAGCTCTGCCACTTAAGTAGGTGAAGATCTGTATGCCATGGTTAAGTGCTTCATATTTCCAACTCTTCATTTCTTTTTTCTTTTTTTTTTTTTGGAGATGTTTTTGCTATAGGGCGCATGCACTTGCCAAAAAGACAGAGAGATACAGAGAGACAGCGAGAAATCACCTCCCCAGGGGTGATGGCCACACTTCAATCCCTTCTCCCCTATTCTCCTCTCGGGATCTTGGGCACACACACACACACACGCCCGGCATGAGTTTAAGCCATCAGGTCCAGGACTCGAACCGCAGTCGACTATATGGGAGTCCAGCAATATAGCCATTACACCATCTGCTGGTCCCGACCCTTCATTTTTTTAGCTGTAAAAACAAAGAGGTAATGTCTTCCACCCTCCTCGGGAGATGTGACAGGATCGACCAAGATGGTGTTTGTGAAGCACGGCAAGAGGCCTTTCCCGGGGGCCGAGGAGGGCTGTCGCTGGCGTTCGTGGGCTAGACGTGGTGGGCAGGGCTGATTACAAAGGAAACGGTTCTGACACAGCGGACAGGCAGCATCACATACTCAAGCCGAAATATTTGCATTAAAGGAAACTGTACATGAATACTTTTTGTTTTTCTTAATTAAAGAATGCTTGCTTCCCTATTTGTCTACTAGAAAGACCAGTTTGGAGTCAGAGTTCTTCACTCTGCATCCAGTCTCCACCACTCGACCTCTTAGACTTTCGGCAACTTACTTAACTCTGGTCTTTGATGTATCTGTCAGTAAGCTGAGAATATAAACGATTTCGAACATTCTATCCGATCATTTACAAGACTAGCAGGCTAAAGGCAGTGCTGTCTCTGTGGTCCCTAGAACAGTATCTGCTATTCTCGTATACTGAGGACACAATAAATACTGATGATTTTGCTCAACACACGGTAAATAAAAAACAAAAAGGATTAACTGACAGAATAATTGCAGGTGGGGAAAAAGATACCGTATAATATCTTTTAAAAAGTCAAAGTATTTAATAAAACCTGTGTTTGATCATTTACTGTTTAGTCATTATAGATTTGAAACTGATCACCAGTAAATGAGGATTAAAATAAATACTTTCTTGGCAAAATGTCAGATCAGAGTTGTATAGCTTTAGGGAAAAAAAAAGTATAGAAAATGTGAAAGCAAACCGTGATAGCAATTCTCTATTTCCATTGTAATAATACTCATTAAGGAGAAGGTTGACAGGTTTGGGACAAGCTAGCATTTTTAATACTTTATTCGGTTTCAATCAAATTTTTTTTGCAGAAAAGCAAGAATGATACGGTGCATGAAATCACACTTTTGAACTCATTGAATATTAAAATCTTTCCCAATTATATTACTAACTTCGAGGTTCATGTTTTAATTCATAATCTGTGACAAGGTTTAAAAACTATTTATGTTTACCAGTACTTCAAGAATAACTCCACTATACCTTTGGTGTGCTCAGGTTAAAAACGTCTACAGGAGGAAATGTGGCCACTGAAAACTCTCCTTCTGTCTTGTGTATGAATTATGTGTGGGAAACCCATGAGCAAAATTAAGGCATTTGATCTTCAAAATATAAACATGCCATCTTAAAAGAAGCTTATCTCTCATGTAGTTAATGGCTGCTGGATTACCAGGATCAATATGGGATAAGAAGCACCCAGATTTATTGATTTCTCCTTCCTTGCATTTTCATTCTTCCCTTTAAGCGATTAAAATGCCTCAAATCAAGCTACTTTTTGTAAGAGAGTCCAGAATAATAATATTTATCAAAGATAACATACTTAATACTAATATTTAGCTACTGGCAGCCAAGACTGCCTTTGAAGAAAACTATTTTCACCAATATAAATGCTTTTCCATTCTCTCTCTACTATTTCTACAACAAAAGTGTAGTTTTATGAAGTGCAGGGATATCAGATTTGATTTTGTAAAATATTTCACATTTAGATACACAACCATGTCTCAAATATCGTGGAACTTTCATTTTAATATAGAAAGCAAAGAATAGGTATATTAAAATTGAAAGCAAAAAAATATATACAATAGACTTTAGGCAAGAAATGAGTTTCACAAATTTGCACATGAATCAATGTTTGTAAATTGTAAATAACTACATAGAGTCTGTAATGCCGAATGCCCTGTGGTGAACTATTTGGATAAATAAATATCTCTTATGTGGAAATAGTCACTCCAATATCTCTTTCCCCAGTTACCCTACCTGTGAATTCTTCCTTTGGATGCATTTGTATTTATTTAATATTAAAACTCACCTTTTCTGATTTATGTTAAGAAATGGCATCAGGGCCAGCAGGTGGCATGGTGATGAAGGGCGCTGGACTCCCACATGGCCGACCACAGTTTTGGTCTTGGACATGGCGGCCGCTTTCAGACCTTCCCTCTCTCTTTCTCTTTCTCTTGCTCTCACTCTGACCCCCTCTGGTCAAATTAAAATAAGTAAATTAATTAATTAATTAATTAATTCTTTAAAAAAAAGAAATGGCATCTAATGATTTTTTTTGCACAAAATTGGATCTGAATCTGTTCATATAATACTACACATAACACTAATGTTGAGCTATAAATATAAATGCTACATGCATACATGTATGTGCTCACACGTGTGGGGGGTGCTTGGGATTACACATGCGTGTGATACATGGGTTCAGTTCTTTTTTGTGATTCAACTAAAGATAACTTTTCACTGAGGCTGAATAATTTTCCACATTATTTTGTTAAAATCAAGTAGAGATTTGTTTCTTTAGGAAGCTTAATTATTCCGGACATTTCCATCAAGCAGGACAGTGAGAAAACTCATAAGAGAATATGATCATAGAAAAATCAGCATTAAAAGAAGAAGAAGAAAGAAAACTGAACAGCTAGGGGTGGTCAAGGCCACTTCCATGCACAGAACTCACAGCTGGTGCAATTTCCACACCATCCTCCCTCTGTATTTAAATATATCTTTCAAAATTAATCCCTACAACAATCAGTAAAGTTCCATTCTCTAGACAATGCTTTGCCAACATGAGAGTGCATAGGAAATACCTAGGGATCTCATTAAAAATAACAATTTCTAACCCCTCTTTCCCCTGAGACTGGTCAGGATGCAGGCTAGAATTCACCCATTAAATGATGAATGAGGTTCAGAGACCACACTTTGAGGAAAACTTGGAACCCAGGCCCATTCCCTATTTTAGAATCTTGACCCTTTCCTATTTTAGCTCTCACTGGGGAGTGAAATGAGAAGCAGTACATAAGTACAGGCAATTGATCTACTGTGTACATGCTTAGCTATGACACGCATCAGCTACAAATGTTTGAGTGTCTGCAAATGCAAATCAAATGGTACCTGGCTGGGACCTGCTCAGCAGAACACAAGTTTTTTGAGTGTGTGTGGGTGTGTGTGGGGGGGGGGCTGTGGATTAGAAATAAACATAAAAATAAACACACAAAGACATACAAGTATAGAAAAGCGAGGATCGGACGGGCTTGACTTTTCTGATGGACAAAGCTGTGACCTCAAACCACCCTGAGGTTTATTATTTTATAGGGCAGAAAATGGGGGAAGAGGAAATGGAAGGTAAAGCCAGTTGTTTTCAGATGTTAATTGATTGATTCACAAAATTGTGTTTCTACCTATGTCTAAAAGTCCCATGTTCAAAATGGCTGCTGCTCTACACAGTACCTTCTCTGAGAAGACAATGCCCAGGAGAGACCAAGGGGCCCACTCACAAATAAAGCTTTATTATGTAAGAATACTTTAAATGAATGATGAATAGATAGATACAGAGGGACATGCACACAAATGGAATACACATACAGGTCACAAATCCCCATATATGAGCTGGTCTCCTGAGACGAGAGGCTACCCACAGTGTGTGGTTAGGTAGTGGGCTACACCATCTACACCAGTGTAAGTACACTGCAGTGTCTGCACAGTAACAAAAGCACTTAATGACACATTTCGCAGAACACATCCCCTTCATGAAGCAACACCGTACGGTATATTTTAACCCTCGTATGCATATACACACGTACATGCCATTAAGTATACACACACACAAACGCACACACACACACACACACACATATACATAAGGAGCTCTATTCTTTTGCTTTCATATTTTAAAATATAGACAAGAAATTCTCTCTATCTTGGGCTGGCCGATAGCCTGGTATTTAAGGGGAGTTGGATTTTATGTGACTGACTACAGTTCAAATCCTGATCCCAGCAGCTTGCAAACTATGCCATGTGCATGTGCATGCATTTCTCCAATCCCAACAGGATGAAGAAATGGAGAAGGAACTGCAGCCTGACCACGCTCCTGTAGCGGTTGCTTTCTCCCTTCTCCTCTCTCCTTCTGTCTCTCTCTGACAAGTACAAGTACCCTCTGGCAACTTAAAATAAATAAATAAATAAATAGATACATAAATACATCAATAAAACAAATTATTTCAAGTCATTTCACACAGTGTAGGCCTCCACCTTATATAACAGTAATGACAGTCTAGATTCTTTGCAGCCCACGTATTACCAAGAATATTCACCTTACTATTTTGTGTAAAATAATGTAAGACTTCAAGAAAACTAAGGCTGACAGGAGGAAACTAATTTTTAGATAAAATAATAAAGGTAGGAAACAATTCAGAACATACCTTAAGGAAAATTTAGGAATATAATGTAAGGAAGACATAAAAATGATCAAGAAATATCCAAGGGGAATAAATGTCAAAAAGGAAGAGAAATTGGCTCCCAGGAACAGAACGAAATAAACAGAAGCAGGAAAATTTGGTGAGAACAAGGCATCATGATTTGAGGGTGGTGGCACCATCTGTGGCCTGGGAGAGAAGGAGTCCCTGGCCCACTGCCTAGCACAGGAGCCGGGGAAGCAGGGCAGCTTTTGAACTATTATTGTAACAACAACTAAAGTCTTCGTTTTGTCTTCAGGCTGTTCGGGCTGTAGGTATCTCTGTCTCTCTCGGTGCATGAGTGTGGGCCATCTTTCCATGTGTGGATGTGATATCTGCTTCTGTGTATTTATTTCATTGTGTGCGAATTTGTGTAAATCTTTCTGTCTAGTTAAACGTATGCTCCGTTTTTCCTTTGTGGGGGTACATATCACTCACTTTGGGCTGTGTGTAAATTGCTCTCTGAATGTCTGAGACGCGGCCCAATTATAGCTCGCTGTTGCTCATTTGCATACCCCACTGCGCCTTGTGCATGACTCTGACCAGACGTGTACTTACATTTTTCTGTCTGTTGGATATATTTATATGTCTCCATGTACGAGTCTCTTCCCCCCACTTTCTTCCTGCTTCTGACTGTCCCTGACATGCTGTGTCCCATTCCGTCTGTATTTTTGTGTATTTCTTTCTATGGACTTCCCGATCATCTCACTGTGTCGCAGTCCACAGTATCACTGGGTCTCTGTTTCTAATAGGCTCACTCTCCCTGTGTTAACTTTTCGTGCCTCTGGTCTCTGTGTTGTCATTTTTATGGGGACATCTAGGGGTGGGTGCCTCCGTGTCTCCACTTTTCGGTGTCTTTGTTCAGCATCCCTGTGAGGGAGGAGGCGTGCGGGAGAAGCTGCATGCTGTAGACGCGCTCTCAGGCCCGTCTGCCAGTGGCAATTCCCAGGGAGATGTCCTAGTCTCTTACTACTCCCAACAGGGACAGAGCTACTGTGTTCCGTGGAGAGATGTCCATATTCAGCTTTCTTACCCGTCCTAATACGTTTTTTTGACACTCAACTTTTATCCTTAGAATATCTGTTTCGTGAGCTAAAAGTCTCCACGCTTTATTTCTTCAACAGGAAATGGAGATACGCACACCTTGGAGGATCGTGTGAAATGGCAGATGTGCCGTTCCCAGCACGTCACCTAGGTCAGAGTCAGGGCCCCATACACGCTAGTCCTCTTTTCAGTGCTCATTTCTAGGCTAACATTTTGCTGGAAAGTTAAATTCCCCTGAGGAAACCTGCTATATATTCAAATGTTTTCAAGAGAGTTTATTCCTACCTTGAACAAAATACAGGTAAGGAGAACGTAAAATGAGCCTCTTCAAAGAAACCATATGAAAACTGTTTTGGGAATGAAAATACATTAGAACATAAATTCTCATACTTTCTGTGACCTGTGGCACTAATTTAGTTGAACAGATTATGCACTATCTTAGATCAATTAAAACGTAGCTTGCAATGACATTGAGGACATGAGATAAATGATTGCAATCTCCTTGTCCAGCAAAGTGAGGAGGCCAGGGAGCCTGGGAGGCTCAGCGACTCGAGCCAAGTTACGGCGACAGTAGCCAGTGTGCTCAGACCCCTTGGTTTACAGCTCGTGGTGTTTCCAATGCCCTTGGCTACCACCACTAGGATTTGAAAATGGTACTTTAATGTAATGGCATCTTCTGAATATGCAAATCATTCATAATTCATAAAGTTGGAAAATCCCAATCTGAACAATACAAATCAAGGTATATTGAAAAATCATGTTTCTTCCTTATCCAGCCTTAACAACACTGTTCTTTTTGTCATTTCTAAATCTATAGGAACGCCCCCTTCATTTTTGTGCTTTTCCTTTCTCCATTCTCTGTGCAAAAATGAATTATTTATAGACATGAGCAATTACAAAGTAGATTCACTTTTAATCCTTCTCTCTCTCTCTCTTTACATAGAAGGTGGTGTCCTGTGTTTACTATTTTATACCTTGCTTTTTTCCACTAGACCATGTAACTGAAAGATCTTTGCATTGACAGACAAAAATACTTTATCACATATATATGTTGTGTATGTGTACATGTATGTATTTATGTGTATGCATGTGTGTATGTATGTGTGTGTGTGTGTATATATATATATATATATGCATATTTATGCAAGAGGGCCCATGAGTGTGCATAAGAAAAAACAGATTGCACGAGAGTGGAGAGAGAGAGCCATCTCACAACAGGTCTGGCCATGCTTGCTGCAATTCTCCCTCCTCCAGCTCTCCATCACCTCTGGATGTTGGACAAGCAAGCACTTGTACACTGCATGTAGCCACTGCATGTGGGCTACAGCTCAAACTCGGGGTGCCCATGTAGGCTCTAGCTTTCCATGCTATGCCTAAACACTGCACCATCAGGCTCTTTATCCTTCTATTAGAACTGCATGATCATTTCAATGTTTTAAATTTATATATATATTTATTTATTTTGCTATAAGCTGCAAGAATTCACCAGAGGGGAGTGGGGTGGAAGGGGAGTGATCCATTACCACACAGGGGGGATGGCCACGCAACAGTCACTTGTCCTCCATTCTTATCTATGGTTTTGGGCATGTATACACACATGTCCAGCACGTTTTTCAAGCCACCTGGTCCAGGACACAAACTGCAGTCAACCATGTGGGATCCAGACACCTTAGCCCACACCCACCTGCTGGCCTGATCATTTCAATTCTCAAAAATAATTTAATCTATTGAGAATACCTAGATCAAAGTGGGGATAAGGAATGAAGCATGGTAAAAAGACATAAGGCCATATTTTTAATTCATATGTGGTAAGAACAATTCCAAAAAAAAGGAAAACAAAGGAGCTAGGCAATCTTTGGAGCACACAGTAGAAACTGCATGCCACGGCTGTTCCTTTCCTGTTCTCCAAGGGCTGCTGAGACGTGGCGAGAGCAGATAAAATATCTCCAGCTATTTTACTATTTACTTCCAGGAGCACAAGTCTATAAAATACACACATTCATAAAATAGGAGCTATTATTGACGAATTGAACTTTTTGAAAATATGCAGTACTCAAAACTACCATATTAAGTTTACCAGGGCACAAACACACATACATACCCAATATTTTCATAGAACAAAAATCTTTTAAAGTTTATTTATTTCTGAGAGAGAGAGAAACAGAGAGAGAGACAGGGAGACAGCAGCCTGAGCAGGGTCCCAGTGGCAGTTAGTTCTGGGTCATGGGCACAGCAAGCCGGATGAACTTATGGTGGTCTCTGGGTGTGGAACCCCAACTCCCCCCATGGGTCAGTCTCACTGTGGGCTGCATCTGACAACTTGCCTGTGTTTCATCCCAATTCATTTTTAGTCTTATTATAAAATGTTTTTTGCTGAGAGTTTCTTCTCCCTACTCTAATTTCATTGGCTACTGCTTGTATTACATCCCAAGTAACCTGCACATCGACGCTGTTTCTGGGTGTGAACATTCGCATTGTTAGAACGTTCGAGGTGTCGTACGTACTTCTCCAGCTCAGCCCTTTCAAGGTCCTATCTTCCCTACATTGTCTCACAGCAAGAAAATTAGGCTCCGTGTCTGATCTGCCTTATTCTCTCCTACTCACAATGTACATTAGATGAAGAGATCTTCAAAACTTCCAGAACCTTCCTGATAGTAGAGTTCCTTTGCAGGGACCCAAAGGGCCAACTGCATTTAATAAAAATAACTGAAAGAGCAAGGAGAGACCAGCTCACCTACCCTGCCCTGCCTGCTTTCCTGTGGGATCTCCATCTCTCATTAAATCTCAGATCGAGTAAAGCCAACGAGAATTAAATTACCCTAAGCTACCTTGCCATGATTGAGACGTGAAGTACTGTCCAAGTTTACGACTCTATCAGGAGCGTGGGCACTTTTATTTTTGGAGAGATTTTTTCTCTAGGGTGTGTGCACTTACTAAAGAGACAGAGACAGAGGGACAGAAAGCAAGAAATCACCTCCCAGGGGAGATGGCCACACAGCAATCCCTTCTCCTCCATTCTCCTCTCAGGATCTTGGGCACACATGTGCGACTGGCATGAGTTTTAAGCTGCTGGGTCCAGAACTTGAACCACGGTTGACTAAGTCAGGGTCCAGCAACACAACCATTACACCATCTGCTGGTCCTGATACAAATATCTTTTAAGTAAAAAAAAAAAAAAAAAAAAAAAAATCTTTTCCAAAATGCTTCAATGCATACTGCTTCACTGGATTGTCCCAACATCCCTTTAAGTTAAGGGTTTCTGCTCCTGTTTTAGAAGTATGTTCATGTTACAAATACAGTCAGCAGGACCTGGAGACTGGACCCCTCCTATCCAAAGTCATGTTGCTAGCTAACTAGTTGTGGCAACTCCACTGCCGGTGTCCTGATCCAGCATTTTTTATGTAGATCAACCTAACTTATCCTGAGGTCCGAAAACAAACACCTGGACTTGAAAACAATGAATCCACTAAATCAATTAAAAATGTGTATGTAAAAGCCAAAATGTGCATGTTAAAACTAAAATATTCATCAAAGTTAATTCGTAACAGTGAACCAATTCTATCTTTACAATTTAAAGGGAATTGGGTGTGGCCTGATAGCAAAAGTTATCCAAAATATAAGACCAAAAGAAAAAGGCAAATTTCAGAACGAATATCATTCTACATGCATGCTATTTTACCCATACAGAGACATTTCCTGAAAGGCTATTTAATTAACTATTGTAAACCGTTTTCTCTAGGGAGTAAGTATGGATGTGATATGAGAAAATAGGTTGGAGTTTTTACTTTTTCACTTAATACTCTCCTCACTGTTTGTTTGCTTTTTAAAGTGTGAACATATTTTTTTTATCCAAAATACATGGTCAGAATTGTAAACTTGCTGTTAAACATCAGTAAATTAAGTAAATATTCTCAGCAGATCTTTAAACGTATAGTACTCTTACATTATTTCTTATTCTATGATACTTTGACTGTATATGTGCCCAAATTTCTATTGGCTTAAAAAATACTTAATTTCTCCTAGAAATTATAATAAATACTGGGGTACATGCATTAAAACATTACCTTATTGATAAAATGATCACAGAATCATATCCTGGTTGGATTAGCCACACACATGACGCTGACGGGCAACGCAGAATGTATTTCATAAAACATGCTTTGAACCTTCGAAATCTTCTAGTTATTTTCACTTGTCATAGCAATTATTCCAGCTCGTAAGTTATTGATTATGATTAGAGATCCATATTTTGAACATAATGGCAAGACTGCTAATTCGTTTATGGCCCCAGCAAGCATATACATGTGTTTATATTCCAGAGACATGTGTGAGTCATCATTAAATACATGGACCAAGTGACAGCAGTAGAAACTGCAGATTAATACAATCTTTATCTCACACTATACGTATGGGGAAAAGAAGCATTGTAGCGTGAATTAAGGACAAAGTGTCAACCTTAAGTTTAAATATAGACTTTTCAAAGAACAAATTATATATTCCAGGGACAGCTGTCTAGAAAATGTGTAGCTTTTTATGCATGCAATTTTGGAATTCAACTCATGTATTTTAATTCCCTGACTCACAGACCTTGTAGGTAAATGGATAGTATTTTTTGGCAAAAAAGAACTGACAGAAATGGAAAAAAAAATGGTTGACGGCAGTTGTAAAATGAAGAGTCAATTTATACACATTATACGTCCTCTTTCAAAAATAATAGTTGACAAGGAGAAACTAGAAAAACAGTTTTCATTCTTTTACATCAAATTCTGCTATTCATCTTCAAGGCCTGTTATCCAATACGTGAGATCTATCCAATCAAACTTGTAGCTAACAACTTTTCTCTAAAATCTTATGTCGAATACAATCAGTTTGAATTTCTTATTTTTATAATATCAAGATTTATTCTATGTCCCATAGTAGTTAGTTCACATCACATTAAAAGTCCTTGTTCAACATTGTTTTCGGTTGGTTTGAAATTTGTCTGATTTCTCTGATAGATTTTGAGCATCTAACAGCAGTAGACACTGCTAGTTCTTCTTTTTACCTGAAATCACTGCCCCGGGCTTAATATTTTTTAGAACTCAGTAAAAGGCTATTGAATAAATAAGGACAGAGAAATAACTGTCAAGAGAATAGACTTGAATCAAAAAAGTAACCCTTCACCTAAACCCAACATCTTCACCTTCAGCCAAACCAAAAAATGCAGTCCATGTTCAGTACGGTGTACTGATGGAAAAATCAAGTATTATTTATTAAAAAGACTATAAAATAGACTTCAAATTTAAAATAAAATTACTTTTGAATTAATATATAATTAACTAGAAAATACGATCTTAATGTTGCCCAGTTTATCAAAATGAAACTGTTTTACAATCCAACTATTTAGTTCCACAGACTTTAATATGGGATAAAAATATAATCATCTCTTATATAAGGAATATTCTTATTTTTAAAATTATTTGATATTTTAATGAATAAAACATTGAATGTGATACTATTCCACTCATCTTAATTGTTTATTATACAAGGTATATATATATTTATGCAAATTAAATTGCATAATTTTATATCTACATTTAATTCATAGAAAAATTTATCAATGTAAATTATTAAACTATATTATACCACTATCCTTGATCATCTTAATTAATTTCTTAAATCATTTTTTTGTAATATGTAATTTTTTAAAGAGATTTTTGCTATAAGGCATGTGCATTCACTGGAGAGACAGAGAGAGAGACAGAGAGTGAGAAATCACTGCGCCCATGCCATGACCTCTGTACCCCACTCTCTTCTTAGGATTTTGGGTATGTACACATATTCACCTGGCATGAATTCCAGGCTGCCAGGTACTGAACTTGAACAGTGGTTGACAACATGGTAGTCCAGAGTCTTAACCACTATGCTACCTGCTGGCCCCATAATGTGTAATCTTAAATTCTACTTTTGTTCCTATATTTAAAAAACATGGATTGATTTATGTTGTCTATTGAAAAATTTCTTTTCACCATTAGTGAAAATTAATTTTGCCATCTATTTTTGGAGCATTACCTTCATTGTAATGATAATAAAGACCAAAAGACAAAATTCATTCAATAGTTGTGTTTTCATTTTCCCATAGAGTATGGAGGTTAAATAATCATCTTTCTGGAGCAACCTTAAGACAGATAAACAAAAGGAAGCATAGTAAGAGAGAATAATGGCCGAAATTCATTTTTAAGAGCAATATTCTATATTATTCATATATTCTTAGGGAAAAGATGGCAAGTTTATTAGTTTCTCTCTGCCCTTACCTTATGCCAACAAGAGCCATCTGTAACAAGATGGAAACATTGGCACAAAAAAATCACTTCTGTTTCCTAAAACTCTTGCCTAATATAGTGTTTGCTGTATATTTTCCAAGGCTCTAGTCTTTTCCATTTTTTCTTATTTTTCAATAATCCTAGGATACTGAGGAACTTCTTTAGGTCAGTTTCTAGTTTAATTTCATGCGAATTAAGAAATATCTAGAAGTAGAAAAGATAGAGTGGACCCATTTAAATAAGAAACAATCGCTATATAATTACAGACAGAAGTATTTTGAGGGCCCTCCGGTGGCAGGGTGTTTAAAGTGGCTGGATACATGGTCAACTCTACATTTCAAGTCCCAGTCCCTGCAGCTTGAAAAATATGCCAGGTATGTGTGTGTGCATGCCCAGAAGAATGAAGAAGAATGGAGGAGAAGGGATTGTGGTATGGCTATCAACTGGGAAAGTGGTTTTTCATTTTCCCCCTCTGTCTCTGTCTATCTCCATCTCTCTCCATCATATATATGTACCCAATAGCTAAAAAAATAAAAGTCTACCACTTAGTCACAAAGGTTCACACATAGAATCCATATGACCACTACTCTGGACATTCAAAGAACTGTTTTATGGATGTAATAAAAACTAATATTGCTAACATTTATTATCTATTATATTCCAAGTGCTAAGAAAACAAACTCATGTGAATGGCCTCATTTATTCTACTTAATAACTCTATAGCTCTATGAAGTAGGGTTGATATTATCCCCATTTCTTAGATGAGGAAACTTCAAGAAATTAAGTTACTTTCTCAAGCCCACATCTGAATTTAAAATATAAACACATCCATGTTTATTGCATCATTATTCACAATTGATAAAACATGGAATCAGCCAAAATGTCCAGGGAAAGATGAATGGATTAAAAAACTGTGGCACAGGATCAGCAGATGGTACAATGGTTATATCGCTGGCTCTCACATAGATGACCATGGTTCGAGTCCCTGAATTGGTGGCTTGTAACTCACACTAGGCATGTGTGTATGCATGCCCAGGATTCCAGGAGAATAAACAAGAAGGGATTGCGGTGTGGCCATCCCCTCTGGGAGGTGCTTTCTTGCTCGCTCTCTGTTTCCAGTGAGCACAGGTGCCCTATAGCAAAAATCTTTCAACAAAAAACAAAGAAAAAAGAAGAAAAACTGTGCCACACATACACTATGGAATACTACTCAGTCAAAAAAACCAATGAGAGCCCGGCATTTGATACAAAGTAGACAAATATGGAAGATTTAATGCTAAGTGAATCAATCCAGACAATGAAAGAGAGGCATTGTATATCTCCTCTTAATATATACTAAATGTCTGTACTCTATGGCAGAAGCTGAAAGACTAGAAGTTCTAACAGCAGGGAGGGTAACTATAGATAAGAAAGACAGTACAGGAGGGGATGGGTGATAGAAAGAGGGAGGAAGAGGATCAGGAATAGAAAAGAAAAATACCATTTTTCAGATACAAAAATGAAAAATTATTTGCTGATAATAATGCATGTGATAATATCTTGAGTTAACTAATGTTCACTGTATTCACGCTGGGAAAAACCATTTTTCATTCTGTAAAGATGTACAGTGATTAAATGTAATTGAAAAGAAAGAAATATATTTGAAGATATAATACTAGGGAGGACAGTTGTAAACATCTGAGACTATATAGGAAGGTGATGATTAGTAGGGGGAGTGGGAGGGATGGGCTCAGGAAAAAAAAAATACCAGACACACAAATAGAAAGTTACCTGTTGAGGATGACGTATTTGGTAATATTTTTGACTTGATTGACATGTACTGCATGCATGCTTTGAAAAATGATGTTGTATCCTATGAAGTTGTAAAATGATTAAATGTAAATAAAATATCATACAATAAAAAAAAATTACCTCAGAGACTGAGATTTTGCATCACTGTTATTGTTCTTCCACTTGTATAGTGATTCTGTTTACTTCAGAAAATTCGAATTCATCAGCACCTATCTGTGTGGTCTACAGTCTGACTGCTGTCTTGTGTGACAAGAATATGATGGTAACGATGTCACAGTCAGTCTGGGTTTGTGTGGAGTGCAGTTGAATTTGTCCCATCAAAATCTATTCCACTTACTAGCAAAACCTGTCTTTCCAATCTTACTGAAGAGTTATTTTTCAGTCAGAAGACAAGATCAGTGAGGTTATCTCCACCTTGTTCGGCAAAATACGTCTTTAAGATCGCCCACTCTGGGACCAGTAGATGGCATAAAGGTCACATGGCTGGACTCCCTCATAGTGGTTTGAGTTCTGCATGGTGTGTGCGTGTGTGTGTGTGTCCAAAATCCCAAGAGGAGAATGGAGAAGGGATTGTGAGGTGGATATTCCCCATGGGGGGGGGGTGATTTCTTGTTTTCTGTCTCTCTGTATCTCTCTGTTTCTCTAGTGAGCACATGTATCCTCTGGCAAAAAACCCTCTAAAAAATATTGCCTATATTATTTTTGTATGTAAAGGAAAATAACGTGTACTAACAAAATCAGTCATGCAGCTCTCATTGGACTCTAACTTACACTAATAGTATGATAAGATTTTAAATAATAATTTAATTTTTTTCCCTTTTCTCACAATTTGACACTCAAAGGCAGTTACTGAGGGCCAATCAACTCAGTAGGTTTGCCTGCAGAGATTCCTGATCCAGAGAGGTGCACTGGGTTGTCAGAACTGCAGCAGGCTGAAGCTTATCACCAATGCCAATTGATTAAACTTAATAACTGCTAGGAAACTAAATCTCTTTAGTTAGCTAATAGTGAAAATATCAAAAATAAGAGGAAAAGCTGTAACTGCAATTTTAAAGAAGTTGTGATTCTATTCATATAGCTCACCAAACTCTTCATATGATCCATATTATTTAAATTCTACTTATTTTCACATTCTCGATGCTTAGCTTAGGAATTTCCTAAAACAAACTGATATTGATGACAGGAATGAAAAGCAAGTATTTGTGCTTATTACCCTCCAATTAGCAGGGAATAGCCCTTACTGAGAATTGTAGACATTTGAGACTCATGACCATGGAAGAAATTTAGTTAAGAAAAATATTAGTGGGATCTTTTTGTCTGGATTTTTTTTTTTTTAATGAGAAATGAAGGCAAGAGAATCTATTGGCATAATAGAGGTTGACTGGACAAACTAGACTGGTATAAAGTGAATTCGAAGACAAAGAAAGAACTCCAGCACAGAATCTGAGTTAGGAAGACGCGGGTTGTGGCGCTTGGTGTTTGTGAAGACCGTCTCTCCTTAACTGAGTGCTGAGCTCTCCTACCACCTGGTTGCTCTCTTTTTCTAGATCCTTCACTTTTTTTTTCTGTAACTTTATTAGATAATGTTTCTTCTGAAGACCTAAGTTAACAAAAAGTATCACTATAATTCTGTCTTCTACATTTTACATTTATATTATGCTTTAGTAATTTAAAGTTCTTTCCTGCCCATGCCTACATTTCTTTACTCTAAAAGGATCTATACTCTCAAAAACAATAAGCTGCTTGTCTGAGAATACATAATAAGTAGTGATATTAAAATGGACACCAAATGTGAAACACTAAGGAGAACAATGGTTACTGAAGTTTATTGAGAACCAGAAAACTGGAACAAACTTTACACATATTAAATAACAAAGTTGAATAATCCCATGCAGTGGGCACGATCCTAGCTTCATGATAAGGAAAAGAAGTATCGAGGGTCAGTATTTACCTGTGTTCACAGAGTTAGAGAGCTAGCGTTTACATTTACCTGTGTTCACAGTTAGAGAATGGTGTATTCTCATTAAAAGATTAAAGACCACAGAAGAGGAAATATATATTTTAAAACTCATAATATGATCCAGCCTCTGTGGAGCAGTCTTGGAAACCACATGCTAGTTGCAAATTCAGGTCTGAGAACTGGTCTGAAGAGAAGCTGAGTGGCGTGTGGTTGCTTTAAGATTCTGAGGGCAGGGATCATAGGTGATGAGACCCTGCTGAGGGTGAGTCCCCCTCTCTGGTATATACGGACACATTTTCTATCTAAAACACACACAAAGAATAAAGGAAAATATAACTTCATAAAAGAAGAACAATGAAAAAATCATAAAATAATCTAAATTATATAATCTGAATATATAATAGTGATTCATTTTTAAGAATTTAAGTTCTTGAAATTTTACTTTCTAATTATTCTGTACAGATTTAGTAAACCCACTATTTTATATAAAAATTCAGAAAATAGAAGCATATTTGATTATACTAATTTGCATTTTGATGAGAAAGAGAAAGGAAATTTAGGAAATAGAGAACTGTTTTGTTCACTTAAAACTGCATTAATCTGATGCATTGATAAAAGCTTTAAAGAGCAATTTCAATACTTGAGAAATACTGAACCATAATGTATCAAATCTGAAACATTTCTAAAATTAGTAGATACTACAACAAAAAATGTAGTTAAAAGATTTGAATGCGTTTAACTGTAGTAACAAAAAAATATATATATTCTTCGGCCAGGTGGCATTGCGTTTGGGGTACTGGACTCCCACCTGGCTGACTGTGGTTCGAGTTCTAGACCTGGTGGCTTGCTCTCTCGCTTTCTCTCCCCTCTGTCTCTCTCTGGTGACATTAAATAATAATAATATTAATAATAATAATAAAATTAAATGAACAATTATTTTAAGAAATATTGTACATTATATTGATAGAATACATGTAAGTCATATCTTCTCTGTGTATATGTGTAGGGGATGGCGGATACTGTATTAGAGAAATTCTAGATAAAGGCCATTAATTAAACAAAAGCTGCAGTCCTTTCACTCCCCAAACATCTACACATATCAAGGAAAATGTCTGAACAAGACTGCCAACATACTCAGAACCGCTAAGGAGTCTTGGAAAGACAGATAGAAAACGACACTGATCACACGAAGGAGCAGTTGTTGAACACGCTCACAGAAAAGGACCACAGACGGAGCATCGTGACCATGGAGAGGACTGGCCCCAGCGCCAGCTCATTTTATCACAGGAGTCCAAAGAGCCCACAGCTTAGGCTGTGACAGTGGTGTGACGTAGAATCCTCTCATTGTGTTCCTCTCCCCCTCCTGGGCCTGTCTAGCAAGCGGAGTCACTGTCTTTCAAAAACAGCTTGAATTTTATGAGTTTGTGTTAAAAATATAGGATGAGAAGGTGGCCAGAAACTCAGGAAGATTACCGAGTGCCCACAGGGAGAAGGTTGCTTCGTGATGCACCTCATCTGGCAGCGTCCGCTTCTCTTTCCATATTCGTATTTTACATTAGAAGCTCTTTCCGTCTCCACTCTCAGAATCTAGTCTGAGCCTCTAACATTTCTTGCTTTGGTTTTTCAGTAGCCTTATAACTAGGTGACCAAGTATCAAGCTTGCCTGTGACAACGTCAATTTATGCTCAAGTCTCTTTTCTGCTTAGAACACTCCAGTATCGTCTGTTTGCTTTGAAAATGAAAATACAGACTCATCACTAGGGCTGACAGGCCTTACGACTAGGTGGGTCTACCACTCTCCATGTCCCTCTGTTCTCCAGTAACGCTGTCTTTTTTCCGTCTCTTACACACGCAGACACATTCCAACCTCTGACTGGTGTGTGCTACTTTCTCTGACTAGAATGCTCTCTTCCTTGTTCCTCACATGATTAGCCCCATTTTATAACCCGGTTTAGAGTCCACCCCTCTAGAGAAGCCTTGCTCCTCTACTCATCTAGTTTCATACCTCAGTTCCCCTGCCATGTTGCCGTGTGTTGTTTACTTTATAGCACTTACTGACTTTTGAAATAATCACTTATATCTACATATGCAATTATCGGTGTGCTTCTATAATTTACAAATCCCTCTCCTCCCTCTGCAATGTGAGAATAGACTTCGGTTTAATAGTATACACTCAACAACAAAAAGAGTGCCTGGCATACCTAGGAATTAATTTATTTATTACACGATGTTAATAATTAAGTAATGAACATAATCTGCCTGAAATGTATAATGAAGACCATCTTCAATGATAACATATTACAAAAAGATCAAATAATATCAAGAATGGCACTATGGTTTTTCTTTCATATATATATATCGGTTTTAGCCTTGGAGAGTATGCAATAGCCAGGGGAAGAGAGAAAGAGAGAGACAGAGAGAAAAACATTGAGAGGGAAAGTGAGATATAACACTCCTCTACAGGGCTGGCCATCTTGTGAGGGTTGGCCACGCTGCGATCCCTTCTCCTCCATTTTCCTCCAGGATTTTGGGCACACACACACATGCACCTGGCATGAATTTCAAGCCACTGGGTCCTGGACTTAAACCACAGTCAACCAGGTGGAAGTCCAGCGACTTAACTGCTACAGCGTCTGCTGGCTCTGGCACTATGATTTTTAACAAGATATTAATATAGACATTTTCCATCTTGGATGAGGCCAAGAAGAAAATACATCCAAGGCGAGTTACAAGAGCATTCATGTAAAACTTAAAAAAAATTCCCAAAGTGTTGTTTCCTGAACCCGACCTAATACTTACCATGTAAGAACAAAGTATTAGCAGAAGGGGATACCTTAGGGGTAATTTATTTGGAGAAAGCTGTGAGTACCTTGAAGCCTATGTTCTCCTCTCCCCACGGAGGGCAAGAGAGGGATGCTGCACCTTACTCACAGTCGAGTGGGAAGAGCTTCAAGGACTTGACTTGAGTTTCTGATATGCATGCCCAGGAGCTCCCTGAGCACAAAGGAAAAAAACATGCAAATAGTGATGACGGTAGGCTATGGCAGCATGGCGGGATGTTGTACTGGCATAGGAACTGCACTGGCACGGCTTGGGGATCAAAAGCGAGTATTTCCAGAAGGATGGAAAGAGAATTCATGGTAGGGATGTTCATCTGGAATCATTTGAAAAGAAAATCTACCACTTGTAATTCTGCAAGAGTAAGACTGCTTTTCACAAAGAGAGTGAGATGATGCCCTTTATTGTAAAAGTGAGGGGGGATAGCGCCTTCTGGCCTCAGCAGCGGAAGCTGCATTTGTAGGAGTCAGGCAGCACACCAAAGACCGGAAGAACATACACAGTGAGTGGCTAAGGAGGAACAGGGCCAAGAAGGAGGAATGGGAGGGGAGGCCAGCACCTCCCAGTCTCTGGTGTAGGTGTTCACCTAAACCAGTAGCAAGTGAAGAGAGAAGAGAAGGCGAACTTTGGACAAGACGTAGAGTTTTCGTCATTACCCTGGTTAGGACATATCCAATTTTGCTTACCCTTTTTACCTAAGTGTAACCTGCCTACGTTTCATCCAAGGGGCAGGAAATAGTGCATCAGGTGCTTAGGAAGAACATATAGAAACAAAGAAGTTCCTTTATGTACAGGACATGCTGAGTAGTAGGATTAAGGGATTTTTACTACTCAGCATTGGGGGAATTTTTATGCAAAAAGAAAGAAAAATAAAACTAACTCCCCCAATAAAGAACACGAAGCATAAAAGAAGATGTATATATAGAAAAAAAGGAAAAATAGTTTTTGATATATGTAGAAAATTGGAGCCTTTACATAGAAGACTTAATAATATCAATGTCAAACTATAACATTTGTTGAATACGTTTGACACTTAAAAAGCAGGTCTAAATACAACAATAACAAGCAATTAGAAAACATTTTGTGGAAAAGTCCACTCAAAATCATAACCAAAATTGTAAGCTAAACATAAATCTACTAAAAAATTTCAAATGCATAAGAATTACAGGATGATGTGTATAAAATTTTGCATGGCTCTGTGTAGCATAGCGTGTACAGAAACTGATTTCAGATATATTGATCATAGCTCTTGCTTCTGGTAATGGAAGAGATACTGAAAAGGAGTTTAAGGCAAGTCTAACTTACCTCTAGGATTTGAGTATTCATAACCACAATATAACCATATTTTCTTCATACTTGTAACTTCGTAAACCTAAACTAAAACAATGAGATTTTACTGTTCAGAATGCATTAAATTACTTGAAAATAAATTTAAATATACAAGAAAATTTGATTTGTCTAACTTTGAGAAGTATAATTATTATATTTGCCTTATTCATTTTTAATATTCATTTCAAAATATGTTATAAATTTCATTACTCGATATGAGAAAATGTGAACAATTGTGATATGTAATTTATTATAATAAAAAGTGTTCTTTCACCCCAAAATTTTCTCTACCGTACTCTACGTAAATTGAGAATAAATGAATCAAAACTGATTAGCAAATACGTAAGGGGAGTGTAAATGAGTAAGTAACTTTTCAAAGCTCTTCACTTCTTGTAAATAATTTCATAAAAACATTTATGTTATTAATACAAATATGACATAGATTCTTCTTCTCTGGTCAAAGTAATGATCTGTACAATCAGCAATTCAAAAAGAATTATAGAAATTCTTAAAGAGGTTCACATTATTCTGTTTTTTGGTTAAATTCAGGATCAAAAAAAGACAGCAAGTGAGCTACAATATGTTAAAGTCAAAATGTTCAGCTATGTTGAGGATATATATCTAAATACATATATATTGTGTAATTATAATTTGTTTTCCTGTCTTCTACCCAGAAGAGTTCCATACTAAAGAAGCTTCTTTAGTAGATATTAAAGGATTAATTAAAAGGCATACACATACTAACCATTATGTTCAATGGTGTTACCTTATTTTAACAATACTGATTTCTTAGAAGACAAATCTTTATAATCTTCCCAATTCTAGAGTTCTGATAGGGGCTCAATATATATTAGAAAAAGAAATAAATGAATGGCTGAATAAAGCTCCAATTGTATGTGTTTACTACCTGTTACTTTAAAAATATAGTGAATGATGGGACCTGCGGGTGGTGTACGGTTAAGGGTGCTGGACTCCCACATGGCCGGCCGTGGTTCAGATTCCGGACCTGGTGGCTTCCCTTCTTACTTCCTCTCTCCCTCTGTCCTTCTCTAGTCCAAATAAATAAACAAAGAAATAGATAAATAAAGTTAAATAAAATAATTATTTAAAAAATACGGTGATGTATAGAAAATTTGTACACTTCAAGTTGTTAGTTATTCCCTCGAAGACTTACTAATTCAAGAAGTATGTATTCCCACCAATTAAATATGAATGAATTTATCGTTGCTTTTCAGTCAAGAAAAGTACTTCCTCTAATTTTTCATGAATTATGATATTCCTCAATGTGCTCAAATACCCTAATCATAACATCTGCTCTTCATTTTATAGATTTGATTTTAAACAATGGTGTAAGATTGCAAAATTAAGATGAGTCACAAAAATAATGGAGTTTCTCATTTTCTATTTAGTTCCGTTCTATTCCAAAGACATTTTTCTTAAAAGATCCTACTATGCACAAAAATTGTCCTAACCATTTCTCACATGCTCACAGATTACACTGGATACAGGAAGACGGAAATGCGGACGATTGTAAAATCAAGATGGTTGAAATAAATTATTAAAAAGTGATACAAGCAAAATACTATCAGGAGAGAGAGAAAATGAAAATTAGATCTCTCTGTGAGGTCGCAGCAAAAGTTTCTTAGTAGAAGTACATTTGAGATGAACCTTGAAAAGTCATAGGGATTTAGAGAGGTGAAAGAATGCTGCAAGTTGCAGAAATGAGAAAAAGAAAGGATTTCTACAGTACTTTACAAGCTGAATAAAGTCTGGGTTCAGTTGTAAAATGTAACGTTATCGGCAGGCATGTTTCTGATTCATAAGCCGAACTATAAAGGGCTTGAAACGGCAAAATGCTGAAAATGGTAGGTTTTTTTTTTCCCTCCCCTATAATAAAATGCTTAATGGATGAATCACATGCAGCATTTTTTTTTTTAGATTTTTGCTATAGGGTGTTTGCACTTAGCAGAGAGAGACCGAAAAAGAAAGTGAGAAATAGGGACCAGCAAATGGAGTAATGGTTTATGTTGCTGGGCTCTTATGTAGTCGACCATGGTTTGAGTTCTGGACCGGCAACTTAAACTCACACCGGGCGCATGTGCGTGCGTGCCCATAATCCAAAGAGGAGAATGGAGGAGAAGGGAGTGCACAATAGCCATCCTTCCTGGTGGGTGATTTCTCGCTTTCTGTCCGTCTCTCCAGCGAGCACACACCCCCTATAGCAAAAATCTGTCTCTTAAAAGAAAGCAAGTGAGAAATAACCATCACAATCTCTTCTCCATTCTCCTTTCAGGACTTTGGATACATTAAACACACACACCCTGCCATGTTTTTCAAGCTGCTAAATCCATTACTTGACCTGTGGAATTAGCCATGGGGGATCCAGCAACCCAGTCACCTGGCATTTTATTCAGTCCGCTTAAAAAGAGCAGCACTGCCACTCCACCTAACAGATGGGGAAACTGAGTCTTTGAAAAGCCAACCAATTAATCTGTAGCTGTGTATCTTGAAAGCGGAGGATCAGATCTGTGCTTTAAGTGTCTCTTATTACAAAGCTTGTTATTACACCATACTTTCTCAAAGGAATTAGGAGTTCATAAGGCGCAGCACTTAACTAGCATAGTATCCACATTCCAGTAAGTGCTGATTCAATATTCCACCAACAGAATAGCAAAATATCAGGGATAGCAATGAAGCAATTACAATCTCCGTGCATGAGTCCATAGCTTACATAAATTTCTAAACCTGTTTATTTTAGAAAGGGCAAAGGACAGAAGCTAGGGTAGATTATCTATACCATACTCTTTAGATCAGTCATCATTAATTACCCATGCACACAGCTTTGGGAAAATCAACTCTACTTTGTGGACCAAGACCCTGTCAATGTTTTACATGTGTAATTATTCTGTGTTACTGTTTAATGTAACTAGACTGTGAATTGCTTCAGGAGTAGCATGCTTCCTCATTTTTGTTCCAGCACCAGGCATTTTTGCAACATGTTTGCCCACAGAATCGATGAGTAAGCAAATGATTATTTATTTATAAAGAGTTGCTCTAGATTCATAAAGAGTTGCTCTAAAGATCTTGAGTTTCTACCAGTTCAATTCTCTATATTAAGGTGACCATCTTTCAGCACTCTAAGAAGAGAACCTGACTTTCAATCACCGCCATCTCTTTTGAATATGACAGAACCTTAGAGATCTCCATGGAACATTATGAGTTTTCTATGAAGAAAATATGAGCAGCAAAGGCATAGAGACTGTATGTAGGAAATATAAATTAAAAAGGCATGGGACATTTTCCTTGCATCCTACAGAGAAAATGCCATCATTTAGATATTTGCATTGAGGTCAATGAGATGTGGGAAGAACAGAACCTAATGCTTCTAAACTCTTTTTGCCCCCTTTTTAGGTAGCTAAAGCAGATCACAACCAGTAGGATATTCCTTGTTCTTTTATTCACTGACAGATGAATAAAGAAACTTGCTAAGCAGATAACCTCATATTATTCTATCTTCCCAATCAGTGAGTTTCTCTATAGCCTAGAGCTTATCTCCAATCTTTCCCTCTATTATTTGTGGAAAGCAGAATGGCACTGCCATAAATATAAGAAGCTTGAGACACAGACTCACCTCTCAAAGAGGTGATCTCCTAGAAAGACAGACAGCTGCAGATGTAATATATTTATCCTCCAGACGCACATACAAGTTGTCAGGGGACTGAAAGAGATTCCCAAGCTAACCATTAGGTTATGTGGAAGAGTGTGAGTGGAAGGAAATGCATGGCCCTGGTATGCATGTTTGGGGAAAGTGTTGGGAGCTGAAGAGTTGATGTGAAGATCAAGTAAAGTCACTTGAGCATATAGTATAGCTCGAGTAACAGAGGAAGGCGGAGAATGGTCCATCCTTGTAAATCGTGTTAATTAGCTTGGCCTTTCTCTTGAAGAAAACAAGAAACCACTGAAGGATTTTGGAGCAAAGAAGTTACATGGTAAATATGATATTCTGGCAATTGTGGAGAAGATGACGAAAAGGGGAAAAAAGCTCATTATTTAATGTCGCCGAAGTTGTGCATTCTAATTTGCACTTTCTAGGCCCTGAAGATTCTTAAACAAAGTAATGGAGGCCCACGTAGATCAATAAAAATTTTATTTTTGGTCTCATAGATGTTATTTTACTCTGGATAATAACTTACTAGTAAGATGAGCTTATTTCTGATTAACTATTACATGTATATGATAAGCAAAAGGAAGAAAATTAACTAAAACATGAATATAGTTAGGTTATTCATTTATTTACTTACTTATACAAGGTCCTATAGGGAAATAATTGAAAAGTGGCCTAAAGATACTATATGACATAGATAATATATAAGGCATAAAATGATGAATGGTGAATATCACCAGAGATTGAATATTTTTTAAAAGTGTACATTGAAGATGAAAATCTCAAGATCCAGGACTAGCAGATGGTGAAATGGTTATATTGCTGGACTCCCACACAGTTGACAGCAGTTTGAGTCCTAGAGATCCAGTGGCTTAAAACTCACAATGTGTGCCCAAATTCCCAAGAGGAGAATGGAAGAGTAGGGATTGTGGTGTGGCCATCCCCCCTGGGGTGATGAGTTCTCACCCTCTGTCTCTGCTTATCCACAAAACACACATGCCCTATAGTAAATATCCCAATCAATTAATCAATCAATCAAGGAAAAGCTCCAGATTCTGAGGGGCAACTCTGCAGGATTATTTACTGTGACTGGGGGAAAGAACTATTAATTCATTAAAACGTACTCAGTGCATGAACTATCTCAGCTGTTTTCTCTCAGCTCCTCTTGCACCATCTCAAGCAATTAACAATCGATGAGTAAATCCATTCTTAATTAGAGAAGAAGAGCTTCATGAAGGTTATCTCTGAGCTCACATAGTGGAAATTATATATTCTCTAAAACTCAATAAATTACTTTTTTTTCAACATTAACACTAATCTCCCCTCCCTTCCCCCCCCCAAATTCAGGTATTGAGAGACTAAATTATTTTCACATTAGTTATATATCTAACCTTTACTTTCTAACTTAGATGAATTACTTAAGTAAGAGTAGGGATTGTGGTGTGGCCATCCCCCCTGGGGTGATGAGTTCTCACCCTCTGTCTCTGCTTATCCACAAAACACACATGCCCTATAGTAAATATCCCAATCAATTAATCAATCAATCAAGGAAAAGCTCCAGATTCTGAGGGGCAACTCTGCAGGATTATTTACTGTGACTGGGGGAAAGAACTATTAATTCATTAAAACGTACTCAGTGCATGAACTATCTCAGCTGTTTTCTCTCAGCTCCTCTTGCACCATCTCAAGCAATTAACAATCGATGAGTAAATCCATTCTTAATTAGAGAAGAAGAGCTTCATGAAGGTTATCTCTGAGCTCACATAGTGGAAATTATATATTCTCTAAAACTCAATAAATTACTTTTTTTTCAACATTAACACTAATCTCCCCTCCCTTCCCCCCCCCAAATTCAGGTATTGAGAGACTAAATTATTTTCACATTAGTTATATATCTAACCTTTACTTTCTAACTTAGATGAATTACTTAAGTGCTTCATGAATGGATATGAATTTGAGAGGAAATTTCTAGTAGAAAAATATAAATCAATGCCAGGATGTGTTTCTGATTAATACCTATACATAGGTAACACTGAAATGAACTAAAATTTTTAATAAAGCTAATTTCTATATGTTCAAAATAAATGGTTAAAATTACAATTCATACTGCAAAAATTGTTTATAAAAAGGCAGAACATAAAGTGACCCCAGATGCAATCAGTTAAAAAATATCAGGTTTCTTTAATTGTTGAATTTTGACAAATGACCTGATTTATTTAGGTTAGTTAACAGGTCTTGAAACTATCATTTATTTTGAAGAAAATTCTAAAATATATAATATTATAATAACAACTACTACTTGCCTTCAAAGATTTCTCCAAAGTCAAAGGGTCACCATAGTTTAATCTAGATTCACTCCTCTTAGCAAATGATGAACTTATATTTATAAAATGAAATTTGATTAAAATTGCATTATTTAGTGAACTATCTGGATAATTTAAGTCAATTAATAAATTTCTCCTAGAGAGTTCCTGAAGAGTAAATATCTTAAATGTTTAGATAATTTTATATTGATATTATTTTACATTTTGGTCTGGTAAAGATGTCTGTCCTCCTTAAAAATATCTTTCTACTTTCCAAGATTTTTGCCATTATTTTCTACACTCAAGAAAATAATTTTTATGCTAAGTAGGAGCCAGTTATCACTTTCTAGTGTCTATCACTCATTCACCAATATATGATAGACACTTATCACGCATTGGGTAGGTGCTAGATTTTCCTTACAATGAATATAACTTGAAAAATGGGCAACGGATGCAATTTGACCCTCAAGTGTAAATCTTTTTAGATCATAGTACTGCTCTAAGCACCAATTTCACATTTCTATCTATTAGATGACAAATATTCATTATTAAGCAAAAACATGCCAGTTCCTTCTTTTGTTTTTCCAGGCTATTCATTTATTTCCACATTATAATTATACATTAAACACTTACAGTTACTTATAGTTGAGGTTTTCAAGTATCTTCTTGAGAAAAACAACAATTACTATTTATTTTTTCATTACTAGTCTAGAGAATGGCAGAGCAATGAAAAAGACAGTGTAGGGGAAAATGCAGCAGATACATTTTAATCAAAATTTAAAAATAATATATCTAGAAAAATTTTGTAATTTTTTAATATTAATTCATGTATCTTTTAATGATAGCATCTCTTTCTACTTATTGCCATCTATACATATGATGAAAACCACAAAGCAACTGAGTTCAAACCCAGCCTTGATTTATAAATGTATTCCTATATTACAAACTAGAATGCTATTATTATTTGTATCTGCAAACAAGTTTCCCTTTGTTTCTTTCATTATCCACTAGGGCCAGTTCTTCTAACTTTGCAAATTGTGAATTTTTAGATGAAGTATTGCCCCAACTCCTAAAATAATTCAATATAGGGATCCTGCTCTAATAACTGTATGCCTTAACCTCCTTTTTCAGTTTCCACCCCTGAATAATGGAGAAATAATAGCATCGTTTGGCAGTTTTTATGACTCCCTAATGTAGGTAATATGACGGGTATACACCTAACATATAGTCAATGTTCGAAGAGTAGAGGATATTACTGTCACTATTGCTAGTGTAATAACTAATACTAACTACTAATAATAGACTAGGGGAAGGAGGAGGAAGGAAAATAAAGATGAATGAGAAAAAGGAGAAGAAAAGATCCAACATTAAAGAATAATCTAAATGGTTTTGTGTATGTGTGCATATACCTATCAATAACTTGTAAATGGTGGTTGAGAAAACCACTCCTACTATGCCACCATAACCATGAGCATGACTAGCCTCCTAAAGGATATTAGGGTTAGAGGAGATGGAAGGGAATTAGGTACAGGGATGGTAAACTGCAGAAAAAAATGACAGAAGAGGGCCTGAAACCAAGTTAAGAATTTACTAGAGTAAAAGGAGCTGAAAAGAAAGGGCAGTCACTTTTCTCACCCCCCAAAGCTGACCATGTGAGGAACAGCTTCCTTTGGCATTCCTACCATGTCATGTGCACTTAGGGTTCTGCCTGGCACCGATGGTCATCCCCACACTCCAGGGGCTGAAGGAAATCCGCCCAAGTGCATGGACACAGAGCACACTCACGGGGAGCACAGCTCGACGAGGGAGCCGATGAGGACGCTGTCCTTCCCCAGCACTAGCCAGCTCCTTACGATCTAAGAACAGGAGGAAAGGGATTCCAGTTTCTTTTTCTTCTTCTGACCCTACGAATAAATTTCCTCTTGTGTATTTGCATATCATTTGCCATCTCCTCAGAGGGAGTGTCACTGGATGCTCTCAATGTGCTGAGGCCACAGTGCACAAATGGCTCTTGTCCCTCTGATCAATTGCTTTTTATTCTCAAACCAGTGGACACGTCTTTCATGTTGCTTTAGATGCTGGCAGCAAATTGTTTCATGCATCTTTCTTCACAAAGTCAGTCTCTCTACTGTCCCAGCTTTCTTGTTCAGAATCCTTCATAACCAGGAAGAACCAGCGGACCTGCAAGGGTTCTATCCCTGAATAAACCACCTCTCCTAAAACATGCACCTGTACACCTACATGTACAACCTCCAGCATCTCCCTCTTTAGCCATCTTAAGACGCAATGATGGATGTAGGCCATTTCCTTCTGAATGATAAGAATGTATTCAAGGAGGAGGAACAGCAGTTAGCATAATGGCTATGTCGCTGAACTCCCATGTAGTTGACTGCGGTTCGAGTCCTGGACCCGGTGGCTTAAACTCAAACCGGGCATGTGTGCATGTGTGCCTAGGAACCCGAGAGGAAAATGGAGGAGAAAAGATTGAAGCATGGACATCCCCCCCTGGGGGGGGGTGATTTCTCGCTTTCTATCTCTCTGTCTCTCTGCCTTTCTGGAGAGTGCATACGCCCCATAGCAACA
>NW_006159935.1:1493458-1572479 GCF_000334495.1 Tupaia belangeri chinensis
GGAGGGTCAAAACCCCCCAAAAAAAAACCCCCAAAAAAAAAAAAAAAAAAAAAAGAATGTATTCAGGGAGAAATGTCAACAAATGTCAACTATGTCCTTGATACAGTATTATAAAATAATACAAACAGCTGAGAGTGTCACTGAAATAAAGCAATATAATTTATTCTCGGAAAACTACTGAGACGTTTGTTAATCAATGTGTCTTTTGATAGGCTGGAGAGCTCTATTTCTGATAATCATGCTTTCCTGTGCAAAAATGACAGATGAGTTCTCTTATTTAACTACTCATCTGAAGAGTTGGTCCTTCTGAGAACTTACTGGGTAGTTTCCCAGTTACGCTGTGGCCGGTGGAATGTGGTTCTAAAACTTGGAGGTAGCCCAATCTATCGCTGGCATTTGCAGCTGTGAGAATGCCTTTTGAACAAGAAGCTGGAATGTATTTCCCACAGTTGTCCTGCATACCTCCTCCGGGCCACAGGAACAACTCTTACTATGCCACCACGACTGTGAGCGAGACCTACCTCCTCAAGGCCAAGCGGGTTGGAGGGGACAGACTACTGAAGGCAGCTGTTCAGTCCCCTCTAGTACTGTTCTCTTACTTGATTGACAGGTAAATGTCCCAGGGGGCATTTCCTCAGTCTCCTGGTTCCCCTCTCTAACAAGGGATGGGTCTTGTTGGTACTGCTTCATGGCTCTCTGCTGTGAGTGGAAGATCTACAGCAGGTCTGACCAGACCGAGTGTAGTTACCACCTCCTTCAGACACCTCCTACTTGCATGTCAGTTCACATCATACTCGGTTTCTTGGGGATCACGCCTCGGTTTTAAACTATCTATTAATACATGACCCTTTTCTACTGTAGCTTTTCTATCATGAACCCCTTTTAACCCTCTCTCCAACAGAAACTGTAGAGAGCTTTTGCTGTTGCTATGAGAATAGAAGAAATTCACAGTCAACCTCGAAAAGTTGTTATTGCCCAATGAGAAGAAATTTTAAAAGTGATGGATAAGGTTCTGTAATTTCCTAAATGCAATGCCTCGGATATTTGTTAGCTCTTTAAACACAGTACAGATTTTCCCGTAGAGGTTTGGATACACAGGGTTGTTTATCCCACAGGGGATGGCGATGTGTTCCACGTGTGAAGGATAAATGTGTGGTGAGGTTGCTGCTTTAACATCCCTGACGCTGGCTTCCCACTTGGGAATGCTCCCACCTTTCCTCTTTTCCGTCTCTCTCCCTTCCATTTTTTGTGTTCCCTCTAAATTTTTCCCTCACACTTCCTACTTTTCTTATATCCCTAGGCAGTGGAGCAGAGGAGAGGCTGAGGAGGGTTAAAGGTACAGAACAGTTCTGGTCCCAGTTCATAAATCTCAGGCTCTGTTATCTGTCCCATATATGCAAATTACATGAGGAATTTCATAGTATCCAAAGAAAGTGTCATCGACCTAGGAAAACTGCACAATAAATGAGAACTAGAGTACACGAAAAAAAACATAAATGTCTTATCAATTTAATCTGCAATACGAAAACAAAACAATTTATGAACCTCTGTTTTGCTTTCCAATTTGTTTTTTAAAGGAAATAGAATATGTGCTTTTTTTCTCCCAAACCTTTGCACCTTGACTGGTATATAGTAGGTCCATGAATAAATATTTGTTGAATAAAGAAATAAAGGGCTAGTCACCATGCCACAGTGAAAAGGCATTGCTCTGCAAGGCTGAGGCCACGGAACACAGCCCTGGCTTTGCATCCCAAGGTCTCCCTGCACATTGTGGCTGCCTGAGCCGGAGGTGGGTCATGGCATGAGGACACTGTCCAGGTGTTTCTCTCTCTCTCTTTCTTCAAATAAATAAATAAACTTAAAAAGAAAATAATAACAGAAGGAAAATCAATCAGACCGGAAACAGGCATTTATAAATTCTAATGGAGGCTGGGACCACAGCTAGGACCAGGAGTGTCCTTGACATCATGTGCCGGGATGGCTTTCGTCAAGTCATAAACAGCTCGTCTTCTCTGCACTTGCCAACATATGAAGAGCCAATGTATTCCGACCTCTTATGTTTAATAGACCGGGGGAAGAGAAAGAAGGAAGGAAGCTCCTCAAGACTTGGCCATTTCTCCCATATGTGATGATCCGCTATTATGTCAGAGAAACTCTGTAATCTGGAGAAACAAAGCCATGCGCCTCGTGTCTGTCCAAAATAAGTGTACGTGTATTTGTGTGAGTGTGTGTATCAGAGACGAATTTATGCAGTTTTGTTGCTTGGTGAGTTCCATAAGAGTTATTGAAATGGATGCCCTAGAGTATTATAAAATTTATATTCGGAATTTCTGTTTTCATGAGTTTAACCATTTCCCCTCTTCTTCCTTTAGAGTTTCCTGACCCACTCCACCTCTACCCCAAGCCTCTTCCTCATCTTGGTAGGAGAGAGTCAATGAATAAACAGTCACTTTCCTGTCTGAGTTACTCTCCAGCCGTGGTGAGCTAAGCACTTAAAGAGATACATTAACTCTCAGGCCGCTTGGGTACTATTCAGAGTAATGGTTTATAACAGTTAATAATGTATAACATAACTAGAGAATGCCTTAGGCAGGCTCATTGTGTAGTAAACATAATAAAACAGTTTCTTTTTAGTATCAATTGGAAGTACATTATTTCTCCCACCATTAAGACATAGTAAATGAAGAACAAGATCCCATCATTTGTGTATTTCATATAGCCCTAGTATATTTCATCTCATTTAGGTTTTAATCACTCAAATGCTTTGTTGTCCATTTCTTTTTGCTTATTTTCATTTCTAAAGGTATAAATAAGTGTTTGTACCATTTTTATGATAGATCCCATTTTTAGCAACCCCCTGTTACAACAAACTGTTTTTCATTTTTTTAAAACAACAACAAAGTACTTTATTATCAGAGAACACAAATGAGACTTGGCACGTTCTCTTGTCAGAGAATATGATCTTCTCCATTCTATCATCAATGTGGTCCTATTATTTATTTCCCCTCTTGTCAAGAAAGTCCCTTTTTGCCTCTATCTGCTATGCTCAGAAACATCCAAGCTACCTTTGACTTATTCCTGTCCTAGAAGAAATCAAATGAACTAAGCAGACTGAACAAGAATAATGCCTCAGTACTCCCATAGCACTAAAATTACCAGTCGGCTATAAGTTTCTTACCCTTACACCCTCTTTTAACCCTTGAATTTGTTCCTTGCATTGTTTCCTTGCATGGGGCTCAGAACTGGGTGTCTCTGTTGGCTCATTCTAGAATCTAGCCGAAGACTTTGATAACGGATTGATGACTTGGGGCTCATGTTCACTAGGTTGACTTATATCATTGATATGTTCCTGGTTAAAAAAAAAAAATGTCTACATTTTACCTATTTCAACTGAAAAACTTGAATTAGACAATAATAGTTACAGGGACAAAAAGAGCATCCAGTGAATACAATGGTGGCCCAAGCCTTGTTTACTCATTTTGGTAATTTCAGGAGCCACTAGGCTAAAAGAAATACTTCTGTGAGATATGCCAGTCATTACAGAAGAAGAGTTCTAGGGAAATGCTAATAGAAGGCACCCTGATTGCAGAAATAGTATGATCCATTGAATAAGAAATCTAAAAATGAGTGGCCCAAAGAGGAACTTGCTAATTATATTTAAAAAGTAGCAACGTTCTAAAAATGAGGCCAACTGACCTGCCTCAGAACCCAGCTTTGGTTTCAGTGCAACTGTATTTCTGATTGATGCCTGATTGTGGGCACTGGCTCCCTGACTTCTTAGCCATTCACTCCCTGTCCATCTGTCACAGCTGCTAAATGCACCTTCTTAGACCCACCTTTTCTCCTGGTTTGAGATCCCTGCCAGCTTTCAGGAAGTCATTTGTCCCCCCTCTCTCTCTTCAATGAAGGGAAAATAATGGGTCATTCCAGTTGACTTTGAGCTCTCCACCAGAATAAGGAAATTCATAGTTTTTAAACATAAGGACTGCATCTAAGTATCCCTTATCATCGTTGCATGCTAATTTGAATATTAAAAGTTATTGCACACTAGCTGATGTGCTGAGTATACGGAGAGAAAGCATTGTAACAGAAAGGGCAAGACTGAGTCAGCTTTCACCGTTCCTCAGTGCACTGCACAAACAGCTGGAAATGAAGCAGAATTTCTCATTTTATTGTACCCAGAGGCTACCACCAACACTTCGCCTCCAAATTGTTATAGGCCCAGAGTTAAAGCGGCATGATTTTAGGTAGCTCTAGGTAAACAGCTGTTAATTGTTCTATTTTGCTGACTTGAATATCATGATGTGTGTGATATCAACACATTAATGAGTTCGAAAATTTAGTTGCTGTGAGCATACTCTGTTTTATTGTACTATAGAAAAATGCGCAACCCAGTAGCCGTGATTAAGGGACAGAAACTAATGAATTGTTTTTCATACGCTTTTCTCTGGTTTAGTGTAATATTATCAAAGTTTCCTGGATCTTGCAGACCTATGAATTAATCTATGTCATTTGTTGCTTTTATAAATAGAATGATACTAAATATAATTAAATTATAGTACAATAAACGGTGCATGAAGGGCCAGTCTGGATTTACATATGTGTGAATGAAACACTAAGAGACTGCATACTGGTAATTCCTTAGTTTAAAGCTACTCACAGTTGGCAAGAACTTCTGAAGTAAAACTTCAAGAGACAAAACTTCAAAAGCCAAGAATCAAAAACTTCCCTCATCTTTACCAGAATCAACCTCACGTTAGGTTCTAGATTTCTAACTTTTGCAACTATTTTCGCTCTCATAATTTTTGTTCTATCATTAATATATTCACTCAATGAATCATTAATATATCTGCTCATTCAAGAACTATGTCAAAAGTATTTCTAAATTGGTCAAAGAATTGTGGAGGGTGTAAGAAAAGCTAGATGTGGATTTTCCCTTCAAGAATTATACACTAAAATCAAGACATACACCTATTTATAAGCAATTATAATTCAAGGTACAAAGTAGTCAATGCCTCAGTAGAAATTAAAGTGTTATTAATGCCAAAAGAAGATAGAACTTTCAACTAATAAGAGAGAAGTTTTATATAAATACTCAAATTTGAAGACACTCTCAGAGGAACACACATGATATAGACATGGATCACAGCTTATTACGGAATGTAACAGATCACTATGGAGGTATTTCAGTTCACGTAAAAAGAACAATCTAATTTAGTAAATGGGTGTTACAGTGGAGTATCCATTGGCGGGAAAAGAAAACATATTGGATATTGGATCCCTGTCTCTCCCAATGCCAGTTGGTAAAAGATGTAATTATAAAGCAATGAAAACATTAGAAGACAAAATGGGGGACTATATGTACAACCTATATATTTGAGTTTGTTTATTATAAGAATTAAAAGAGTGGAAATTAAACAAAAGGTGAACATATTACCATATAAACATTTATAGTTTGCTTGTGAAAAACATATCTTAAGCAGTCAATACACAAATAAAAATTGGGAACAAATATTTATTAAAGCAAATGATAAAAAATGTTACTAGGCAAGTGTATCTTATATTAATTATTGAAATGCTGATGATGTAAAGGATGACTTCCCAGTAGAACAGTGGTCCAGCAAAGAATAGACAACTTACAGAGCCAATTAAAATGCCAATAGAGATGTTGAAGGGCAAGGAACCGTCCCAGAGAGAGAGGGTCTTGCCAATAAAGTTATCACAAGGCTTCTTTCCCAAATAGGTGTGCCTACGGCCAAAGGTATGATCATGTATAGTAGCCCCCCATGTAAACGGGTACCTTCATACGTTGCTTAAGGAAATAATTATCACAACTTCTTGGAAAGCAATGTGAAAACATGTTCAAATTGAAAACACACGTATCAGTGAGTCTCACAGAAGCAAAAGCACTATTATGTACAAGGATGTTCACTGAAGCACCATGTTGGAGGTGAAGCTACAAAAGAAAAAGTGAATGTTTCTCAACAGAGAAGTGGCTGAAAAAATTATGGTTTCTCTTTGCTGGGAACTATGATGAAGTTATTAAAAATGAGTTAAATATCAATTGATGTCAAGGAATTCCCACAGTGAACTGTCATATTTGAAAAAGCAAGACACACAAAATGTAGATGAAATACTCTTATTTTTAAAACCCAGTAAAGACTTGAAATGTGTGTGTGTGTGTGTGTGTGTGCGTGTGTTATTACACAACCTAAAAGAATTGGGAAGAATTGACATTAGTCAGTTAAAATTGAGAACAGAGATCCTGAGGTTTGCGAGAAAAAGAAGAAACTTTGGGAGGCAGAAAATCAAAAACCGTGATATGTATGCGCCAAACGTCACACAAGTATGGGAGGGCAGCACTGAAACTTCATCAATACAGGCTCTGGGCTAGAAGATACCCTCTCACTAGCAGGGCTCGTGGTGCGAGAGCCACAGGACAGAACCTACAGTTCTATCAGAAGCAATCTCGTCACTTCACTGACTCAAGGGTATTGCCAGTTCCTAGGAAGGAAAAATTGAATCGACACGGCCTTCATTTATTTAGCCGCATGTCACTAGGTACAGTAACTATTTAGTTATTTTAATGTAAACGTGGAATTGATCCTGAATCATTACAAATATAAATAGAATGTTTTTGGTGACATAAAGGTGGTTTCTTTGGGTTGACATCTAAGAACATGTTAAGAGAAAAGAGCAAAACACTTCTGGGAAGATTCATTTGGAGTTTATTTATGGGAATGACTAACTGGCTAAACAGGTGGGGCTTTATCCTGCAGGCTGTGAAGCACGGTGGGTTACACATTAGCAGAAAAGCTACATCAGATGGACTGGTATTAAGGAATTAAAGGTACTGAAATAAGAATTTTCATTTGGGGGACAGCAGGTGGTTTAGTGTTTAAGGTGCTGAACTCCCACACAGTTGGTTGTGATTAGAGTCCCGGACCTGGTGGCTTGAAATTCATGCCAGGCACATGTGCATGTGTGTCCAAAATTCCTAGAGGAGAATGAAGGAGAAGGAACTGCAGTGTGGCCATCCCCCCGGGAGGTGATTTCTTGCTTTCTGTCTCTCTATCTCTCTGTCTTTCTGTGTGTTTCCAGCGAGCATGTGTGCCCTATAGCAAAAGTCTCTCAAGAAAAAATTTTTTTTAATTTGAAATACCATTCTATTTTCATTGACATGGTCAGAAACTTTCAGCAGAACTTTTTTTTTTTTTTGGATATATAAAATTAGAGATCTTAATGTAATGGATTCCCATCTATCCACTGTCTTTGTCTTCTAGGGATACCACAATAAAATATCATAGATTGGGTGGCTTAAACAACAGAAATTGATTTCTCAGAGTTCTAGAATATAGGAAAGTCAAGGTCAAGATGCCGGCTGATGCTGTTTTTAGTGAGGGTTTTCCTCCTGGCTTGCACACAGACATCCTGTCACTGTATCCTAAGTCCTCTGTTCTTCATATGCTCACAGAGAGAGAAGAAAGCTCCCTCTTTTTCTTTTTCTTACTTTCCTCATAAAGCCACCAATAGTATATAATGAGGATCCCACCCTCTTAACCTCCTCAAACATTAAGCACCTCCTAAAAACCCCATATCTGACCAGTATGAACACTGGAGGTAAAGGCTTCAACACATGAGTTTAGTAAAGGGATGCAGGTCAGTGCATAGCATCCATCTTTCAAGCTTGATACATCTCAAGATTTTGTCATTCTTACACATTCTTACATCATGTATTCCATTTCTTCATTTGTTATATGTATATGTATGTGCGTGTGTGTGTGTGTGTGTGTGTGTATAGATATATAGATAGGATTTTTGCCATTGAGCGCATATGCTCACCAGAGAGACAGAGAGACAAAAAGTAAGAAATCACTCCCAGGGGGTTGTCCATGCTGCAATCCTTTCTCCTCCTTTTGCTCTTGGGAACTTTGGGTGTGCACATACGCATGCCTGGAGTGAGTTTTAAGCTGCCAGGTCTGGGACTCAAACCATGAACCACTATGTGGGAGTCCAGTGACATAACCATTAAACCATCTGCTAGCTCCTGTAATAAAATATTTTAAAGCATGTCTCAGATATCATACCATGCTATATTTATAAACTTAAGTATGCAATTTTGAAATATATGGGCTTCTATTCACATAAACAGTGGGCTATTTCCATACCTAATGAAATTAACAATAATCCTTGATATAATCTAACAACCAGACCATTTTCAAATTTCTTTGATTGTCTCCAAAGAGCCATTTTCCTATTGCTTTGAATCAGGACATAAACAAGGTCTGCACATTGCCATTGGCTGTTAGATATCTTGCTTTAACAATATGAGCCTCTTTTCCAACTCATCTCTTTTTTTTTTAACACTAGCTTAATTCAAAGATTGAATTAGGTTTTTTGGGAGACTATTTTATATGTTACATGTATGTGTTTTGTTTATTGTTGTGTCATTTAATTTGTTCCACGATCACCTTTGTCATTTGTAAGCTATCAGTTACTTTAAAGACTTGATTAAATTCTTTTAATGCTCTGTATTTTCATAAGCATATATCATGACGGCTCTATGATTTTATTTTCAAACACAGCAGGATAAGTATGTTGGGTTGTCTACTGTTAGTAATTCAAAGAGGACAAAGGGTCAAGATGGAACCATCCGATTGCCCATGGCCTTTCATTCAGTGCTCTCATTTTTTAATGATTTTATTTGAATCAGTGACTTCACTAGATATTTTAAAGTGCTGACTGTTTTAGTTATATCATTCTCTAAGCATTCTTTTATTAAGAAGATATTTCCTCATTAACTATAAGTATTCAATTCTTCTCTTCTGATTATTTTTAGAGGCAGGAGTCAGTGTGCTAGTTATGAGTAATATAAAGGAAGTTGTTGCTTTGCTTTTGTTTTTGGCTTTTCTTGTCTCAGCATCATTATGACTCTTCCATTTTTACATATTTGGAATGTTTTTTGATCATCTGTAGTCAGCATTGGTCAATGGGATCCCCTTCAAGTAGATGTCTCTTTCCCAAAATAATAATGATAAGTTACTGTAGGCATTTTTATATAGGTTTTTGTGTTTTTCTTTCTTTTTAATATATTAGTCTTTAATAACTTCTTTGCTTTTGACACAATAAATAAATCTGATTCATTTTAGGCATTTCTTGACTCAGATCTATAATCAGTCATTCTTCCAAAAGCTGTTTCCTGTTATTGGGAAATGGTATTTAGAGATTACAATTTTTATGCTCATTGTTGCTGATATAGAATTATTTATAGGCCTTTTTCAGTACATGAAACTAGAAAATTCACACTTATTTATACACACATACATATACACACATCCACACATACATGTACTCAAGATTGTATGGTAACATTTCTAATTTTGTAGCTCTCTCCACTGAAAATCTAATTTTCTGTACTTGCATATTTTCTTTTTCTTTTACTAAATACGGCAGTTTATACCAACATTAGTTAATAAATCCATGATGTGTTTTCCTCATCAGAGTCAGGAGATAAATGGAAGCTCATATTAATGTTTACAACTCAAATTAAACTTTAAAGAAATGTATTTCTTTGATTTTTATACTTTTGATATTTTTCTCTTGGACTGAAATTCTTGGACCTTACATGAAAATAATTGCCTATTTATCTTAGTAGCTATTATATAAATATATGTGTGTGTGTGTGTATGTGTGTGCTTGTGTGTATGATTGTGTAAAATCTCAAATCATTAATGTGGATAGTAATGAGAATACTGAATAAAATTTAACATTTCTTGTAACTCTATTGTAGAAAGTACTTTTGCATAGAAGTTTAATTTAAAAATAAAAATGCCACATATAACACACAATGACTTAATTATTTATATCACATATTCACCCCAATCAATAAAACTGATCTTATATTTTAATCAATGAATAACATCACCTGTTCTGCAAGGAAAGTCTTAATGAAAGAATGTGTCAATGGAAATCTGAAAGGAGAACTTCGTGCACTCCACTTGCTGAACAGCACGCACTCCCTAAGCAAAGTGGACTGCCTTTCAGAACAGCGTTCCCAGGAAATGAACCGGGGAAAGCAAACTACAGCAATTTTACATGTCCTTTATGTTTGCTGTTCTAGTTTAGGTCTCCTTTCTTCATTATCAATTAGGGTTGTCCTTTTCATTTACCCTCTCAGATGGGACAATGAGTTTGTTACCTTAAGAACGAACACCCACCCTCGCCACTCCGTGCCACGTTACTCTTGTGCTGAGATTTGGTATCTGTCTGTGTGCTCCTGATTGTAACTCAAAAAGCTGCCTGAATTTCAGTGCTCATTTTCTTTCTTCTTTTTCTTCTTCTTCTTCTTTTTTATTTTTTATTTTTTATTTTTTTATAAGAAAAATTTTTGCTATAGGGCACATGAACCTGCTAGAGAGACAGGGAGAAAGAAAGCAAGGAATCACCCCCCAGGGAGGATGGCCATGCTGCAATCTCTTCTCCAGTCTCCCCTGGGGATTTAGGGCATGAATGCACATGTACCCAGCGTGAGGTTTAAGGCACTGGGTTTGGGACTTGAACCGAGATCGACTACGTAGGATTCCAATGAAGTAACCACTGCTCCACCTGCTGGTGCTCTTTTTCTCACTTCAGCCTCACAATGGCCTACCTTGAAAACTGGCCCTACAGCTTACAACAAGTCGAGTGAAATGGGAAATTATTTTAAGTTTAATTCTTGCCGGTAAAAAGTGTACACAAGGCCAGCTTGGTGGCACCAAGGTCAAGTGCTGCTCGAGAGAGGCTGGGTGCACGTGGAGTGCACAGGCCGGTCCCCAGTGACCTCTACGTGCTGTGCCCTCCGTGTGTGCTCAGTGCCTGTCTGTCTGGTAAGTGGGGTTGGGGATCGCATGGGTGCTCTGCTGACGGTGCTTGTCTTCTTCCCACCCCATCTCTCACTCTCGTAAGATAAGTTAACTATATATAAATAAACTTATACTTATTTGCATGTGCACATGTATATGGGGTCGTCAGAAAAGTCATTTAGTATTAAATACATGATGTATTATATACTTTGTGATGTATTATATATGTTATGATGCATTTGATACTTCATGACTTTTCCAACGACCCAATACATACACATGTACGTACATATGGCAAGACAGTGATGTCTCAGTAATATTATGCATAAAAAATTCACATTTCAGCATCATATCTTTCTGAAAACTAGTTCACAGAATGACTGTATTGTATTCTAAAAATGGCCTGACAACTTGTTTTCTTGACCTTGGATTTTGTATTAAATAATACATAGATCACATCAAAATTATATCAATATAACATCAGGATATTTATAATATGTATATAGAACATTTTTCTCTAATTTCTATATGAAGAGAATAAAACATATTGCACATGTTGACTAAACACAATCATCAAACTACTACAACTATAGTATATTAAATATTTCCCAATTTTTAATGCTCTTCTAAAGCAAACACTCAGGGAAAGTTTCGATTGATGTTCTTTTTTACACACTAATCTCCTCTTAAGCAAGCAAGCACTCCCTAGATCTGATCATTGTATCTATCAAAAACAGATTTTAAGCGGTATCTTTCACCTTTAGATGGCATTTCATGGTAAACTCTATGGTGAGTGACTGAAGCGACAAATACTGAAATTGATGTATAAATTAAATGACGCATAATGAATGGAGTGTTAACATTAAAAATGATAAAAAAATGGACTTACTGCACATGGTCACATATGATATGAAAGCGAAAAATAAGGAGAAAGAAAAATATTAGTGTAGGCTACTAGGGTTCAAGAACGTTTGTTACTATCATGGTTTAAGAATTGGACAATGTATTTGAATATTTTCCTGTATTAGTTGGATTTGTGACAGAACTATTATCACTTTTCTACATATGTATTCATTTATTCATCAAATAGTTATGTACCCACGATGTGTAAAGTGCTACTCTAAGCACCAGGAATACAGCAATACACCAATAGTCAAAAATTCCCACACAAATAGAATCATTAATGAAGAGATTACAAATACATTAAATAATAAGTAAATTAAATATTATGGCAGACGGTGATGAATCCTACGGAAAAAATATGACAGGGAAAGGAGGAGATGGAATGCTGGAAAAAACAGGCATTGTAATCCCACTAAACATAGTTAGGGAGGTTTTACCAACACAAAGCTATTTGGGGAAGACTGGAAGAAATGAAGAGAACACATCATGCAAATACTGAAGAGCTTCTGAACAGAGTACAACAAGCAAAGGTCCTGGAGTAGAGCATGCCCGCTTTGTTTAAGGAACAAGCAGGATGTTGGGACCATCAGATGGTGTGATGGGTATATCACTGGAGTCCCGCTATTGCCAACTGTGGTTCGAGTCCCAGACCTGTTGGTCTCAAACTCATGCCAGGCACATGGGTGTGCATGCCCAAAATCCCAAGAGAGAGTGAAAGAGAAGGGATTGTGGTGTGGTCATCCCCCCAGGAGAATTTCTCATTTTTGTCTCTCTCTGTCTCTCCAGCAAGCAAGCGCACACACTCTACAGCAAAAATCTCTCTCTCAAAAAAAAAAAAAAAAAAAAAAAAAGGAAGAAGGAGGCTGCTATTGAGGCTGAAGTGGAGGGAGAGAATGGAGAGAGTAGATGAATCAGACAAGTAACAAAGGCTAGACTGTTACTGAGCGGAAAAGAACTGACTGGAGCATTTTGAGGCAAGAGATAATATAATATGATTTGTGTTTGATTATAATCATTCTGGCTATTGAATTGAGACTAAGCTTAGAGGTGCAAAAATAGAAAGAAGGAAATCACTGGATATCCTGAGAGTCACTTGAAGTTGGCAGTATATTTAAAGTGATGGGTCGCTCAATGTGCTTGTAGCTTTTCCTACCATGTTTTGCAGAATGAGTGGGAAAACATGTACTCAAGGTCTATGGAAAGAGGGAAGCAAAAGAATTACGTATACAGGTAGGTATGAGATGACGAAGATAAACATTAAGCTGTCTGAACAGGGAAGAAATGTTAATGGGATGAGAAACAAGGCAGAGTTGATTCTATCAACAATCTATTGCTAGGTAGGATTGAAAAATACATTAGACTGGCAGAATTGGGGGTCAACTGGGAAAAAAATAGCTGGGCATGGGAGACTGGGATCTTGAAAGCAAGATCACGGAGAGAGTTGTGCTCATGACAAGGCGAAGCGTGTGCCTGTGACACTGACTACCCAAGACGGTTGGAGGGCCAGAAGAAAGGAGAAGCGTTCAGGTCAATAGCATATGTTTTAAAACTGGATGCATACTCATTTTTCAGAATCCAAATGAAGAATACAAATCTATATTTGCTTAAAAGAAATATCTTAATTTAAATTTTCCTATTGTTATTATTTTCCAGTTTGATTAGAGAGAGACAGAGAAAGAGAGAGATGGAAAGTGAGAAAGGAAGGTCTGGAACTCAAACCATGGTCACCCATGGGAGTCCAGTGCCTTTAACCACTATGCCACCTGTTGGCCCCATAAATCTATATTTTTAAGATACCAAAAGTATTTGTTAGCTGCCCCTCAGAAGTCTTACAGAAGAGATAATTGGTAAAATTACAATCCTGGAAAAAACTTACATATGTGAATAAAATTTTGAGGAACAGAAAATACAAATAAAGTGTGCATGACCTTTGGTATTTACCAGCCTGGATTCTGTGATTTTTCCCATAACCCTCTTCTCTAGCTGTGCTAAACCACTCATCCTAGGACACCATGTTTTAAAAAGCATAGGCCTTGCCGTTAGAACAAACTGACATAACAACTCTGCAACTTAGTAGATGTGTCACTTTTGTCAAGTTACTTAACTCCTAATTGCCTCTTTCTTATCTGTAAAATAAAGAAAATAAGCTTTGCATGAAGGACCGTTGTGGCAATTGCCTAGTCGCTCCTTAGTAGCGATTATTGTATTTTACTTCCAGATCTGCTTTCACTTGTCCATGATTTGCTTCAGTTGTTCTCTTTCCAGGGTATGCTTTTCCTTTCTTATATACATCAAAGTTGTGGATTTCCTTATCTACATTGTTGAGGCCTTGGCTGGAAAGCTCTGTCTTACTGTCTGATTCTTAGCACTTCGGAGCCTCAGTCACACAGGTAACTTAATTAGGGCCTATTAAGTAAATGGAGGCAACATATCTGCATGTAAGGAAAAATGATAAGTGTGTCTTATTAAGTGAACATGTGTTCACTTAATAAAACATATAGCAAATAAAGATGGATTGAACTAAAACTACGTTTAAATATCTAGAACATTAATAAATAGTTCTTAGATGAAATCAACAAGTTATGACCATCACGTCTTTATGTATGTTGGAACACAGATAAGCATTTCACATGTTTTTATGCACTTCCCTGGAAAGCAACAAATTAAAATAAAGAATATTTAGGCCGCTTAAAATCAGATCATGTCTGATTTATTTATGCATGTATGTATGTATGTATGTATTTACTTTAAAGCAAATTGTCTGTGCACAAACATAACTAGTACTAAAGAATCTGAAAAAGTTTATTTGAAAAAAGTTTATGAAAAAGATAGCAGAGATTTAAATTACAAGTTAATTTTGGTGCAAAAGATCTTGAAATGCATGAATTTATTTTTGTAATACACATTTTTTTTCTTTTTTTTCGAAGAGGTTTTTGCTATAGGGCACTTGCACTCACCAGAAAGACAGAGAGAGACATAGAGACAGAAAGCGAGAAATCACCCCCAGGGGGGATGGCCATGCCACAATCCCTTCTCCTCCATTCTCTTCCTGGGATCTTGCGTGCACACACACACACACACACACACACACACGCCCGTTGTGAGTTTAAGCCACTGGGTCCAGGACTCGAACCGCAGTCGACTACATGGGAGTCCAGCAACATAGCCATTACGCTAACTGCTGGTCTCTGTAATACACATTTTTAAGTGAACTTGTTAAAGACCCTTTGTGTCTTCCTATTACAGACATGCTTCTATACGAATGATCCTAGAATTATATTTTGAAATTCGAAGCTATACTTCCATAGTTAATGACCAGAATTTGCAGTATCAAAGAAGACATGTGTCACATGGCTGAATATCCAGCCTTTCAATTGTTTTTTAGAAACATGTTCTTTCTGGAACTAGTATGCTTACTGTGGGTTTTGCCCTAACTGCCACAGTTACCTCTTTCCAAGCACTGTTCTTTCTAGTGACAACTGAGTTGTGCTGAAATGTTCTAATGATTCCAGGGTCAAGTACATTACAAAGAATTTTTTGGCTTTGAATTTTCTTCCACACATCATAACTCTGAGGAAGTTTAGACCTCCAGGTAAACTGCAGGAAGACTTGCATTTGCATAAAAGGATTATGCACCATCTGAAGTATGAACTACAGGGAAGTTGATTTATCTGCCCTCCTATCAAAAGAAACCTCTAGTAGCCACTATTTCTGCAGCGTACAACAATAATTAGTGTGCGTAATGATTCCTTTGAGGCACAGAAGTGCATTCTGAATTCTCAATAGATAGAAAATTATTTTGGTACATATCTGCTGCAACTTGTACCGACTGTGTTCCTGTGCACAGAAAATTGGCAAGTCCCATTCAATCTGTAAGTGAATGTTTTGTTAAGTACAAACTATAATACTCCGAGTATGCCAAGGAAAAGAAATTTCTCTCTTACTTCAGTATCCTCCAGTTCGCTGAGGGAATGCAATCTAGTGACATACTCTTAACGGGAAATCCATCACCTGAGTTTAAAACACGTACAAGCAATACAAGAGTATGGACTAAGGAAAGGAAAACCGGCTGCTATGGTAACACATTCTCATTAAATAAGAAGAAAAATAAAGTCACATAACCTAGGTGTCACGAAATAGGTTTCAGCAGAATCCAACAAGTGATCAGGATGACAACGAGTAGAAGGGGAAAACAGGTCTGCCCTGGTGAAGGAAGACGGAGGGCAAATCAGGGCAGGACAGGGTTCGAGTTCTGAGAGAAGCCGGATGGGACAACGCAACCTACTCAGTCTCAGCCTCCGGATTACCAGAATAGACAAGAATAGACAAAAAGTGTAAAGGCTGGGGACTAGGGACAAGCTGTTACAGTTCTACTTACTTAGGGAACGGTTTATATTCACCTAAGGATGAGTCAATGAAAGCTATACAAAATTGACTAGGAACATTTCTACAGTTTAGACAACTCAGTGCAGTTCATGACGATTTTATCACAAGGTAGTTACAAAGGGAGTTATTCCCAGAAAACCAGGTAATGGAGGGATACTTTGTTCTGTTTTTAGTATTTATGCATTGGTCTCATTAAAGAGTGACCGTAATCTTTAATGGATTATAATAATCTTTTGTTAGAAGATAAATGATTCAGAGTGCACATGTTAGTATACATATTTTTTTTCCTTTGGGTAGAAATAACAGTTGAGGGGATGGAGTGTAAAACATGGACTCTTACACTGTTCCAAACTGGAGAGCTGACCTTTTAATTTTTTGGAGGGGGGAGGATTCTAGCTAATTAAATCAACAGATACAGTTTGATCTATTGACATTCAAGTAATTTGTCAACATTAATTGATTTTGACAGCAATTGTCAAATTCTCAAGTCCTACAGCCAAATGTGAAATGTGTATTACAATTAGAAGAGAACCTCTGAGATCTCTCAGCTAGGATGGTAGTCTTATATACAGATGAGGAAGTGGGGATGTCCACTAGGGCGTCATTATCCATCAGGGCCAACCGGGCTCCTAACACCTGTTCAGTAGTCCCTACGCTGAAACATTTGATTATTAAAAATTACGTAGTAAATCCAGTGGCCTACAAATCATCTTGTCATTTTATACCATGATTTTAGGCCAAGGTTTCATTCCAAATTATAACAAAGATACTCAGATTAACCAAAATAAATAAACTTTTTTTTGCAATAGTCTGTATATTTATTCCAATTAGAGGATTCTTCAACTTAAAGTTTCACCTTCTGTTTTTAGTCTTTGAATTAATAGAGTAAATTAAGAATAAAATAAAATACAGTTCACTTAAGACTTTTCTTCTCCTGTTGTAACATTTTTTGGTGTCCTAGAGAAAGAACTCAAACAGAAGAATGTAGAAAACTAAAGGGGGGTGGGGCTGGGGTAAAGAAAGCATGCCTACAAAGACAACCAGGAAAACAAGACTGCAGAACCAACCGAACAGCAAACAGGGAATGCAGCGGGAAGGATTTTGCCCACGTACCAGAGCCTAGGAGTTTGAATTAGGGATACACACTTTCATCTCTATATGACAGCATCAAGCACATGAAGGATGCCACATATATGCAAACAAGACATAGGCATGCATTTGAACAAGTCTGCCTTTTTTTTTTTCACTGACAACGAACTAAATCATGCTATATGCATATCATGACTTCATGTGTTTTACAATTACAGGATCAGATGCAACCTGGATTTCCTTTATGCAGGGGCAGCAGCACTAGGGAACAAACAGTTCATTATCTTAATCGGCCCCTCCTTGTTGCAACCCAAACTTCTCTAAATACTCCATTTTACCCAGACCGTAGGCTCTATGAATATAATTTCAAGATAAATTACTTAGACACAAATCTTCCACATTTACAAATAAGTGGATGCCTAGGCAGCTGAATATACCAAATGCAAAGTAGAAAGAAAGACCATGGTTAACTAATTTTCCGTAGATAATAGAAGGGTGAATTTTTTTACATTAAGTATAGCTGTTGTGATAATGTGTCGACATCAGCTAGTCACCATAAGGCAGTTCCTCAAATTCATTCTTTTACTCTTTTATTATTTAAATATGGGGAGGCAAACAATCTGTGTTTATATAGAGATGAAAAATCTGATCAGTATCTTTGGTAGAGAGCTTTGGGGAAGACTCATCTTACAGTGTATTTTCTTTTCCAGAACCTATCACTGGGAGATAGTACAGAGATTGCTCTGCACATATTGGGTAGGTACCATTTTCTCCCGAGGTCACAGCGTGGCACCTTCCTGAGCATACTGGACACTTGCTGTATGGCCAGGATTTGGGCTGGCTGAGACCGGGAATACATTGCTGTGTGAAGATCCTGTTTCTCTCTATGTACATATTCTTCTTAAACAATGAGTTATTTCTGGAGCAGTAAAACATCAACAAATAATAGGCTTTTAGGTTCTTAAATGTATGCTTTCATGAGAGAAGATTTTGTTTTGCAGCCCTCACATCATCCACCAAAGTTTACACACATTCTAAGAATTGTCCACAAATGAGCAAGATGGTGAATTGTTTTGGACCAAATAGTGTATTATTTGTTTGTGGATATAGCATTCGATTTTATTCAGCAAGTAACAAGTAAATGTGTGTCAATGAGTGAAAGAGCACATAAAGAAATATCTCCTAAAAGATTCGGAAGAGATTCTGAGACTCAGACCCCCTAGAGGTTGGAGTAGAAGTTTGCTTTCTTAACAGCTGTGCAGGGACAAGCCATTCCAAGACGGACACATTAATTTATCCAGACATTTACCAAATACTTGTTGAAAGCCTACATATACACCAGGTTCTATTCCAAGTACTAAGAGTGAGACATTGAACAAACAGACATGGTCCCTGTTTCATGAGGATTACCTACATTCTGGTGATAAAAACACATCTTGAATAACCAATTGCATACACGACTATATTTCTATTATATATCTATGACTACAATAGGCATGTCAGAATGTTCTACAAGGGCATAGAGATCACTGCGAGAGTCGATAAGAACAGTTTATGTAAAGGGCACTGAGACTTAAAGAGTGAGTCAGAATTAATTAGTATAAAGGGAATAGTTTGAAAAGTTCTGATACAGGGTCAGTCCACTGTAGGGTAGTTAAGGCAGCTGGATCCTACATAATTGACTACAAGTTTGGAGTCCTGGACTGTGTGGCTTGAAAAATATGCTGGACACATGTGCGTGTATGCCCACAATCTCCAAAGGAGGGAGAGATGGAGGAGAATAAATTGCGATGTGACCACTTCCCGTGACTGAGGGTATGTGCTCTCTCTGTCTCTCTCTCTCTGTCTCTGTCTCTCTCTCTTTCTCTCTCTGTCTGTCTTTCTCCAGTGAGAGCACATACCCACTGGAAAAATGTGAAAAGAAAAAAAAAAGTTCTGATTCTAGCGAGAGACAGGGGCAAGGGCTGCATGACTAGACCCCGGGAAGTAGAGAAGAGTGTATTAGGAAATGAGTCGGCATTGCTTAGAAGCAAAAGGTTCGCTCTAAAAGGCCATGTATATTCTAGTTAAAGATTTTAAACTTTATCTTGAGAATAATGAGGAAAAAAATGGAAGATTTTAATGGGGGTCCCCATAACCTGAGATAAATTTGTAATGGATAGATATAACCTCCCATTCCTTTTGCTGGCTAAGAATCAGGGAAACAAGATGTCAGCCCGAGGGAGTAAGCCCTTGTACTTATCGTCATAGCCTGCTGCCTAGTGTAATAACTCACTCAGAGAAGGCATCCAGAGAATACTGAGTTAGTTTTGAGTAAGTCCTGGGTCTTAATTGCTAATCAGTTATACACGTTTTTTTTTTCTTTTTGGCCATAGGGCATGTGTGCTCCCTGGAGAGAGACAGAGAGAAACAGTAAGAGGGAAAGTGAGAAATCACCCCCAGGGGCAATCGCCATGCCCCAATTCCTTCTCCTCCATTCTCCTCCTGGGATTTTGGGCACACACACATAAGTGCCTTGCATGCAATTTAAGCTGTGGAATCCAGAACTCAAACCACGGTTAGCCATGTGTGAGTCCAGCATCTGACCACCATGCTACCTGCTGGCTCCCAGTGACACGCTTATAAGTAAGTGACTACAATAAGGTGAGCCTCAGTTTCGCTATCCATAAAGTGAATGTGTCATATTTACAACTGCTCTGAAATACCGTTAGAACTCATACTCTGTGGTTCAAATTAGCTTTTGTCCAAAGTAAGTTAAAAAAGGAAAATCAGGCCCCTTCATTCTGGAGTAGCTGTTCTCTGGAACTAGGGAAATGAGCTACCAATATCAAACTGCATCCAAACATCTAGCTTAAGACTTGGAGAGTCGCCGAACACCTGTAATGTCATCTAGGCCAAGTTACATCATCTCACCAGTACAACAGGGAATGTGCAAGTGATGTGCATTAAAATTCCTTTCCATCCCCAAGAAATACATATTCTTTTCCTTCCTATTCTTTTTATTTTTCTTTAAAGAGACTGTTGCTGTAGAGTGTGTGCACTCACTTGAGAAGCAGAGAGACACAGTGAGACAGAAAGAGAGAAATCACCGCCCAGGGGGATATCCATGCCACAATCCCTTCTCCTCCATTCTCCTCTCAGGATTTTGGACACTCACAAACACACGCCTAGCGTGAATTTCGTCACCAGTTCCAGAACTTGAACCACGGTCAACTACATGGGAGTCCAGTGACATATCTGTTAAACCAAATGCTGGTCCCTTCCTCTCTGTTCTTATTACTGATGGAACTCAGGTACTTTCAGGTTCTTTTGAACTAATGTCTGTTTAAAGAAAATAAATAAATGATCAGCAAACTTTTTTTCTGAGAGAGATTTTTGCTATAGGGCATGTGCACTTGCCCAACAGTCAGAGAGAGAAAGCGAGACAGGAAGAGCATGGTGATGCTGCAATCCCTTCTCCTCCATTCCCCTCTCAGGGTTTTGGGCACATACACACATGTATCTGGCATGAGATTTTATCCACTGGGTCTGGGATTAGAACCATTGTTGATCATGTGGAGGTGCAGCAACATAGCTGTTCTGCCATTGCTGGTCCCAATAAATAAATACCTCTTATAAAATAAAGCTTTGGATGTAATTATAGAAAACACACTGATTAATTTATCTAGTTAAATCAGCAGGTTACTTACTAAATGCTAATCCAATTTAGCATAAACTATGTAAGATTTCTAAGGATCCACTCCCTTATAAAAATATTGATGTCTGGTGATATATGTATATATATATATATATTTTTGCTATAGGGCGTGTGTGCTTGCCAGACAGACAGAGAGAGACAGAGAGACAGAAAGTAAGAAATTACACCCCAGGGGGGATGGTCACACCACAATCCCTTCTCCTCCATTCTCCTCTCGGGATCTTGGGCATGCACGCACACGTGCCCGGCATGAGTTTAAGCCACCGGGTCCAGGACGTGAACCACAGTCGACTACATTGGAGTCCAGCGACATAGCCATTACGCTAACTGCTGGTCCCTCTGGTGATATATTTGAGTGAGTACATGGATGTAAGAAAGGGAAAAGAATTTTTTTTGCTAAACAAGTAAAGCTGTCATCTGCTCCCATGTAATCAGGATATTAGTCACAAACTAGGTATTTCTGAACACAGAAAATATGGTCAGAGCTGATTGATCAAGTCTTGAAGTTTTGCAGACACTCAGCTCTAGAGGATGAGAACAACAGCCACCAGGCTGATTCATCAACCCTAGTCAGGGACGACTATAAAGAATACACACGTCTGACCCAACACAACTCCCAGCTTCAGGTTTGTGCCAACCATGCTGGGAGCATCTGGAGTTGGGGAGTGGACACTGGGCCATCGGCGTGGCTTGGAGGAGGGATAGAGATTGTTAATTGCTGGACCAGTACATATAGCAGTGGATGGAGATATTTCAGACCCATCCAACAGAGAAATGAAGAATACAAAGTACGAATAACAGACTCTCCAGTACCACTGCCAGCCACCACCTCCACAAGGGACCCAAGGCAAGCACATGCAGAGGGAAAGGAAAAAGGAAAGCCAAGGATGTGATGCGCAACAAAATCCAAAGGTTTACACCATTTTTGGTGAGTTTCACTTCTCTGGACAACTAAAGGAGGTTTAGGGTTTATTCACTAGGCCTTACAATACGTTAGGAATGGTGTTGAGGATGGTGGCCAGTTAAGTCCTACTGATCTCAACTGAGATCTCCCCTTCCCACAGAGGTCTTTGCAAACCTTTGTGACAGGCTCAACTCCTGCGATGTGCCCTTACCTGTCCCTCCCTTCCGCAGAACCTGCCCCAGAGTGCCTCTATTGATTTGATTATTTTTTTGTCAAGGTCCTCACTAGGTACATGCTCCCACGACTAGGTAATCCATCTGCTTTTCTAATCATTGTCTCCTTCAACCTAAGCATGGGTCGGGGAGGTCAATACATGTCTCTCTGAAGGAAGAGGAAGAAAAGAAAACACGGGAAATAGCAACATTTTGCCCACTACTGTGTAACGCCCGTTGTCCTGGTGTGTTATATATTTCTCAGGACAAGTCTTGAAGGAGAGTCCTATCATTGCCATTTCCCTGGATTTCAGAGCATGAAGTGAGTGGCTGTTGGTTCCAAACTAAAGTGGATGAAGCCCAGATACAGACCTTGATTCGCCTGGCCATGAATCCATGCCTTTTCCTACCTTTCCCATGTTATGCTGCCTCTTTACGATACACAAATTTGTCTGGATTCCTAACTAACATACTGTAAGTTAAAAAGAAACTGTCATGTATGGTATTCAGAAATCTGACAGTTGAAAAGTGCCTCATCTGACAAGTTTTACTATAGGAAACGTTAAGTTTATGACAAATGAAATATGAGTGTCTGTCTCTGAACGTCAGATTCTATAGGGAGGGGAAGAAATTATACAGACTGAAGTCAACCCTCGGGGAGAGACAGAGAGCCTTGCTCCGAGAGTCAGTCTTTTGGTGACCAAGTCCCACTCCTTCCTCATGAAACTGCCCAAGGAGAGTCCAACCTCTTGTCGTTCTGTTACTTCAGCCCCGTAACCCCAGCAAAGATAAAACATTTTCCCCTTAGATATAAAAAGCAGAATGTTGACTTTGGCAATATCATTTCACAGGTGAAATAAAACAAGAAGAAAATTCTAAAAAAATAAAATGAGGTCTTATTTTTTCTTCTCAAATTCTGCGTGAAGGAGGCAAGGATATGGATAAATGCTATGATATATTTTGATAGCACAAAGCACTGCCACTGAAGTCATGTGGATAATAAGTAGCAGCTGTTCAAAGGAGGAAATATAATGTGACAGAGTAAATGGCGTGTTTGTCCCTAGAGCTGATGAGCACTTAGTCACAACGAAAGCATTCTCCCAGAGATCACTGAGATCACACTCCGGGACCAGCTACTCAGGGTTCTATACATGGTGTCACTCGTTAGATACTCACACGCTTTTAAATATGAAACCCACTATCAATTATTAATGGTAAAATTAAACTTAGAACATAGAATTTAGCTATCTATCTGTTGTTGAAAGGTAAGTTTATTGTGAGTCTTTAAGGATCTAGAGCAAAAAAACTCCTTTCTGGAGAAATATCTCAGTAGCTATTCTACACAAGTTTTGGCAGTTACAGCATATAGAGCAAACCAATTAATTCCCCACCCTGGTCTGCTGTAGCAAAGCAGCCCCATTAAAACATAGGCTTTGGGGGACCAGCAGATGGTGTAGCGGTTATATCCCTGGACTCTCACATGGCCCATCACAGTTCAAGTCCAAGACCTGGTGGCTTGAAATTCAGGCCAGGCGTGTGAGTGTGCATGTCCAAGATCCCAGGTGGAGAATGGAGGAAAAGGGATTGCAGCGTGGCCATCCCCCCGGGGGACGATTTCTCACTTTACTTCTTACTGTGTCTGTCTCTCCTCTCACTCTCAAGCAAGCGCATGCACCCTGAGGCAAAAACCTCTTAAAAAACAGTGGGTTTTTCGTGGCAATTTCCATATAAAATTTTAAAGAGAGGTATATTTAAATATAAATGAATAAAAATAACTTTATAGACTTAATACAAACACCTCCCCCAAATTTAGAGGAATAATATATTCAAAACAGCATGAAATAATTTTTTTTCTGTTTTTCTTAAGTTAGAGTTGAGCCGTAGAAACAGGTTCCTGAAGCCCCACTGAAAATTAGGAAACTGGAAGCCTCTTTTATGAGAATATGATAACTTCTGCTTTCATTTGAAAGAATATAGTATAAATCAAAAGTGAAGGAGACATGGGTACCTGAACTCTCAGGGGAGAATTTATTGCACCATGTGCCATATCAATAATAAATTCTTAATGTTCTTATATGGCTAATAGATGTTAAGAAAAAATACCAAGTTTTAAAAATATATCCATAACATTTCCAAGTATGCATCCTTTAAGAAATCTTTTAATCTTTCCAACACTCAGTTTCTCCACCTGTTAAATAAGATTACATTAGCTACCTAAAAAAGTCATTATAAAGATTAAATAGGATATAGCATATGAAATGTATTGTAGGTGGTAGGAGCTTGAAAATATCTTTGTCACTTTTTTCATTAAGTATTTTAGAGAAGGTCTTAATAACATTTAATCAATTGGAACAGATAGAAAAATCGCATATTCACTACCTAGTACAGTTACATCAGCCCTCCTATTGAAAGGGAACCCCAGTTCCCCCAATCATGTTCTCTTTTCTCTTCCTCAATGTCCTTGCTAGTGATTGCAGGAGTCTTAAGTTTCAAAATAATACTGCTACCAGACTTTTAAGGCAAAATGCATATGGTATACATTGCCAAATATCAATAGATGTACTATACAGGTATGTAACTGTATTTTATATGGATTTTTATTTAGATATATAAATATATTTTAGTTGCATAATAATGTAGAGGAAAGGAAGCAGAATGGGCTACTGAAAAAGAGGAGGAGGATGAAACAAGTCTTATTTCAGACAGGACAGAAAATATCTCAGAATGGTTTGACATTTCTGTGATTTGGATGATATAAAAATGAAGTGAGACCAGTTCTGTGTGTCCAACCAGGGCCTACGGGGAGTGGGAACGCCAGCTTCCGGCGAGGAAGCCTAAAATAGAGGGAAGCGGTGTAGGTACATACGGGTCCTCAGAGAAAGGCGTTTTCTTCGTCCCTGTAGCTTGGGCTTTCTTAGCTATAAATTTTATGTTTCCTACAAATTGCAGAGCTGCAGAGCCGGTATAAATGAGCACGGTAAATAGAGAAAATAGCAACGAACCCATTTATTATCAATCTATTGGCGCATCAGTGTGTCCCTTTCATTTGGCACATACAAGAAGAAACACTTCATGAAAAGGTGGAATGAAATAACAAGTTATATTAGTAACAAAAAATTTTCAAATCCATGCCCAGTTTTTCATAATATGCATTTTCCAAGAACTTTTTGAAGGTCCCTCACAGTAGGTAGGTATATGAGAACTATTTACTAGGTGAAAGTTAATAATGTCATCATCTCTGTGAAGGCCCTGGGCTAGAATAAATATATATACACATATTCATTTATAGTCTCTCTATATATCTATATTCACATATATTCTATACATAGAGAAAATATAAAGTATATATGTATAGATAAAGCATGTATGTATGTATGTGTTTCATGAAAGAGAGACAGACAGAGACAACTCAGCAGGATCCTCTTGCCACATTTCATTCCAAATTTAGTCAGCCCCAATCAAGCCACATACACTCTGCGCTTGCACCCAGTGTGCACAGGGAGGTCCAGCCACATGGGCCCAGGCGGGTCGTTGCTACGACTCTGCTTGGTCCCAGAACTTATGTGTGAATTATTAACTCAAGAAGTAGTTACTGATTGCCTGCTATTTACAGACACTATGATGAGCACCAAAATACAGTTAATACACCTAACAGAAATCAAGCAGCAGGTTAATGGATTATTACCGCATTAATTCTAACTACAGTTAGCATGAAATACTTCTGCATGGTAACTAATTCATTAGGTCCTATTAGTTTATGAAATGCTGACTAAGTCAAACTGCTGCGTATTTCGTTTTCTTAACTAATTGCATACCTAAATGCTAACAGCTTTTGTAAATCTAACAACTTGTTTTGAATGCTGATGAAACATTGTGCTTTTTTTTTTAAGGTCAAAACTACTTTTTCTGCAGGTCTTGAAAGCGCCACCGAAGATAACTGGACTGCTTGATTTTATATCTCATCTACCTTCATTCGGTTCATCCTCATCACTGCAGTTCCTCAGCCGTTACCTTTTCTACCTATGTACAGCTTTCTTAGTTTTTTTTTTTTTTTTTTTTTGAGAGGTTTTTGCTATAGGGCGCGTGCGCTTGCCAGACAGACAGAGAGAGACAGAGAGACAGAAAGCAGGAAATCACCCCCCAGGGGGGATGGCCACGCCGCAATCCCTTCTCCTCCATTCTCCTCTCGGGATCTTGGGCACGCACGCACACGCGCCCGGCGTGAGTTTAAGCCACCGGGTCCGGGACTCGAACCGCGGTCGACTACGTGGGAGTCCAGCGACATAGCCATTACGCTAACTGCTGGTCCCAGCTTTCTTAGTTTTTGAGAAGAATTTATTCTATTCTTTTCTCCTTCCATTTTCAAAATCTGCCATTACCCAAGCATTGACATACGGGCGCTTCCTTGCCTACAAACAATAGCACGAGTAAGAACAAGCACAAGCACAATTTTAGTTTAGATGTCATGGCCTATCACCCTCACTTTTGTCTTCCATGTCTCAATTTCCCAAACTTCACTGTTTTAAATCTCTCCTAGCCTTAAAATTAAAAAAAAAAAAGGTCTATAATTAATTTTCTTTTATGTCCAATCAGTATTTATTTGGAAAAGGGGAGATCAAAAGGCATTAGGGAAAACTTTGGTCAAGACATGGGTTTTAAGATGTCAGTTCCTAACTTTATCAACAGGGCCTTCCTTATTCTCCGCACACCACCATCTTCTGCCGTGCAAGGATTGGGCCATTTTTAACTCTAACTCACCTAAGGTGATGAAACTCAGTGTGCGAGCTCAGTGTTAAAGAACAGAGAACGTATGGCTTCCAGTTAGCTCTAGAGTATGATTAAACCCGTACAGTACAAAATGACTAAGCTCCTTCCAACTACCTAGTTTACCCCAAAATTGTAATTGTTTGGCTCCTATGGTATCCTCCAGGGGTAAATTAATTATGACATGCTAATATACCTTCTAAAACGTTTCATAGGTTTATGGCAATAAACCATAGATGCTTCTAAAAGAAGGAACTGTTTTTGAATCACAATGGTATCTCCTCAGACTATGTACACAGTGCAATCAAAAGCCAAACTAGGGTGGGACCAGCAGATGGTGCAGTGGTTATGTAGCTGAACTTCCACGTAGTTGACTGGCTCTGGTCCCAGACCTGGTGGCTTAGACTCATGCTCAATGTGTGTGTGTGCGTGCGCGTGCCCGAGATTCCAAGAGGAGAATGGAGGACAGGGGACTGCAGCATGGCCATCCCTCAGTGATTTCTGCTTTCTGTCTCTCTTTCTGGCGAGCGCATGCGCCCTATAGCAAAACATTTTCTTGAAGGGAAAAAAAAAAAAAGCCAAATTAGGATTTTTTCTTTTCTATTTTTTTGCTAGAGGGTGCATGCCCTCACCAGAGAAACAGAGAGACAAAGAGACAGAGAAAAAAAAGAGAAGAAAGTGTTCTCCCTCTTACCCGGTTACCCGCATGGGAAATGATCACAATCGGTTCTGTTCCATCTCTCCCTTTTATGGGGATTTTTCTGGGCACACATGCACACTTGCCAGCCTGTTTCCCAGGCTACTGATCCAGGACTAGAACTAGCACAGGTGGCCATATGAGATCCAGCTACTTTAACCACCAGGTCATGGAGCCTGCTCTCTCTATTTTTAATAAACAAACTAAGTTAAGGAAAGTAAGAACACAGTTACAATGATTTTATAACCACTATATTTTAAACTCTGTTAGGAAACAAATCACTGATGCATCAATCTGTTAAATTTTCTCTAGTGCATTAATTCAAAACAGAAGTATTTCACCCAAAATTCGAGAATGTTCATAACCATTACCTAGTGAAATAAGGCTTAAATGTATGTACTGCCTTTGTTTTGTTAGAAAACAGTTTATTTATTGATGCTGGTTGGTAGGAAGCCCAGACATTCTTATTTTTCCATTTTCCAAGTACAGTTATTTTTTTTTATTTTTGTTCTTCTGCCTTTGCCATGATATGACATTTAATTATGGATTCCCCAGAAACCACTCCCTGAAGTCTTTTACATCAGAAATACCTTTTCCTGGAGGTCTCTAGGGGCGTTTTTCATCATGACAGGAACTCCCTATGGCTTAGCTTGCTATTAAATGCTGAATTAAAACTAAGTAAACCCTTTTTGTTGACAAGATAACCAATGTTTCCCTTTGTTTTCCAGAAGAGGATATGCTAGGCTAGTGGCTTAACCTGGACCTTTAGTAGAGAGCCTTTAGTTTGGGTTAAAAATCTTTACAGACAGGGAACCAGCAGTAAGCGTAATGGCTATGTCGCTGGACTCCCACGTAGTCGACCGCAGTTCGCATCCCGGACCCGGTGGCTTGAAACCCATGCCAGACGCGTGCATGTGCATGCCCAAGATCCCTAGAGGAGAATGGAGGAGAAGGGATTGCGGCATGGCCATCCCCTCTGGGGGGTGATTTCTCGCTTTCTGTCTCTCTGTCTCTCTCTGTCTGGCGAGCGCACATACCGTATAGTGAAAAACCTCTCAAAAAAAAAAAATCTTTACAGACACACATGTACTTTTCATATAGCAGACTTTGGGACCTGTATTCCAGCACAGCCTCCATTGAAATGTTCAGAGGTTTGGCATTGCCTACCAAGTAAAGGTGAGACCTCTGACACTGGTCTTCCTAACTCTTACAATATGATTTGATTTATTGACCTTTTCTGGTGCATGTCTGGCTGCTTTTCTTCACATATTCTATACTCTGACCAAACTGAATTATGTGAAGTTCCCTAAGTATAAGCCATGCTTTCTTGCTTTGATAGCATTTGTTCATGTTTTGTCCTCTTGAACATTCCTCTCCCTCCTAATGCAGCCAGATGAAATCCTTTGCAACCTCAGGTGTACATCACACTGGTTGAACAGTCTCCATCATGAGGAGTATTTTTTTATTGCCTATGTACCAAATGTCCCTCTCTTTTGAATTTGCAACAGGGATTCATTGTATGTCTTCAATGCCATTCATCCTAAGCTATCTCATTTGATAGCTGTCAGTGTTTTAAGCTCTTCCAATAGAATATGAGTTCCTTTAAGGCAGAAGTTTGTTGTAATTATCATTGATTTTCATGGAAGACCAAAAGAACGGTGTTCCTTGCAAGTATGTTGTAATCTTGTAGAGATAAATAGATGATATGTATGAGTAAATAGATCAGTCGAAGATAGAGATAAATCTATATCTACTTCTGTTTCTATATCGATTTTGTTTTCTTACAATGGAAGCAGGGATCTCCTCTTTACGAGACATATAATCTCACAATTTAATTCTTCTAATTACAGCCTGATGCTTGGAATTGGCATGATTTTGCTACTACTGATGCACAGGCATACTGAAAACACCAAATATTTCACACTGTTATCTCCTCAATGTTGCTGCTTTTTTTCATACATGTTGAGTGAAAAATAAGGCAAGGGTGGATAGATAGTCTGCCTTTTAATGCTCTTTTTCATCATGGTTTTCACAAAATTTTACAATGTAAAAGTGAGGATGCCCCCAAACATAATACTAGTAAATTGTGTCTAATAATGTATAAAATGAATTATCCACTACAACCAAGTAGGATTCATGCCAAGGATGCAAGATTGGTTTTACACTAAATGAATGTATTATAATATACCATATCAATAGAATAAAGGCCAAAAGCCACATAATTACTTTTCTAAGGGCAGAAAAGTCATTTTACAAAGGCCAATACCTCTTCGTAATAAAAGGATGACGCAAACTAGAAATAGAAGGGAACTTCTTCAACCTGATGAAGGAAATCTGTGAAAAGCCAGAGCTAATATAGCCATGTTTAGGGTGAACTATTGAATGCTTTTCCTGTCAGATTAGGAACAAACAAGGATATCCATTCTTGCTACTTTTATTCAATATTGGATTAGAGGTTTTGCTATGGTGATTAGTCAAGATAATGAATAAAAGGCACCTGTATTAGAAAGAAGTAAAAGTATATCTATTTGTAGATGTTATAATCTTGTTTTATAAAATTTTAAGGAATTCATTCAAAAAGTATTAAAACTAATAAATAAGATGAACAATTTTACAGGGTACAAGATCATTATACAAAAATGTATTTCTATATACTAGCAATGAAAAATCAGAAAATAAATTGAAGGAAACTAATTTCATTTATAATAGCATAAAAATTATAAAATATTTAAAGATAAACTTAATCAAAGACTCACAAACCTTATATTCCAAAAAATGCAAACCATTCTTAAAAGAAAATAATGAAAACCTAAATAAAAGGAAATTCATCTATGTACCTGGCTCAGAATACTGAATATTGGTAAGGTAATAGTGCTTTCTAAATTGATTTACAGATTTATGTTCTTTAGCAAAGTTTCAGCCATTTTTGCATAAATTGACAAGCTGATCCTCAAATCCATATGAAAATCCAAGGGACTCAGGATAATCGAAATACTCTTGAAAATAAACAAAGTTGGAAAACTTACAATTTTCAATTTGAAAATTACTACAAAGCTAGAGTAATCAAATTGTGTGGTACTGAAAGGCGGCTATTGATCTATAGATCTATCGATCTATCTATCGATCAATAGAATAAAATTGAGAGACTAGAAATAAAGCTTCAAATTTATAGTAACTGACTTTTGACAGCAAGTCTAAGACATTCCAATGGGAAGAATAATTTTTCAACAAATGGTACTGGGTCAATGGAAATCCTCAAGTAAAAGAATTAATTTAATTCCCTTTATCACATCATGCACAAAATTAATTCAAATGAGTTACAGACCTAAATAAAAGAGCAAAGTATATAAAACTCTAAGAAGAAAACATAGTAGTAAAGTGCTGTGACTTCAGAGTAAGTAAAGTTGTTTTAGATAAGACACCAAAGCACATGTAGCAAGAGAAAATATTGATAAATCAGATTTCACCAAAGTTACAGATTTGTGTGTCAAAACGTCCCCAAGAATATGAAGATAAAAACCGCACAAAATTTAAGAATATATTTTTAAATTATGTATTTCATAAATGACTTTTAATATCTCTTATAACTTAGTAATAAAAAACACAAATAATTTAATGGATAAAGGATATAAATAACTACCTTTAAATAATATAAGTGGGTAATAAGCACATGATAAGATTCTAATCATTAACCATTAGGGAAATGTATATCAAAACAACAATGAGATATATCTTCATGGGACCAGCAGTTGGCGTCATGGCTATGTTGCTGGACTTCCATGTAGTCAACTGAGGTTCGAGTCCCGGACTTGGTGGCTTAAACTCACGCTGAGCGCGTGTGTGTGCGTGCACAAGATTCCGAGAGGAGAATAACGGAGAAGGGATTGCGGCATGGCTACCCCGCCCCCCAGGGGGGGATTTCTTGCTTTCTGTCCCTCTGTCTCTGCCTTTCTGGAGAGCGCTCACGTCCTATAGCAAAAACCTCTCCCCCCCAAAAAATTAAGAGAGATAACTTCGTATTCACCAAGATGGCTATATTCAAACAGATAGGTGAGAAGTGCTGGTGATACCTAGAAAACCCAAAAGAACCTACAAAAATCTCCTAGAAGTAGTGAATGAATACAGTAAAGTGGCAGGATACAAAATCAACATACAAAAATCTATAGTATTTCTATACACCAACAGTGAACAGACTGAGGCAGAATTGAAGAAAGCAATCCCATTTACTATAGTCACAAAAGAAATAAAATATCTATGAATAAATCTAACCAAAGAAGTAGAAGGCCTCTCTACAAGGAAAATTATGAAAAACTAAAAAAAAAAAAAAAAAAAAAAAAAAAAAAAAGTAAAAGAGATAGAAATTAACACCAAAAAAAGTGGAAAGATATCCCATGTTCCTGGATTGGGAGAAATAATCAAAATGCCAATTTTACCCAAATTGATTTGTAAATTTAACACAATCCCAATCACATTCCCAATCACATTATCAATGATATTTAGGAAAAAAATCACAGAATTCATGTGGAATTATAAAAGACCCTGTATTGCCAAAGCAATACTGCACAAGAAGAGTAGGAGGCATCTCACTCCCTGACCTCAAAATATATTACAAAGCTGTGATTAAACAGTATGGTATTGGCACAAAAACAGGCATGTGGACCAATGAAACACAATAGAGACCCCAGAAACAAAGCCCCAAACATACAGTCAACTGACTTTTGACAAAGGGTACCAATCAATTCAGTGAGGAATAGAAAACATCTTTAGCAAATTGTGCTGGGAAAACTGTTTCCACCTACTGAAATATGAAACTGGACCCCTATCTCTTACCATTGACAAAAATAAACTCAAAATGGATCCAAGATCTAAACCTAAGACCTCAAACTATAAAACTCTTGGTGGATAACACAGTGGAAACTTGAGACAAGAAAGAACTTCTTGAGTAAAATCCCTAAAGTGCAGGCCATAATCCCCAAAACAGACAAGTGGGATTACTTCGGGTTAAACAGCTTCTGCTCAGCAAAAGAAGCAACAGCTAGAGTGAACCAGCAACCCTCAGAATGGGAGAATATATTCACAAACTATACCTCAGACAAGGGACTGACAACCAGAATATAAAAGGAACTCAAGTGGCTTACCCCTCTCCGAAAAAAAAAAAAAAAAAAGATTAACCCAATGAAAAGATGAGCAAATGAGCTGACAACTCCCTAGGAAAGACATACGAACAGCCAAAAAGCACAGGGAAAAAAATGTTCAACCACCCTTATCATAAGGGAGATGCAAATTAAAACCACAATAAGATACCACCCAACTCCAGTCAGAAGGGTTTATATTAAATAATAAATAAATAAATAATGATAAGTGCTGATGAGGCTGTAGTGAAAAGGGAACTCACCTACACTGGTGGTGGGAATGTAAATTACTGTAGCCACTGTGGAGAACAATAGGGATGTTCCTCAATGACCTACAAATAGACCCACCATATGATCCAGCAATTCCACTCCTGGGTATCTACCCAGAAGATAGGAAATGCTCAGTCAGGAAACACTTGCACATCCAAGTTCATTGCAGCATTATTCACAATTGCTAAGAGATGGAACCAACCTTAATGCCCATGAAGAGAGGAATGGATTGAAAAAATGTGGCACATATACACTGCAGAATACTACTCAGCCATGAAAAATAAGACTCTCGCTTTTGATAGAAAGTGGACAAATATGGAATACTCACTACTGAGTGAAGCAAGCCAGACTATGAAATGGACACATTGTATGTCCTCACTTAATATGTACCAAATGTCCACACTCTATGGTGGAAATTGAAAGATTGGAGGATACAGAAACATGGAGAATGGTTGTGGATACCGGAGACAGTGTAGGAGAAGGGGAGAATGCCAGGACTTGAACACGCTTTTCTGAGTGGGAGAGACTGTGGATTAGAAATAGATGCAATAACAAACACGCAAAGAGACACAGGTATAGAAAAGTGAGGATCAGGTGGGCCCAACTTCACCAACAGAGAAATTGCAACTTTGAATTGCCCTCAGGTTTATTTTTTTAAAGGGCAGAAAATGAGGTAAGTGGAAACAGAGAGAGGCAAGATATTTAAGGGACATGGAAAGAGAGGATTGTCTGTTGATTATACTGCAAATGATAATGCCTTTAGGGGACTGGCATGTAGTGCATTTATGCTGGAAAATCATTTTGCAAGCTGTTATGACATACAGTGATTAAATATATAAAATAAATAAAAATAAGTAAATAAATAAAGAAGTTCTAGTGAGGACGTAGAGAAGTTGAAACACTCATACACTGCTGGTAGAGCTATAAACTTGGAAACCAATCTGTCCACTCTTCAACATATTAAATGTGTTACATAGAAGACCAGCAGATGGTGTAATAGTTATGCTGATGGACTCCCACATAGGCAACCGTGGTTCAAGTCCCGAACCACGTAGCATAAAACTCACACTGGCGTATGTGCATGGGTGCCCAAAATCCCACGAGGAGCATGGAGGAGAAGAGACTGCATTGTGGCCATTCCGGCTGGGGGATGATTCTTGGTTTCTTGTCTCTCTTTCTCTGTCTCTCTGGTGAGCACATGAAATATATTACACAAAAAATTCATGTCTAGGTGTATATGCTAGGCAGAAGAAGGCATATACCCACACATTCTTTTACATGAGTATTTATAGCAACATTAGTTATTACTGAACAAAAATAGAAACTAAATGTCTATCAAATGACAGATAAAGAGTGGTATATGCATACGATGTAATATTATTTAGTAATAAAATAGAGAATTTTGTGGTAGTGAATTCTATTTCAATAAAGCTGTTAAATCAATTACACAAATGTTTACAATTCCAGTTTATCAATAATGAACATTTTAGGTCAATACTAAAGGATATGGGCATGAAACATAATTTGTACTTTGCATATTTTTACTTCGAACTCATAATCATATTGCAGATAAATTAGGTTTGGCTTTTAAAGTTATTTTATAATGTAATGGTTTACTAGCATCCTTAAACATTCTGTAGTGCTGGAATTTCAAAGTGAAAACTTATTTTTATAACTGCAATGGCTCTTATATCACATTGCAATTCTCTCCAGGCCCCCAAGCCTCTCTCCATGAAAATTTGAAAAGGGAAAAAGTTTTGTATATAAATAAAAACAAAAGGCAAAAAGCATAAACCTACTTTAGAACTGTCATTTGATCTCTTGCTGTTTTTGTATTTCCTCTCTATTCTTTCTATATTTGTTCTGCATACCTGTAAATCATGTCTTATGAACTTTATCTTTTCTAGAATGGTACACTTGAATTATACATAACAAATCCATATTTATATATATATATATATATACACACACACACACACACACACACACACACACACACACACATATGCATTTTTTTTTCTTGAAGAGATCACTTAAGGCTGATGAAAGGAAAGTGAGAGAAAGGAAAAATTCCTGCCTTCTTTTATTTTAGGTAGGAAGTTTTGCTATAGAACGTGTATGTTCACCAGAGAGACAGAAAGCAAGAAATCACCCCCCAGGGTAGGGTCACACAGCAATCCCGTCTCTTCTAGTCTCCTCTCAGGACTTTGGGCACAGGTGTACATGCACCTTGTGTGAGTACAAGCCACCAGGTCTGGGACTTGAATCATGGTTGACTACATGGGAGTCTAGCAAAGTAACCATTATACCATCTGCTAGTCCCAAATTTCCTCTTTCTTTAAGCCCAGAAATCAATGAGCAATTTTACCTCCACGGATGAGAGGTGGGAGAATGAAGAAAAGGCAAAAGGATTTGAAGGTCAGTAGAAAGCAGTCTCACCTTCATGTATATTAAGTAGCCATTAGAAAGCTTTGAAATGAATCAACCTGAATCCATTTTTATTCTGTTTCTACAATCTTGTTTTCTTATCTAGGGCAGTCACTTCCTTCAGTCTGTTCCTGTCTCCCAAACATGAAGTCTTCCAGCTTTACTGTGCTTCCACCTGCTTGGTGTCTGCCTAAGAGAGACGTTTCTAAGAGTTACTCCAAAACCCAAAAGTACCCTAAAGGAGAGTATGAGGATACAAAGATGAAACATATATTTTTATAACATGTTTGAATGACTCACAACACACGACAGCATTTCAAAATGCCACCTGTAATTGGAAAAATAATATTTATATGCAGAATCTATTTTTTTTTTAATCATGCGGTTGTCATCATTCCCCTGTGCAATATGCGTCAACTTTGGCCCTGAGAGTGACAAGCCTAACTGAATTGTCAATCTTTAATGTTATTTCAAGACTGTAGAGCAGAAAATTATTATACAACCTCCCGTGAAAAAAGGAATAACAAAAATAGCAAAAGCAAATTTCATCCCCAAAGGGACTCTGCTCCTCTCAAAAACTTCTCTCTTTGCAGATTTGAGACAGGAGAGTTGGCCTGGTGTGCAAGGAAGGAATAGCCAGCTAACAACAAGCTTTTTGTGCTGCAGAGGAACAAAATGTCGAATGTATATGCCACAAACTGGGAAAAAATGTAGTCGTTTCTGTACATTGGTAGGAGAGGCCTTTCTCTTATTCATTTGAGTTTGGTTTACAGCACTCTGGGATGTGAGATAGAACTTCTTCATTAGTATCTTACATTCTTCTTTTCTCTAGTTCTGCAAGCAACCAAAGATGAGTGGGGAAGGAAGTTCGCTTCACCAGTTCTCATAAACATGACCAATGAGCAAAGAGTCATGTATGGGGAAGAAAAGCTCCCATGTATAAGAACAACAAAATATTTACTCGTCAGACCTCAAATTGCTAGAATTTGGGATTTGGGGTGTTATTTCTTTCAGTAGTAGCTGGAGTTCACAAGGAGTTTACTTTTTGTGCCTTCTGTCCACATATAATCTCAAGAACCTGGAAACTGGAATATTTACATGACATGCACGTCAACAGAGCTTACACAGGCAACTGAACTTCATTCCCTTTCTTGAGCCCTGCAGATCCTATGTGCATATCCTGATTTGTAACTGACAAATATTGCATTAATTTTAATTTTTAGAGGGAAAAGAATCTTTGTGGAGAAGGATGTATTGCCACATTCATCATCCAGAGAGAGACCTGCATGTAATCTAAGGAAAGGTCCATTATTTCACTCCCTTTCCTCTGCCATCGCTGATACCAACTGGCCTGATCACTTTGAATCAGAAAGAAACCATTACAATAATTGGTTGAAGATATTAACTCTGGTAGGGAAAATTCCTAGGAGAAAATAGGAATTAAAAATGCTTTTTTAGGAGAAAAAGGTGAGTTATCTAGATTGCTTTTAAACATGAATTAACCATCCACATAACTTAAGTATCTGATAGAATACTCAATGGAAAGAAAACACAGTGCACCTATCCTTTAGAAACATACAGCAGTTATTCTAAAATAAGAATGTCAAAAACGCGACTATTCAAGTAAGTTAGAACCTGGAACTTTGAAAACATAATTCTAAAGCTATCAGTACTATAAAACAAAATGCTATGTAATAAAACAATCAGCCAAGGAATCCTCTAACATGAAGAAACGCTATTATAAGCTGCTTTCTGATTATGTAAAACACCTCCATGACGTTTTCTAGATTTAATTTTTCATTGAAAAGTGAAAATATAATAGTAAAGTATACTTTATAAACTCCTAGAGAGAAATAACAGTAGATAACCAGAAGAGTAGACTGTACTTTGTTATTTGGGATCTATATTTGTTCACTAGATTTGGTACATCTAAATTTAATAATAATGCACAATCTAATATATATATATATGTATATGTGTGTATAAAATTTCTTTTTGTTTTGCTTCTTTGTTAAGTTTGGTGAGATGGACAACTTTGTTCTGGAGAATCTGGATGCTGTTGCTTCCACAGTGATAAATGGCAAAGGGCATAACTTGGTAATCTTTGGGAACACATGTATTTTACGAAGTGAAGACAACAAAGTCCCTATGAAGCTATCTGCATGCTACAACCACAGGCAGAAAGAGATCTACCTCCAGAAGAATGAACTTGCGAAGGGGAGACATAAATACACACCAGTGTTTCAGGGGAGTTGAGAAAACTTGAATCTTGCTGAGATGAGAAAGTCAAGGCTCTGTAGCTAACTGGTTGAAGCCTTCCCTGGATACCTGACTAGTAACAATGTACTCCCATTCCCACCACCCAGGTCCTCTCCTTTGAAAAGATTTCATCCTTCCTCCCTGACAGTTCAGTTGTCAAAAGCTATTGTAGGAGGTTAGCAGATGGCATGTTGGTTAAGGGTTCTAGGCTCCCATATGGCTGACTGCAGTTCGAGTCCTGGACCTGATGGCTTACTTTCTTGCTCTCTCTCTCTCTCTCTTTTTCTCTCCTCCCCTAACTCTGTCCCTCTTTGGTCAAATTGAAAGAAAGAGAAAGGAAGAAAGGAAGAAAGGAAGAGAAAGAGAGAGAGAGAGAGAGAAAGAAAAAAAGAAAGAGAGAGAGAAAGAAGAAAGAGAAAGAAAGAAAGAGATAGAAAAAAGAAAGAAAGACAAAGAAAGAAAGAAAGAGAGAGAGAGAAAGGGAGAGAGAGAATAAGAATAAGAATAAGAATAAGAATAAGAATAAAATAGGTGGTACCATAGAAGAGGGAGCAGTAATTAGAGAAAAAGGGAAGGGAGGGAGGTAAAACGAATGGAAAGGAGTTAAGTGTATGAATTCCGGTGATAATTCAGGAGCCTTAAATACTATGTGTCCTTCTAAACTATAATGACTGCTATAGAATAAAAGAAAATAAGAACAACCATATATGAAAGTTTCACAAGATTTTCAAAAATTTGTATTCTAAATGCACTTATAACTCAAGCACCACCTGCTGGTTCAAACTGGATCTTCCCACTCACAGGAAAATCAGTTTTATTTGTGCTCAAATCAGTCAAGACCATTCAATTTTTCACAGAAAGAACATAACAGATTACTGATTTTAAAAGCCAAATAACTTATAATTTTGCCAAAATGTATAATTAGCTTTGCATTTACATCTAATATTTAAGCCAAAATCATCCTTTGGTGAAACAAAAATGTACTATTATAGGAATTTAAAAAATAAAACAAACTGTACATGTAATGATCCAATTGGTGTAAATTTAAGTAGTTCGGCCCCAAGATGCTCATTAATTATTGAGTTACAAGCATTTTCTTGCTAATGGTCATTTTTATATAATAATACTTTTATTCATAAGTATATGAAATGTTTAACATCTTAATAAAATAAACTGATGATTTTGCCACAACGATTTTTTTTTAATCTACCAGTAAAAGACACCATCAAATGAAAAATCATATAGAAATGACTCAGAGATTTAGCTGGTTACCTTTTCCAGTAGTCCAACAACAAAAATTATATTCTTTGAGAATGTGTCTTAGAATTAGGTCACTGAATCAATTTTGCATTTGTTCTAAAAACCACCACTTTTTACCTCTACCACAGAAAGCTAACCTAAACTGAAATAAAAATCACTATTTTCAGTATAACTACTCGAGATTGCAGCTGGTTATTTGACTAATCTAAATCCACCTCCCCCAAAGTGTCCCTGTTAAGTTCTTTAATTTATTAAAAGCAGCTATGTGCAGCACTTACAGACACGGCCTCAGAGCCTAACTGGTAGCAGCATCTTAGGGTACATTAACTGTGTATCCTAGGCAACCAAGTCATGGCTAAAGCACCACAGTGTTTGTTTAAAACGTGATGTGGAAGGCAATCAGAGAAGCTTCAGTCCCAGGGAAATTCCCTTTCAATGTAAGCCTCACACTGTATTGGAGTGGTGCTATTTGCACCATTATAATTAAGAATGTGTCACCATATTCCTTATTTTCAAGGGTTTGTAACTGAGCTGTAAAAAATTAGTCATAGTAATTAAAAGATGGAAAACATCTAGTTATGCTAAGATATCCTACTGGGGCATTTAGGGTCCTAGTGAAGGGGGTTTAAGCAATTTTAATGATAGACAATATTTTATCTTAACAAGCTTAAAACACTGGCCTCACCACTGATAAATTAGAAGTGTGCATGAGAATAAATGTGAACAATCATTTAGTCTGTATTTTCCTTGATAGCAGCTACCATTCTAAAACTATAATGATTATTCTTTTATGAAGTTTTATTGAATTAATTCACCAGTGAATTGATCTTATGATTAATAAAGATAAAGTCTGTTTTGCTCTGTTAAGCAAAAGTAGAGTGTTCCTTTTAAAAAATAAATATGTTTTTGATATTTTGGAGTACATCAAGTAATCAGTCATGATTCATGGACCTAAATAAATGTCATTTTGCACATTTTACTTATGCATTTATATGATACACAAACTATAGGTACAGAAGTTTGTGTAGATGTATTCTTTTGAATCCAATTTTTTTTCTTTTATCATTTTCCTGAAGAAGAAAAAAAAAAGAATGCTTCTTCTGCTGTTTTTCAGATTGAAGAAAGAACAAGATTTAAAACAAAAATATGTGGGGGGGGAACAAAAAAATAGCAGTAATTAGAGTAAGGGGGGAAGGTAAGTAAGGTTCATTTACTAAGAACCTGATGTAACAGCCACACAATGCTATACATCACATAATTATTTCATTTAATTCTCTCAACAGGCCTGCAGGATAGGGAGTATTGCACACATTTCGCGATGAGGGAAGTCATAGTCCTCATGGGACCCAGGATCAAAAGGTCATCATTTTCTCATATCGCTTGTACATCTCCAAAGTAAACATTTTAAATTGAACATAATCCACCCTATATTTAAATCAGTCTACAAAATAATACAGGAATTATAAAGTAACTTTTTCTTTTCATTCTCTAGATTTCACTGTCATATTTAATTAACAAATGTATACAACTCATCAGAACTCAAGAATAAAATGAAAATAAGTTTCAAAAACCTCTTTTCTTAAAAAAAAAAAACTGTCTAGAAATAATGCAACTTAAATTATGTATAAAATAGTGGTGAATTCTGCCAGAGCATAAAATACACTGTCACCCAAGACTCAAAGCAGATGATATTGCAACGAAAACAGACACAGGCTATGAGTCAGAGTCACTCTGCAGAGCCCTTCCAAGAAAAAGAATCACCCCTCATGATGGTCAAGGGATCTCTCAAAACCCAAATCACAGCTTCTTCAAAGCACTTCTCAAATTTTGTCGTTAAATTCTAAACTTAGAAAAGTATACTAGCTCAATTATTTTCAAAAGAGAATACATCAGTGATTTTACTCCTGAGAACCAGAGTTGATGTTTTCATTAGTAAGCACTGAACACGTTGCTTTGTGTTTTTAAAATGTCTCTTTAATAAATGATGAGATATTTATTATACTGGAATACTTAAGCAAACAATTGACTATTCGTTTTTTCTTTTTTCTTCCTATTTCATTTACACAGTATGAGTATAAAGATGCGTTAACCAATACTGTACCTCCATTTCAAATGGAGAAGAAAAGAAAAAATAATCAAGGTATTATATAGGCACAGTTCAACAGAATGACCACCAGTCACATGTGGCTCTTACATAGCTGAAATTTGGTTAGTCTGAAATAAATATAAAATATCTATGGAAAATCAATGCTTAGTATGGAGAAAATGTAAAATATCACTAATAAGTCTTACATTGATTGTTGAATGGAATGGTGACATTTTGGAAATATTGTATTGAAATATGGTATGACCACTTATTTCACCTCTTTCTCTTTACTCTTTTTTAAGAGTAGCCACTAGAAAATTTTAAGTTATATATATGGATCAGATTTCTAATTCGTCTTCTATTTTACCAGTCAAGTCCTGTGGTAGGCCATTAAACAACGAGGCTTGCCAGTTTAGAGTTGAAATTATTATTATTTCCTATAACAATTATGTTTCGCTAGTCCCCATGTATCCCAGGATTCATCATGTAATTGGTAAAAGTGTCTCTAATACTTCCATAAACGTATGTAGACAAATAGTTGTTAATGCTCCTGTTCAATATTAAATTTTAGATATCTAGAAATAATGTCTGGTCAGTAGTAAGCACTTAATCAATAATTGTTTACTGTGTTTTCAATCAATGCATTTTTCGAGCCTTAACTACAATTCAGAGAGGGAGGGCAGAAAGTGAAGAGTTGGTCTCACTGCTCTATCAGAACTTCGAGGTCTCAAAGAGACATGCAAAACAAAGGCATGATTTTGCATTTCAAATAATACAGAAATGGGTAATAAATAAAAATGTTCTGTGATGAGATTACAGAACCCCCCACTTATGAGTCAATAATATACACATTTCTATTGTGGATTATCTAGAAATTTTTAAATGCATTCACCTTAGTATATATAACTGTAGCTATAAAAGATATTTTTAACCTTCCTATTTAATGTTGGCAATATTTCTCCTTAAAAAAGAAGTTTACTTGCCAATGTGCATCTTTTATACACGGTAGAAACTCCAAGATACATATTTGCATTTTATCGAAGGCATTATGTTAAATTAAGAAGAATAATTTGGAAAGCTTAAATATTTTGTATATGGCTTCACTATGGCATAAGTTTACAGGGATTTGTATATTTTAAAGCACCCATGCAATTTATGTCCCTGGATGAAATAATTATAGAGATTATAAAAATCTTTAGAGACCATTACCTGGAGAAATAGGAGAGGTGGAAATAAAGTGAAGCTATTGTAACCCCAGAAGCTCAGAGGCTCACAGGAGACCTGAAAAGTCTAAATACAGGAGCAAGATGTATTACCTAGGTTAGTCTTCTTTGATCTATTGCTGGATCTGAACTCAATAAAAAATGTTATTCAGAGAACTTTAAAGCTTAAAATACATTTCTTAGGAGTTGCTTAGCAGCTAAAGAACCGAGAGGTAACTTTCTTAGTGGATCTTAAGTCCAACTGCTATTTTAGGAATCTTGGTTCCACCAATTACTTCCAGCATGACTGTGGACAAAAATTGCTCAAAGCCTCAATGTTCTCATTTAAAAAGTACGCAGACCTAGCCATAGGAGCACATGCTACTAAGAAGCTGTGCTTCGTAGGCTGGGACGACATGGGAGGCTCACGTTCAATTCCTAGTCTCGCCTCAAGGCCAGGTGTGCTATGTGTGAATTCCCAACAGCTTGGGAGACAGAGGCAGGAAGATCTTGAGCTCATGGGTGACCTGGGCTACTTAGTGAGATCCTGTCTTTGAAAAAACAAGTAAACAACAAAAATAGAGAGGTTATAATAATTGTTCCTGTAGCAGAGGTTTCCATAAGCTCATCTGAACAAAGCACTCGGTCCTGTGTCTAGTGCATATGGATGGTTTGATAAATTTGAATTGAATTATTATTAGCTGGAGTTCATATACTGTATTTGTTTCCTAGGGTTGCACTAACATATTACCACCCTTTGGCAACTTAAATTGCAAGAAGTGTGTTCTCTCACAGTTCTAGAAACCCAAAGTCTGAAATCAAGCTGTTGACAGGCCTGTGTTCCCTCTAGAGACTCTAAGAAGGCTCCTGCATATCTTCCTAGCTCCTGGAGGTCTTCAGTAAGTGTCGCCATTCCTTGACTTGAAGCTGCCTGGTGACATTCTTCTCTACTGTTCTCCTTGTGTCCCCTCCTTATCATATGAAGACACCAGCCACTGGATGTAGCATCTACTCTAACCCAGTACCCCTCAACTAATTACATCATGAGAGATCTAATTTCCAAAGAAGGCCACATTTTGAAGTTCCAGGTTGCCATGAACTTGGCAAGAAGGGGAGCTAGGGTAGCCAATCAAGCCACCACAGATACACAACTAATTCTAAGGCTCACATGGCTTTCAGCAAAATAAGAGAAAGGTAATAAAAAGTAACTATGGAGTATAAAAACACTGTCACAGACTGTCTTCTCATACTACATGCAAAGTCCACCGAGGCATAAAGAGTAAACATACTATTTTTCCATTTTCTACAATTTGCCTTTATGAGAGCTTTTATAAAAAGTTGTTGTGTTTTCCTTAGGACTTACATATTCAGCCATAACTTATCCACTTGGCACTTACATATTATGACTAAACCTTGTCATTTTTCCTTACCACACCTCTCCCACACCTACTCTCTCCCTCGCATCTACTCTCTCGCTCACCTCAAAAACTCCCCCAGCTCAGCACCTTGTGCTAACATGAATACATTCACTTCCAAGCACACACCTACCTCCAGAAGTCCCACTCGTGTATACACTGAGAGCTACGTTCCCTAATTATTTTCATGTCAGCTCATACTCTCTGAACCATCAGTGATTCCCTGTTTCTTCAGAGCAGAATCTGAGCTCCAAAGACCACATGGAAAGTCCCTTAAGCTCTGACAGTCCCCGCCTACCCGCATAATACCCTGTCTTCTACAACTCCGTAGAAAAACCTCACCTCCAGAGAACCTGAGTTCATCACGGCTGTGGCTTTTCTTTTTTTGGATTGTGCTTACAAGGGGAAAAAATTACAGAAATTCCTTGTTGGCAACATTTAAAGATGAAAAAATAATTCTGTCTTTATTTGAAAAGACAAACCAAAAATTAAGCCACAATTCTGAGGTATAAAGGAGTTTTAAATGGATTGGAATGTTTTCCCCCAAGAAAGCCAAAGGGGTGGAATACACATTTGTTATGGAGTAAGACCCATGGCCCATGCAAGATACAGATGTTCTTATGGAGGTACCTATGAAAATGTGTGTTGGGGATGAGCTCAGCCAAAAGATGAGAAATTAGCTTTTTCTCAGAACAAATTTTAGTTGAAGAAAGAATATGCATGTGGAAATTGCTCAGCAGATGGTTAAAGGCAAGCCTGTGTCAATATCATTTCTAAGAGAGCATTTAAGGCGCTACCAGGGCATACAGCTCTAGCACTAGGTAAATTGGTGACAGATATAAATGAAAGATACTGCCACGGCTCTATTATTTTAAAAGAGTAGCATTGGAAGCAATTTGATAAATGTTTTTCTACTTCTTAATAACTACAAACTAGATAATGGTCTCCAAAGAAAAATATGTTTTTCTCTTGGGAAGTCAGCTTTGTACATTACATACGATTTCTGGGAATGATCATTTATGCTTGCTACTTACCAATGGACTGGTCTCAGGAAATACATATGTTGCCTGGATTTGCTATATACCCTAGTAAATATGTTTTTCTCTCTGATACTTTGATTTTGTTTTCACTTCCCAAATATGGTTAGTGGACTTCTGGTGGTGAAGGAACCATCCCCAGCCAGCAAATCCCTGACTGTGCCCAGTTCTGTTCCCAATTGACAGATGCTAAATTTTTTTCTTTTCCTTTTTTCTCTCTCATTTTTTAAATTTCTCCCTTGATAAAACCACTAGACAAAGTTTTCTGATTATTCTTCTCTTTGGTAAGAAAATGGTAAGTGCATTGCTTCTGGAATAAGGAACATAACTTTTACTACCTTGTTCCCTGTTACTTGTTATTAATTTAAAACTTTAGTTGCCTTTTTGAGACAATAAAAAGAATAAAGTAATCTTTTAGTACAAACTGTGCAATCCTCGTGGTCTGTTTAACACAAACATGCTTTGTAAATGAAGGTAAAACTATTTATGACTCCCAAGATGAATGAAACTGGTTATAAACCAAATGAAGAAACACATTCATTATTCATTTAATACATACTTGAGAGCTTGCTATGGACAAGGCTTAGTGCAAGGTGAAAAGCAATAAGCCAGTTATAATACCACTGTCCTCCTAGAGAGCCAATGAAAACTCAGAGAACCAGAGCCAACCATCATCACAAAGCATATTGACTCCTTATCCTTTTAAACCACTGTGTAGCTAGAAATTTAATTTCCCAGAAGCTACAGAAAAATTTTATTATATTCATGAAATTTCTGTGGGGAAAAAAGATGCTGGAAAGATATTGCCATAACCATTTTAAAGATGGAAAAACTGAGGTTATGACAAATTAATTACTCTGTCATTAATTAATGTCCTTTGTCACTTGGTCCTTTGGTAACATTGAAAACATTAAGCATTGTGTCCAAGTCTTCTTATTCTTGGATTATGAACTCTTATTTCATAATCAAAATCCAAGCAAAAAATTTCACTCCTTTCCTCTGATCTCATGCTGTGGAGGAATACTTCTCTAAGAAGAGAAGCAGGAGGGTATGCCCTTAGTGACCCTGAATAAGTTGGGTACACAAACATGCTTCTCCCTCTGTCTATGGGCATACAAAAATGACTCACTTCTGAACAATAGACTATTGATTAAGTTTTATTTTATGACAAAGGCAATGGGTTGCCATCCCCGTTATAATTTACGTTATATAAGACTCTCTCTTGGCTTGAGAGATACTTGTAGTAAGTAACCATTCAATAGGTTGTCTGCAGAGTTACACGGCAAGGAACAGCTGGCAGCTTCTAGGAGCTAAGGGTGAGCCCAGCTCACAACCAACAATAAAGCAGAAATCTCCATCCCAAAACAACAAGGAGATGAACGGTGCAAACACTCCTGGGAGTCTGAAGTGTATCTGTTATCCATCAAGCCTCTGGTGAGACTGCAGCCCCGGTAACTCTTGTACAAAGAGAAAATACAGTTAAACTGTACCCAGACTTCTGACCCATAGAAATTGACACTGTAAATGTGCATTTATTTATTTATTTATTTATTTATTTTTGAAAGGTTTTTGCTATAGAGTGTGTGTGCTTGCCAGAAAGACAGAGAGAGAGACAGGGATGACAGAAAGCGAGAAATCACCCCCAGGGGGGATGCCCACTCCGCAAGCCCTTCTCCTCCATTCTCCTCTCGGGATCTTGCACACATGCACACGTGCCCGGCGTGAGTTTAAGCCACCAGGTCTGGAACTCGAACCACAGTCGACTACGTAGGAGTCCAGTGACATAGCCATTACACCAACTGCTGGTCCATCTAAAATGTGCATTCTTGTAAGTCGCTCAGTTTGCAGTAAGAGTGATGCAGTATAGAAATTGAATGCAGACCCATTTTTCTTCTCTGAATGTTATAGCCTGAGTATCCTAATTGCAAGACTAATAAAAAAAATAAATATTTTGAAGAAGGGAGTCCCTTCTATTAAAAAGTAACTTTCTTGAGCACCCAGAATGTGCTAGGCAATCTTAGAGATCTTTCCCCATATCCCAGAAATCGGGACTCCGTCCTCGGAATGTATCTCAGCTCAAGCCTCATTCCCGCTCTGGTCTAGTGCTTTTCAATCTGAGGATCATGTAGTAACTTTTGGTTTTGAACAGAAAAGAGAAAAGAAAAACAAAGTGTATCACACACACAAGCTAAATTTATGCAAAACAATACATCTTTGTCTGTGTATGTTTGTGTTCTGGGTAGTGATACGGTGATAGAAAATATTACTTTAAGTGCAAATAACAGTCAAAAGTATGGAGAAACATTGCTAGAGGCGATGCTATCCTGTTTAATAGTATTCCACTGCATCTACCCTGGGACGGAGTAATTTCACACCAACTTTCTATCTCCAACATTCTTCTGTCCACTCTAGATGCATGTCCTAACTGTCTGCTCCACATTTGCACCTGACATGTAAGAGGTGATTCAAATGCACCGGGTCCCAGAGCAGACTCCTGACCTCTGCAGATCCCAGCTTACACACCCACAGTCTTCACTCTCTCCAGCTAAAAACCTTGGAGTCATTCTGACTTGCATCTTTCTCGTACCCCATCGCCCAAATTTCTGTATTTTTCTGTGTGCCTTTCAAATACATCAGAGTGTGATGTCATAGCACCATGAGCTACCATTCTGAGCCAAGCCACTACCATTTGTCTGAATTATTATCATGATTAAAATAAATCTCCTGGCCAGTTCTCTGCTTCCACCTTTGCTCACTTCAGTTGTTCTATTCTCTCCAGGCAGCAAGAGCAATTCTGTAAGAAAATCATCGCTCCTTTTCTCAACACCCTCCTCTGGCTTTCTGTTTCATTTACATGCCATCAACTGATCACGGCACACCTTCATTTCATACATGTGGCAAAAGAAAGTGTCTGAAGTCCACTCCCAGCTGGGTGGCAGGTGTGACGCAGCAACCGCTGCTTGTCGATGAGCCAACATGAGTCAACTTGATGATGGCTCCCATGGCGTCATCACTTCAGGTGAATTACAAGCTTCTCAGGACCACGCATCTTCAGTTAATGTCTGTATAAGTTTCCTTTCTGATTCAACATTGAAATGAGAAATTACTATGTATGTTTAAAAAGCAAGCACACAAGCAAGCAAAAAAGGAGGCCAACCAGCATGCTCTATAAAATAATTTGTCTACAAATAAGACTAATTGAGTCCTTAAGACACTACAGAATAAAACTGTGCGATTATATCATACTATTGTTTACATGGTATTTTTTCTAAGTTACGCATGGAATGATGGTAAAACTAACAAACAAAAGGGCTTCAATTTATAATATACAGTAAAAGCCAGACTCTACAATATTGCGAAAAGGCCCAAATATGCTTACCCTCCTGGACTCTCTCTGAATTTATCTCTGAAAACTCTTCCTTCCACTCACACAGAGCTACACCCAGTGAACCTTGCAGTTCTTGGAAAACATCCTCAACTCTCCTCTCTTGAGACCTTTCCCTCTGCTATTTGCTGTCTGATAAGCTCCCACTTCCCCCAGATTCATGACTTACTAATTTCATTGCCAAATGCGTTTAAACATCATCTTCTCAGGAAGGCCTTCCCTGCATATTTCTACCTCTGGGCTAGATCTGGGCACAGTGATTTAGCACCATGAACTGAGAGCCAGATCTCACATGACCCACTGAGGTTCGAATCCCAGGCAGGCCCAACGACTTGAAAAACATACCAGGTACACGTGTGTGCATGTGTGCATGCCCCAAATCCTGACAGGATGGAGTCATGGAGGAGAAAGGTTTGAACATGCCATCTTGGGAAGTATCTTCTCTCTGTTTCCCCGCCTGCGGAATGCAGGTGTCTTCTGGCAGTGTAAAAACGTAACATCCCTGCCTCTTTCATGTTAACTTTTCCACACCCTCTATACTTTCCTTGTTTTTTTTTACTTATTTCTCGTTCTATTAAAATGCACTGTAGTACACCTAGCAGCAGTCTTAAACAGTAGATGAATGAATGAATAAATGGGTCTTCACAGCAATCTGGAGAGGACCGTGACCATTCACGATGGCAATGCTGTCATTCCTACTGTGTTGATGAGGAGATGAACTAGGGAGAGAGGAAGTGACGGGGCGGGGCCACGAGGCGGCGTACGAGACAGCCCCTCAAGGCGGTGTGACTTCGGAGCCTGCAAGGTGGCCCTTCCCTTATGACTGCCTCATGTCTTAATATACTAAAGCAAACCTGAGTGCACTGATGAAGGAAAGCTCAGGAAGTGGTGAAGTTCAGAAAGCTAGTGCAGAGGTTGCTGCTGGGATGGCAGAGGCTCTCAGCTGGTGTGTGGACCAACTCGAGCTCTTCCACCATCAGAGCTGTCCTTGCTTAAGATGTTTCTCCACTTCCATTTGGTAGCTGGTATTAAATGATTAGGGTTTTAGAGTCTTAATCTAACTCAGGCCCATTGCAAGCCCTTTTTATTTTATTAGAATGATTTATTTAATATGATTTATCATTATTATTATTTTTCATTTGCTATAGAGCATGTGTGCTCACCAGAGAGAGACAGAAAGAGAGAGTAAGTGAGAAAGCAAGCTACTAGGTCCAGGACTTGAACTGCAGTTGGCCCTGTGGAAGCCCAGTACCTTAACCACCAAGCCACCTGCCAGCCCCATGGAACCCTTTTCTTACCTAGCATATATTTGGAATGTTTATTGCATCACACCAGCTTCGTACCCAACACCGAAGCATGCCTGATACTTTATCCTGGTCAGGAGCATGTGTGCTCACCAGAGAGAGACAGAAAGAGAGAGTAAGTGAGAAAGCAAGCTACTAGGTCCAGGACTTGAACTGCAGTTGGCCCTGTGGAAGCCCAGTACCTTAACCACCAAGCCACCTGCCAGCCCCATGGAACCCTTTTCTTACCTAGCATATATTTGGAATGTTTATTGCATCACACCAGCTTCGTACCCAACACCGAAGCATGCCTGATACTTTATCCTGGTCAGTTGGGGACCACTTTCCGAATCGATTAAAATGATTAAATATCTGTGTATAGTGTATAGAGCAGGCTGGTTTTAGTGGATGTACTATGCTACAGAGATGATAAAAATCATTTTATAATTTTTCTCAGAAGCAATAAACATATTTTCTAGCTTTAAAATGTTCACACTACCTCTAGGCCCTCTGTAATAATCTCTCTAAATAATAACATAAAATTTATATAACGTGTTTTGCCTTTGAAAAACACATTGGGTTGTTGCAAAGTAGAATAATTTGTAAATATACTAAAAGTAGTACATGACAGAGAGTAATTCACATTATTATGATCATGTGTTATTATTGTATATTATTCCATATTTATCATTTATCTTTGAGTTTGGTAGCCAAAACTGAAAAATTTGAAATCAAAAATTAAGTAAATGATTATGTACCTTAAAACTATGTGTAATGGTTATGTTGCTGAACTCTTGTGTAGTCAACTGCTGTCAAGTTCTGGACTTGACAACTTAAAACTCACGCCAGCATGACTGCGTGCATGCCCTAGATCCCGAGAGGAGAATGGAGGAGAGGGGCTTGTGGCCTGGCCATCCCCACTGCGGGGTGATTCCTCATCTTCTATATCTCTGTTTCTCTGGTGAGCACATGTGCCCTATAGCAAAAATCACTCTTAAAAAAAATAAAAAAATGTAAAACTATAGGGCTTACTTAGAAAATATATTTTAATGAGCCTTACCCAAGATACTAAAAAAAAAAAAAAAAAAAAAAAGCCCTCTCATGGACCTGGCTATCTTTTTTGGATATTAGAAATCACAAGTGATATTAAATTTTGTTGATGCACTTTTTCATTGGACATAAGGTCACTTGGGTTAGGCAAGAAAACTCTAAGCTCATTTTGTGGTGACTGGAGCCATGATGTAAAATGTTCAGTTTCTAACATTTTTCCCCTAAATAACTTGTAAATATGTTTATGGTTTCATTGTGGAGACTTGCAGCTTCCTTTAAAGAGAAAATAATTCTTGAAACAGGCTAAGATAATAGTGCTGATCTGTATATGAATACTCAACAAACATGTATTTATTTGGTTTCTTTTTTTGAGAGAAAGAGATTTTTTGCTGCAGAGAGTGTACACTCACCACAGAGACAGAGACAGGAAGAGAAAAATCAAGAAATCCCCCCCTGGAGGGGTTGGCCATACTGCAATCCCTTCTCTTCCATTCTCTTCCTGGGATTTTGGACATGGACACACACACGACCAGTGTGAGTCTCAAGCCACCAGGTCTGGGACTTGAACCATGGTCAGTTATGTGGGAGTTCAGTACCTTAACCATTATGCCACCCACTCCCCTCAACAAACATGTATCTTAACAATGAAAGGATAGACTCTTTACCAGTGCGGTTCTCTTCACCTGAAATGTTCTACCTGACCCTTTGCCTGGTCACTACTTCCCATTCATCCTTTCGGATTCTGTAAAATATCAGTCCTCAAGGTAGTCAGTCATTCCTAATGCCCAAGATTAGGTATGGTGCTTGGGTCTACCTCTCACATACGGTTTACTTTTTCTCATCATGACTACACATAAATGTCAGTAGCATTAATTTTACAAATAATTATCTCCCTAGATGTAGAAATGTTACAGGAAGTTGGTATCAAGTCTTAGTTTATTACTCAATCTCCAAATCATGGCACTAAGCCTGCAAAGAGATTCCATAATACTAGCAATAAGAATATATTAAACTCTCAATGGCCCTTGCTAGTAGAAAGACTTAAACGTAAGATCTAAAGATCTAGAATGTCTAACATGTATTTGCATGAAAATACAAATAAAACATTTAGTTTTGTTCTGTTTTCTCCTTTGTGGAATTACCTTCCTAATAAGCATGGTATAATGAAAGACATTTTCATTTTTTTTTCCTAGAGCTCAAACAGGATTAAAAGATCACCACTCCTACTTCCCTATTTAACATGTTTTATTCTTTCTAAGCAAATAATCTATAATATACTAAAAACCAGCACTGCCTGTCACAGAAGCAGACTTATAATAAGCCTTAATATACAGTTTAGAAATCCCTGTTAATTTCTCTCAGCTAAACTTGTTTTTATGTCTCATGGTATCAATACCCATTTATATACAGGAGGAAAAAACAAATGACCTTTGGTCATTTGGATAAAAGGGAAATGAGGGAACCAGCAGTTAGCATAGTGGCTATGTCACTGGATTCCCACGCAGTCGACCTCGGTTCGCGTCCTGGACCCGATGGCTTAAAACTCACGCCGGGCGTGTGTGCGTGCGTGCCCAAGATCCCGAGAGAATGGAGGAGAAGGGATTGTGGCGTGAGCATCCCCCCTGGGGGGTGATTTCTCGCTTTCTGTCTCTCTGTCTCTCTCTTCTATCTGTCTGGTGAGCGCATGCGCCCTATAGCAAAAACCTCTCAAAAAAAAAAGGGAAATGAAACTTATTTTTAAACAAGTTTTTCTCCAGCGAGTGCATGCACCCTATGGCAAAACCTGAAACAACAATAACGAAAATCTGCGTCATATCAAGCCAAACGTTCAATGGGGTCACACAGGTAGATGCTGTATCTACTGACCTGGTCAGAAGCGCATTGTCCTGGATCTGTCAGGCAAGACTTGCAGGCCAAGATCTGCTGCATTGTCTAGAAAGGGACTTCTAGAAATTAACTGTGGAGGGGACTAGTGGGTAGCATGGTGGTTAAAGCACTGGATACTCCCACATGATTGACCACAGTTCAAGTCCCAGACCAGGTGACTTGTTTTCTCACTTTCTCTCTCTCTCTCTTTCTGTTATGTCTCTCTCTGGTCCAATTAAAAATAAATGAATGAATGAATAAAAAATTCTAAAAAAAATAAGGAAGAAATTGTCAGGCCAGCAAGTGGCATGGTGGTTAAGGATGCTGGACACCCACATGGTTGACCGCGGCTTGAGTCTTATACAAGGCAGCTTGTTTTCTCTCTTTCTCTCGCTCTCTCTCTCTCTCTCTCTCCCTTTTGGTAAAATTAAAAAATAAGTAAATAAAGTTAAATGAAATATCTCTATTTAAAAAAAGAAATTAATTGTGTACCTTCCTCTCTTCTAAGGTTTATAACTAACTTGTGGTCTAGAGCAATGTTTTATAAATTAAGACCTGTCCATAGATTGTAAACTTGATTTACTAATTTGCAATCAACAATTTTTAATGAAATAATACAGAATAGAATGTCGATTTCACTGCAGTAAGGGTATTATTTTGTGAAACTTGTGCCCTGTTGTAAATTTACACGCATAGGTAAAGTATATTGTTAGTTATGGATCACAGCCTAAACAGCCTGAAAGCAGCTGGGCAAGAACTATTACACAGTAAGCTTGGACGGACATCTAGTTCCGGTCCTCTCCAGCATTCCTAGATTAACCAGCTAATTAATTATTTTGGTAAAAGTAGAAACAAACAAGTACCAATTCAATGTATTTCCCTTAAAATATATAAACAGCTTAAAAATACTAAGTCTTGAACTTATTTTTGCTTAAAATTTTCAACTGTATTAACATTTGGCAGAAGTCAAAATAAATATAATCATTTTGGAACAGATTACCTCAAATTCTATTAAAGACTGCAGTTCACCCTAAAATCCACTAACTCTAGTGATTGCTAAGCCAGCCTTGGTCAGGTGACTAGTTGCTTTTATTAGATGTTTCTTTAGTCAACTTCTCATGACCCTCAGTGCCAAGGATGAGTTTAATAATGTCACCTGCAAAACCTAGGGTTACTTAATAAAAGTAACTTGTAAGAGCTGCAGGAGGGGAAACCTAACACGAGCAATGAATGCAGGTGCTGGGATCCAGGCTTCAGTCTTCATGGGTTACCGTGTCGGGATAAATGGTCTGAGGCGCATCGCCACCCCCACCCCAGTCTGTCAGTGCTGTCAGGGAGTTTCTGTCGCTATGGTACCCTCCTAAAGATCTATGGCAATTATTCACCTTGGAACAGTAGGCAGTAAATGAGTAAAGATGGGGAAAAAAAAAAAACTAATTAAAAGGCTAACATCAAATAATAATCTAAGCAACATTATAGTTCACCTTGATTGTAGAGTTCTTTCTCCGACTTAAGGATACATTTGGCCCCCAGCAGCCCTAAAGCTCATTATAATCATCATTAAAATAACACTTTTCTCGAGCCAGCAGGAGTGGGTGTCTTGCTGAAGCTCTGCACTCAGTCACTGGGAAGAGGGAGTATCAGGCAGTGCATCGGCTGACCCCTCAGGGTAAACCTGAATGGGCTCTGATGAGCTCCACTGGGGGCGTCCAGAGGTCTTCAGGGGATGACCCTGCTGCCTTTGCTTCCGGTATATTAGTAGCACTTAGGCTGCCGCAGAGGAGAGAGCCTGAGGCTGGAATAAGTCACAGTCTCAGGGATTACATAACCAGTGCTTCCAACTGGAATGACAGGATGTGTGCACAGGGTGTGTGTGTGAGTGTGCGCATATACACGTAAAATAAACTACCTACGGCCAAGGACTCACATCTTTCAGTAAAATAACTATATCTACCAAACCTGTGACCCATCTTTCTAGAAAATCAGAACTAGTTTAGTTAAATTCAGAAATTAGAAATGCCAATAAAGATGAAGTCCTTAGAAGCCCTTTTCTAAAAGTGCAAATTCACTGTCTCTATCACCTCTTACATATAGATAATTCTGACAGAAAACCAATAAAATGGCAGACTTGCTCAATTGTTTTGCAAAATAATTCAAAGGTTTTTTACATCAATCATAGAATTGTTTTATGAGTATTTCTGGCCATTGTAAACATGTTTATTAGGCATCTTAAAAAGTCCTCCAAATACTTTAAAACAGCACTCTATAGTACTATATTTAAACATTCTCTGTGAAACAAGAGTTGAAATATAATAATCAAAATCTAAATAAAGAAACAAGCTTTTTTTTGTTTGTTTTTGTAGAGGTTTTTGCTATAGGGCGCGTGCGCTCACCAGAAAGAGACAGAGAGACAGAAAGGGAGAAATCACACTCCCCCCCCCCCCCGGGGTAGATGGCCACACCAGAGTCCTTTCTTCTTTATTCTCCTCTTGGGATCTTGGGCAAACACACACACACACGTGCCCAGAGTGAGTCTGAGCCACCAGGTCTGGGACTCGAACCACGTCGAATACATTGGAGTCCAATGACATAGCCGTTACACTAAATGCTGGTCAAGAAATAAGTTTTTCTAGTATAGTGACACAAAAAGTATAGACAGAGTAACAGTTTTGTTGTTGTTGTTTTTTTGTTTTTCCCATTTAAACTATAGACCAAAGCAGTGTGTGGAATCCTTTGTATTAACATATACGTGACTAATAAACTTTCCATCTGCCCAGCCAATAGATGCTACTTATTTACATCATTTAATTTTTTCCTCAGCAATATACTATCAGGAAGCACGAGAAGAACTTTTATGCCCTATTCAAAGTATAAAGGAAGAGAAAACAGAAGTGCAGGGTGCTTACAACAAAAAGAATACAAAACGTTCCTTCTGAAGTAGCTTCCCTTCTCTTTTCTACGATAGTGCAAACCAGGACCCTCAAACATCAGAGCTCTTTTTAAAGTGAGATGAATCACATTAAGCAAATCACTGCTTATAGAAGCAGGAAAGAGATCAGGCATTTTACATTGTTTACTATCTTGGTGTTAGAAACACAAGCGTAATACACCTCGCATGGAAATAGTCTATATAATGATTTTGGAACTGGGCATAAAAGGTATTTCTATAAAGGCCATTGAACGTAAGTGTTATTATTTATGTATTATGGTATATTTGTTATTGGACAGAAACAAATGGCAGTGTCTACGTTTGTGCATAGGAAAGTAAACAGGCCAATAGACAGTGTAGAAGACAGTGGGGTAACAGAGGATGGGAGGGAGGGGGCCAGGCCAAACCCACAAACCGTACTAGGTACAAACATGAAAAGTTGCCTGTGGTTGGTAATGTGTATGGGAACGTCTTTGACTTGGCTAATATGCACCATATTAATGCTGAGGAAAAAAAATGCTGTGTCCTGTGAAGATATGCAGGGATTAGAGGTAAATTTAAAAATAAATAAATAAACTTTCTTAAAGAAGTGAGTAAACGTCAAGTCATCAAGCCTTTTTTATTTATTTATTTATTTATTTATTTATTTATTTTTGGCTAAAGGGTGTGTGCACTCACCAGAGAGAGTCATAGAAAGAGAGAGAGGGAGAAGAGAAAGCATCCCTCCCTCCCCACCATGAGGAACCATCACTCTGTCACTCCACAATCCCTCTCTCTCCATCCCCTTCCTTCTCAGGATTCTGGGCAGGCATACATACATGGAGCTGGCGTATTGCTCAAGCCACCAGGTCTGGGACCCGAACTGAGCAGTTGGCCACGTGGGACTTGGTTGCTTTAACCCCCAGGCCACGGAGCTGGCCGGTGATCAAGTCGTCTTGATTGCACCTGAATAGAGTGCATGTGCTTCTCATGCCTTTTGAAGGACTGTGACCACCTCCTGCAGGATTTCAGAAAGCCCTCCAAAGGAACTGCCTTGCTGGAAAGTTTGCTTTCTTTCTTACTGTACCAAAGGAAAGAGAAGAGAAATCTAAAGCTTACATCTCATCATGTGATTATTCTGAGAAACTCTTAGAAATCTAACCTCACTAACAGGAAAAAAAAAATCCTTCTGATCTTCACCTGCTCCCTCATCTTCTCATCTTTTACCAATTCCTCCACCTCCTCAGCCTACCCCACATTCTTCTCCAACAATTTTAGACTATTTGAATTTTTCCAAAAGTATTCTGGGCACAGGAAGTTCAATCAAGCTTTGCTATCTTTCCCCGCTCTCTTCTTGCATTAAATCTAGTGCTTTTGGAATGGATTTCATGGTTCATGTTCTTCAGGCTTCATTCCCTCAAATGAATGGGTTCCTTTACTTTTGGCTCTAGCAGCCACCTGTACGTATCCCTCTCAGTCTCAGCACAATGACCGTGCTGTACTGTCAGAGTCCTTTACTCTTTAGACTTCTCCAGTTGACTTGCAAACTGCTCGAGACCCCGTATAGCAAGCATCTCTGTCATCACTCTTCTAGCCTAAGGATTAATTCAGCATAAAGCTAGTTACACCTATGAAATACAAAGACAGTTTCTGGGACAGTTCTAACTCCTTTACCTGTATTAGTATAATTATTCTCCAACAACCTACAACCGTTTGTGATTGACACTACCATTGGCCTCGTTATTTATTTATTTATTGCTAGAGGGCATGAGAAGTTGCCAGAGAGAAAGAGAGAGACAGAAACAGAGACAAGAGGGAACAGGAAAAGTACCACCACCATCTCCACTCCTGCTGGGGAAGGTCACACTGCAAAGAGTCTTCTCCATCTCTTCCTCTTTGGGGCATGCACACACGTGCACCCAGCAATTCTCAGGCCACTGAGTCTGGGACTCCAACTCCTTGGTTAGCCATGAGGGATCCAGCTGCCTTAACCACAGGCCATAGTACCTACCCATCCCATTTTTTAGTTGAACAACTCGAGGCACAGAGAGGTTAACCTGGGTGGTAGTTATCAGTGATGGAATTAAATTTTGAACACTAAGTCATCATACAGCATCCATGCTATTAAATAAAACTTTTGTTAATACCTACTGAAGATTTGAATGAAAGTTTCTATCCCTAGAGCTATCAACATTTGCATTCCATTTCTAAGACATTCTCAGCTAAGACAATAACATGAACAATACAAGTGTTTCTAAAAGATACTGTTACAACTAATCATTACAACCAATTTAACGCTGTAATTCGAACCTTAAAAAGCTAATAGCTTCAAAGGACATTATTGTCTTTGTAATAATGTAGATTCTAGTTGCAAACATATTTCCATTACTCTTTACATTCACATTTATTCTCTTCTTTCCTCAGTCTAAGTTTCCCTTTATCTTTCTCCTTTATCTTTGTATCCTTGAGGCCTCTCTAGCTTGTTCTCAGGAGACAAGCATGAAAAGGATAACTCTTTAGGAATAAAGCCATACATGAAGTCATATATTGTTTAAGCGTTTTTTACCATATCTAGTGGGTATATATGTAATTTGTTTTATAGAAATAAGCTGAAGAATATAGTCATGTATATAAAAGCTATTGCTGATAGCATTTATTGAGTACGGATGGGTGTAAGGCTCTATTCTAAACACTTTGCCTCTATTAGACTACTTCATTACCATAAGGATGAAGAATACAGAAAGGTCATATAAGAATACAGAAAGGTCATTATTCAGTCATCATAATAGTAGGTGGTGAAGGAAGCCAGGCAATCTGTCTACTCAGCATAGAATTCATACCATTTTAAAAATGGAAATAATTTGCGACGCTTTAAAAAAAAAAAAAAGGAGGCCAATTATCAACGGTTTAGCACCAACTTTGAGAATACAAATCTAACATTGGGACCACTCTCCTAAGCTAACATTCTAGCACACTAATTCCTTAGGACTTTGCTCTCCAAAGATTGAAAAAAGAAAAAAGATTGTTTTAATGACTAAAGAAAACTAAGTTGTTAAATCAAGTGTCTTAATAATTTAGAAACCCAAATAATGTAGCATTTTATTAAGTAAGGATACATTTTCCTGGTTGACATTTATTTGGGATCTAACTTCTGTTTTATTTTGATCCCACATTATCACAGAGTGTCCAATGATACTTGGACAAATATTTTTGGGAAACTTAATTTCGGATTCTTTTTGAGTAAAAACAAAGAGAGGATATAGTGATGTTTGCCTAGAATTGGGAAAATACAGTCCCGTTTCATCGTGTTCATTGTAAATCAAAAGCTAATTGTATCACTTGGTGAACAGTCTCTCGCCTCCATTTGCTTCTTTGTCTTTACTTGTATCATTGTCTCTGACCCACCCGCTGCTATAGAGGTCTCTCACTGTCTTTTTTCCCCCTCTTTCTTCATCATATCTTCTTAGTTTTATGTTTCTCCTGACCCTTATCAGCCTGTTTTGAAGTATAATGTTAATTTCTTATTTAATAGATTGTGTATTCCTTATTTTCACTTTAATAGAATTAAATTCTAACACCTCAAGTTTTAAGGGAAGAAGTCACAATCGTTCGTTTACTTATACAGTTAGTGCCTCGTTCTTACTTGTGGGGCTGCCGTGTACCTGAGGAAAGCAAGGACGCCTCTTGTTTATGGAGCACTCACTGTGGGCGAGAGCAGTTGGTCTCATCCTCTTCTATGTGTCAACTCATTTCATATAAATGAGGCTCCCAGGAAGGAAATTATATTATCCTTATTTTACCTAAGGTTCAAAAAAGTAAAATAATCTGAGGTCACAAGCAGTTGGCAGAGCCAGAACCTGAACCCAGGCAGCCTCGACTAGACCCTAAATGTACTCTATGCTACATGTTTAGACAAGCTTCATGGGTAAGACTTGTGACCATAGCTAGCTTAACCACGCTAAGAGGAAGTAGACAGTTTAAACTTGGAAAATAAACAAACATGGTTTTGAATCCTACCTCTGTTTTCTAGCGATGTGTTCTTAGGCAAGCCTTTTACCTTCTTTAAGAGTCAGTTTCCTTAGATGGAAGTCCAAGCATCATGTTCACCTCACTTAAATAACATATGAATTGAAATCAATAAAATCAAAGCAAATCCCCCAAACAAAAACACTCGGCGCCACGATCAGCACATACCTCATACGGTGGATTATTGGGCTCGATCATAGACGTCTATGTCCATGTCCACGTCTATGTAGTTTTTGTTCTGTACTCAGTTCATTTTTTAACGTTTCTTGAAAGCATGAACCAAATAACACACTGTGACTCTTAGCAAATGTCAGACTCAGAAGTAAAACGGCCTGCGTTGTTCTGTGCCCCCCGTTTTCTGCTGTTCATCCTGACCCACTTAGTGATAGCCTTGGTCTCAGTGCCACTCCAGACTTGGAACAAGTACTGTCCCCACTCTGGGGGATGTGAAAAGCAGTGGCTCTGTATGTTGAGAGGCATCCCGACAACCTTGCAGCCAGTCAGGTTCTGGTCCCTAACTTTCCGTCCTTTGGTAACATTGACTGAGCTTTTACTCCATGGTGACTCATCACCTCGGTAGAACAATTGCAGTAGCAAGGGTAAGCAGGTCCACACTTAGAGTACTGAGTACACCTTAAGAGTACGTAAGAGATAAGAATGGTAAAGAGGCTCCTCTGGGGAAAAATCCCTTTGGCTTCCATTTTTCTTTTAACCCCATTAACTGACCTGAACCTGGAAATAGGAAAATAATGAGGCTTGCTGCTGGCGTGCTTAGAAAGAAAACGCAGACGAGTAACATGCTAGCTTTGCTTGTGCTTCCCCGAGGACTTCTTTCCTTCGTGATCCTCGCTTTGACCTAGGATTCTGTCCTCTGCTGCTCAGACCTGAAAAGCAGGCTGCATATGGATGCTTCTCCCATTGTCACCAGAAACAAACTCCCAAGTCCACAGTAGGTTCTTAGTTATAAAGCATGAGAGTTGAGGTACCTGTGAGACATGATCCTGCTTCATTTAAATCCCAAATCAGAGCCAGGCAAGCACAACTCGTGAAACTACGCACTTGCAGGAAAATCAATGCCATTACTCCTCCTAAGGACTTTCCATCTCTTAATTTCATGTTTTTCCAGTTTGCACAGTTTAGAGAATGGCGCTGTATGGACCTCCCTGTCTGTAAGCATGGACTAATTGATACGTGTGCATGACAACGATCTGAGCTCTAGAGTCTCAAACTGGTACCCAGATACTCAGGCCCTGCCCACGAGAGAGTTTAGTTTCCCTGGCTCAGTACTTTAAAACAGTTCTAACTGGAATACCTTCAGAGCAGAATCGATCCCCGAGTATCACAGGAAGCACCGTTTCCCTAATCGCGAGACTACCCGGCTTACTCTTGTATTTTACCAGCTCTTCATGTGCTCATAGGTTGCTAGGAATGTATGCATTGCCTCCAAAGTGTCCCAGGTAAAATGAAACTTCACTGTTACCAGCCTCCAGTTAATGAAAAATTTACAGATGCAATTAAAAATTTAATTATTAAGCTTTCATTAATTTAACAAAACCTCTGCTATCAGAGACACTGCACTCGTGAGCTGTGGGGCATTCGACAGTTGTTGCCAGCACAGACTTACTGAGTGTTCATAAACCAAACGCTTAGAAAATTAAATTACTTTTAAGCAACATGACTCACTTGTAGTGAGTAACAATGAAAAGTAATTCAGAAGCATTGCATTTAAAACTTAGGTTTACATATTAGAATGCTAAAAAATTAGACCGTGCTTGAAAGTCTAGGAAGAAAGAAATTCATAAATCCAGGAAAATAAAGTGTTTTCATTTTTTCCAAGTGTGAGTAGAAACACAGCTAGCAATAGTGTATTAAGTGATACATGAAACCCGGCAATAGGCAGGTTCTAAAATCTAGAAGTCAAGAACTGGGGACTTGGTTAGTCTTTTTCTATTATATGTAAGTTCATATCTTCCTTTTTTTTTAGAGGTTTTTGCTTTAGGGTGTGTGTGCTTGTCAGAAAGACAGAGAGATAGAGAGAGAGAAAGAGAGAAATCACCCCCCAGGGGGGATGGTCAGGCCGCAATCCCTCCTCCTGCATTCTCCTCTCAGGATCTTGGACACGCACACACATGCCTGGTGTAAGTTTAAGTCACAGGGTACGGGACTCGAACCCCGATCGACTACATGGGAGTTCAGCGACATAGCCATTACGCTAATTGCTGGTCCCTAAGTTCATATCTTCTACTGCATCTTTCAGCATTTTCATTTTCATTCTTTACAGTATCAGATAAATATTCATTCATTAAATACCTGAAAAACCCATATGTGTTGAGTCTACCAAATCTTAAATTTAATAAAAAATATGCTCCTCACTAGTTTAGCATGGCATGAAAGCAAAACTAATATTAGTTGAACAATATATTTTAATTTTCAATATATGAGCATTGCATTAAGTATTTGTACTTAAAGTTAATCTTATGGATGGCCTGAGTTCAAAAATTATTTTGAAAGTACTACAAAATACACACATTTTTAAAAATCTAGATACCACCGCCACTCTATCCTCCCTAAAAGCCTTGTTACCAACTGCTGCTCAGACCTGAAAAGCAGGCTGCATATGGATGCTTCTCCCATTGTCACCAGAAACAAACTCCCAAGTCCACAGTAGGTTCTTAGTTATAAAGCATGAGAGTTGAGGTACCTGTGAGACATGATCCTGCTTCATTTAAATCCCAAATCAGAGCCAGGCAAGCACAACTCGTGAAACTACGCACTTGCAGGAAAATCAATGCCATTACTCCTCCTAAGGACTTTCCATCTCTTAATTTCATGTTTTTCCAGTTTGCACAGTTTAGAGAATGGCGCTGTATGGACCTCCCTGTCTGTAAGCATGGACTAATTGATACGTGTGCATGACAACGATCTGAGCTCTAGAGTCTCAAACTGGTACCCAGATACTCAGGCCCTGCCCACGAGAGAGTTTAGTTTCCCTGGCTCAGTACTTTAAAACAGTTCTAACTGGAATACCTTCAGAGCAGAATCGATCCCCGAGTATCACAGGAAGCACCGTTTCCCTAATCGCGAGACTACCCGGCTTACTCTTGTATTTTACCAGCTCTTCATGTGCTCATAGGTTGCTAGGAATGTATGCATTGCCTCCAAAGTGTCCCAGGTAAAATGAAACTTCACTGTTACCAGCCTCCAGTTAATGAAAAATTTACAGATGCAATTAAAAATTTAATTATTAAGCTTTCATTAATTTAACAAAACCTCTGCTATCAGAGACACTGCACTCGTGAGCTGTGGGGCATTCGACAGTTGTTGCCAGCACAGACTTACTGAGTGTTCATAAACCAAACGCTTAGAAAATTAAATTACTTTTAAGCAACATGACTCACTTGTAGTGAGTAACAATGAAAAGTAATTCAGAAGCATTGCATTTAAAACTTAGGTTTACATATTAGAATGCTAAAAAATTAGACCGTGCTTGAAAGTCTAGGAAGAAAGAAATTCATAAATCCAGGAAAATAAAGTGTTTTCATTTTTTCCAAGTGTGAGTAGAAACACAGCTAGCAATAGTGTATTAAGTGATACATGAAACCCGGCAATAGGCAGGTTCTAAAATCTAGAAGTCAAGAACTGGGGACTTGGTTAGTCTTTTTCTATTATATGTAAGTTCATATCTTCCTTTTTTTTTAGAGGTTTTTGCTTTAGGGTGTGTGTGCTTGTCAGAAAGACAGAGAGATAGAGAGAGAGAAAGAGAGAAATCACCCCCCAGGGGGGATGGTCAGGCCGCAATCCCTCCTCCTGCATTCTCCTCTCAGGATCTTGGACACGCACACACATGCCTGGTGTAAGTTTAAGTCACAGGGTACGGGACTCGAACCCCGATCGACTACATGGGAGTTCAGCGACATAGCCATTACGCTAATTGCTGGTCCCTAAGTTCATATCTTCTACTGCATCTTTCAGCATTTTCATTTTCATTCTTTACAGTATCAGATAAATATTCATTCATTAAATACCTGAAAAACCCATATGTGTTGAGTCTACCAAATCTTAAATTTAATAAAAAATATGCTCCTCACTAGTTTAGCATGGCATGAAAGCAAAACTAATATTAGTTGAACAATATATTTTAATTTTCAATATATGAGCATTGCATTAAGTATTTGTACTTAAAGTTAATCTTATGGATGGCCTGAGTTCAAAAATTATTTTGAAAGTACTACAAAATACACACATTTTTAAAAATCTAGATACCACCGCCACTCTATCCTCAATAAAAGCATTGTTACCAATCTGCTGTACAAGCTCCCTCACACTTTCCTAGACAGATACACGTGAGTAATATGCAGACTTCATCATTAGTCCTGTACAACAAATACTACGATTTTATCTTCTCTGGGACACCAAGATTAGGATGGATAATATTTTCAATGAGTTGTGGAGTGAAGAAATGTCGCTCCTGGCTGAACACACTATTGGCATGCAAGACTCGCTGAAGGTCTTTCCCTCGTCCCTATAACCTGTAAGACAACGAGGTAAGAGCACTGTCAGCCTGGACCCCGGAGTGAGAAGCCCAGGATGCAGAACAGAGCTCTAGCACGAGTCGCTATGGAACAGTGACTCAGAAATAAAGCACTGGGCCAGCAGGTGGCGTGGAGGTTAAGGTGCTGGATCCCACATGGCTGACTGGGTGGCGGGAGTCCTGGGCCAGCGCATGCAAAAATCACCTGCATGCATGCCCAAATCCAAGAGCCTAGAGGAGAAAGGACTGAGGCGCGGCCATCCCTCCTGGGGAGTGACTTCTTACTTTCCCTCTTCTGTCTGTCTCTGGTGAGCGCATGTGCCCTATAGGAAAAAACTAAGAAAAATCAAGGACAAAATAATGTAACTCTATTGTTTTAAATCACTGAATTAATATGACTGTTAACAGAAAAGCCTAGACTCTCCCGACCAGTACATGAACTCACGGCACTAGCAACGTCTGTCTAAATATCTGGCGTGTTTTGTGTCCGTGACACACAGAACTTGGATTTCTCAGTAACTAAGTGTCTTACAAATACATCTAAAATACGATATTTTAAAATATAGCGACACAACAGAAGTCACATTATTGAGAACCTTGTCTTTAAAACACTATTAATACACTGAATAATGCATTGGTTTAAATATAAAGTTTTATTTTTTCCTAATATCACTGAGATATTGGTGCCATTATATAATTAACTTCTGTGAAATATAGCCCAGTGTTTAATGTACGACTGTCCCCACCTCTGCCCTTGGGCAATGTGGACTCCTTCACTTTGTACTTTATAAGGCCTCACTATAGTTTTCTAACATCTTGTTTCTTCAGAGGAAAAGAATCAGCAATGCTAAATGAATGTGTCCCCCTGCAGCTTATAATGCCTTTGTAGGCTATTCCGCAGTTACCTGGACCTTTGACATCGCCTGCCCTACTGGTCCTGAGCCTTAACATAGGACCTGCGTAGACCTCCTTCCTGGTCCTCACCACTGAAGGTAGCAAGTGCCAGCAGTATACATCCCTATACCAGAAGACTGATCCAAAAACAACCTTGTGAGGGGCTAACGGGTGGCATGGCGGTTAAGGCACTAGACTCCCACATGGACAACTGCAGTTAGAGTCCTGTACCTGGAGGCCTAAAAAATTACGTTGGGCATATGTCCATGGATGCCCAAAATCCCAAAAGGAGAATGGAGGAAAATGTATGAAGTGTGGACACGACCCTGGGAGGTGATTTCTCACTTTCCCTCTCACTGTCTCTCTCTACTTCTCTCTGGTGAGTGCACACACCCTATGGAAAAAATAAATAAATAAAAAATAAAAACAACCAATGGCTTTTTTGGGACTTCCAGTTGGTAGCGACAAGTTTTAGGGTTATGAATCCTCAGAGGCAGTGCACAAGACTCCTTGTGATGCAGCCCTGGGCTGGGGTAGAAAGGAACTTGATCAGGCAACAAGCAAGGGGTCTTCTCTTCACCAGGTCCGAGAGAGGAAAGTGCAAAAGTCGGATAATTCTCGATTCAAATGTGGGACCCGTGCTTCTAGCACAGCTGAGAGCAAACTGAACTACAGTGCGAAAAGCCCATGGTTGACTGCTGGTCAGATCCCAGGTCATCCTTGAAACACACCTCGTAGAACCGTATGTTCCCAAGACCCTGGCCAGTGGGAGGGCCCAGGAAAGGAGGTCTTGGTGTGACAAGACTCAGCAGAGTGTGCTTCTCTCTGTCTGTCTGTCTGTCTCTCTCTCATGCATGCATGTGTGCTCTCTATCATGAATAAAATAAATATTAAAAATACCAACCTGTCCTTTAATTCATGATGAAAGGATATGGATCAAGGCAGGAGGGTACAGCCTATTTGACAACTGGTTAGCGTATTTTATAATTGTCATATATTTGCCCACGCCCCACAGAATGGCAGGGGTTAAGCTGTATATGATTAGCGCTCTTGGCCTCCATGTAAAACTGTAATGATCAAAATATAATTTTTGTACAATTGCTCATATAAATTCAATCTGACTGTAAAAGCTTTACCTGTCACTATTAATTAAAACCGTGCTTTGTCACCTGTGAGGACCCATTTATCACAGTAAAAGTCGTTAATTTTTTAACCAATAACAAATTGCAAAATGTAATTGGAAGGGCTGTTTTATTTCTAAAGATAGGTAGCAAAACGCCTTAGTATTCAACAATGGTGAGGTGCTTTTTGAGCATTGCCATATTCCTATCTCACGGTCCATTGGGTTTAGTATTGGCAGTCGGCATGCTATAATTTCTCAGTTTCTTAATTAGATTTAGCCATTAATTTAACTATTCTATTCTACAGGAAGGAGTATAACCCTATTTGTGAGATGATTTTTCTTTCTGCTTTTACTGAACAATTTCTGGTGGTTTTATATGGTCACAACATTTACATCTGGAGTCTTGTTATATATCCAGTTACTTAAGATTCACATCATTGGGTACAAACTGGGGGAGGAGAACAGTCTTCGTATTTACTTCCTATTGAAATAAAAGTTCAGAAGCCTTAGCTGTAGTAATGTTTTACAGACATTTACTAAGCACTTATAAAAGCAATACTTTCTTTGACTTTTCATTAGTACTTTGTGATAGATTTATGACTTAATGAGGTAAGTTGCTATTTCCTTCATTTTATAAGAAATTTAAACTAAGATTCAGATGATGAAAGGTACCTCAAGATGTGTGCCATAATCCCACGGTCAGTTCTCTGACTCGAATTCCCATGTTCGTTTCCAGAACACTAAATTTCTCAACCATTACTCCTCTTGTAACATCAGCAATGCAAATGCATACACACTTCACACGAACTTGTTACCTTCCTCAAGTCAATAAACAAAGTCACAAGGGAGCTGTGGAGAAAAGGCAGATAATACATTTCTTATAGCCAAGAAGCCTCCCTACTAATACTGAAGCTGAGATGTAACTAAGTCAGATTAAAGACAGAGTAAGGTGTCCTGAGAGAGTGCAAGGCAACACAGAAATTCTGAGGAGATCAAATTTCTGTCAGAAGCATTAAAATATATATATATATATATGGCTTGGTAGAGTGTAATCCAAATTAACTTGCCAGGAAGAATCAACGTAAATGTGGGGAAATCAGACTTTCTAGGCTAATGAAACCACATAAGGAAGGGCTTGCTGATGGGAAAAGGTGCGTAGGTGTGTGTGTGTGTGTGTGTGTGTGTGCGCACGCGCACACGTGTGCATACATGCGTGTGTGTGTGTCTATACCTGCATCTTACATCTATGTTTCTAACTATGTCTATAACAGTATCTGTAATTATCTATATCTGTATTTACAGCGATCTCCAGGTATCCATAGCTGTAGATGTTGGGTAATGCCTGCGAAAGCCAAAGGCTTAAAATATGACTGACTTACTAATAACAAAAGTCATCAGATTTGAAAAACTATTATATATTACTTTAGTCTATCAGAAAGATACAACACAAGAAAGACAGTTAAGGACAACATTACTCCAGGGGATGGAAACCAAAATTTCCATGCATTCGCAGTTAAGTGTAAATAGGATTATCTGCCTGAACACCTTTGAGCCATCCGACGTGGGCCCAGAAACCTGTACTAGTGAGATAACTGAACACGTATGTAAGAACGAAAGAACAGGGGCATTTGTTATGGCAGCACTTACAACGGAATATTTTGAAAACAGTCCAAATCCTAACCATAAGAAATAATTTTAAATAAATTATAGTACATGTATTTCTAACAAGTGGGAGATATATATGAATTAACAAGTCCTAATTACATTGTTAAGGGAAGAGAGGAAATAGAACAGCAAATATTGTATGACTGCATTTAAGTAGATAAAATATACTTACATGCACATAAAAACTACGGAACAGTATAAACCAGATCATAAACAATTTCTACTTCTGCACAAGGACCATAAGAAACTTTTACTTCAGTTTAACACTAATACTGTTTGACTCACTGCAGGAAGCATGCAAATTATCTCTATTTTAGTTATTTGAAGTTTAATTATTACAAATTGTCAAACCCATAGCACAATTCTTCCCAAACTCTACTAACTTTAAAGGACAAATGAATAATCTCAACCTTATTTAGAATTTTTCCTCGTCTGTGTTGGATCTTCTGAAGACTGCAAAAACAGCCTTACTAGAACTGATTTTCATATGGCCTATATACTGTAATACAAAAGAAGTTATTTTTTTATAGCCAAAATGTTCAAAACAGCATGAACAAGTTGGAAGGGACATGTTCTAAAGGGAAAATTTTGTCATGTATTAAGAAAAAAAAGAAAAGGAAGAAGAACATGCATGCTGCAGTTTCTCCATGATAACTGACTTAAGTATCTTATGCTCGTTTATGACCAAAAAGTCCAATTTTTTTTTTTGAGAGGTTTTTGCTATAGGGCGTGTGCACTCTCCAGAGAGACAGAGAGACAGAAAGTGAGAAATCATCCCCCAGGGGGCATGGCCACACTGCAATCCCTTCTCCTCCATTCTCCTCTCGGGATCTTGGGCACACACACACACGTGCCCGGCGTGAGTTTAAGCCACCAGGTCCGGGCCTCGAACTGAGGTAGACTACATGGGAGTCCAGCCACATAGCCATTACACTAACTGCTGGTCCCCCCAAAAGTCCAATTATTGAAAGTAAAACATTCTGTTTGCTAAGTTTATTTTGGACTTTTATGTTTTCTTCATCTCTTTTCCATAAAAGGGACCATTTCCTCAAATAATATGTGAAAAACATTTTAATTAGCCAATTTTATACAACTCTAAGCTCTCTTAGATTTCAAAAATCTCAGGTATTCTTCAAAGCAGAAATGAACACTTTTGCATGTCTGAATTCTATTACCCAGAATGCAATCTGCCATGTGACACATTTTCTAGGACTTCTTCTCCTACCCAGAAAAGGATTTAAAACAACATAGAAAAATAAATTCAGAAAATAAACATCTCAGCCCCACTGTTTGCTGTGAAAACATTCTCCAATGACCTATTTCTTTATATCAAAAATTATATACTCCCCACCAGTAAATTTCACTGTGGATTCTGCAACTTCATATGACATTTTTCAAACTTAGCTTTAGGTTTGCTATTGGATGGAGGCCATAAATTCATCTAGCTTCTATTATTTCAGCAAAAAATGACTTCAAAGGATGTTAGTTGAAAAATTATTGATGTGTGCATGTATACGTCCAAAGTTGTCAGTTCCTTTTCGGAATTGATAACGCCTGACACTGTAGATTTGAATGAAGATGACTTGTCAATGAATATGGTAAAAAGCCTATGCAAAGTAATTTTCCACTAAAGAAAACTGTCAAGATTGGAAGTACCCTGAGTGTTATTGATTACACGGATCAGGAATAACGTTGCTTCAGCACATGGTAACCGGCTAACATGCTGATGATCCATAGAGGATAAAACACGGTTAAGTTCAAGGGAAAAGGAACAGTGGGCAGAACAGATTGTAATGTCATGAGAGAATACCGGAAAAGTACCAACCCATTACCTCTATTTGATAATTAACTCCAAGGTAACAAATATGCAACTTATAGGGGCAAACAAATATAAAATGACAATGATCTTTATCTTCACTTAATTATTAAAATTAATTTCATTAATTCCATCCATATTATGGAGAAGGCAACTAAGCAAAGTGACTGAAATAATTCAGCAATTTTTTCTACTATAACTCAGATTTCACTCAAAATACTATCTGAAACTTGCAACACTGAGGATGAGTCAGACTCCACTGGGGAGACAAACTATCCACTCTCCCCAGTGGAGTCCCTGACTCATCATGTAAACTGAACTCTTTGAGAAACCAAATGTTGATTTTTACGACGATTGTAAGGTCTTTTGAAAAGTGTCCCTATGGTTTACCTCTGAGCAACAGATAACTCCCTGTAGGAAGCTAATCGATGATTCTGGTCAGACAAACCCATACACACTAAATTACAACATTTGGCCACCAACACTGACCATCCTTTAAACCATGCAACGACTGTCACTCTCCAGACTGGTTACAGACTTCTAAGGTGGAGAACGTAATTATTTTGGCGACAGTGCCAAACATCAGGACACACAGCCATGTGCCAGTCTTATCCTCTTTCTAGCTTAAGCTTTCTAAACCAAGTTTTTGCATTGACTAACAATTGCTCTGTGTATTTGCTAGTAAATGAAGCTTCTGCTACTGCAGGTGAGAAAATAAAAGGCAGGCAATAACACAATATGTGTGTGATTTAAGGAACGCTCCCAACTCAGTCTCTAATTGCTCTCAGGATCTGAATTGGCAAAACCATAAGACATTCCACAAAAGGCTCTATGCAGGTAGGCCTATAAAACCTAATTATTTCTCACAAAGCAGACCATTCCATTTAAAATGAAAGAAAGCTATGAGCAATAAAGACCATGCCATTAACAATTAGTCTTCTGCACACATGATTAGACTCAGAGAGACAAAGAAGCCTCTAAATTTAATGACGAATCCCATATTTCTGGTGGGGCTCGATATCCTGTGCTAATTACGTTAAAAGACCTTGTGCTACTTGTAAGTTCTTAGACTGCAAAGTACGATGCTATCTCCATGGAGTCAGTGTTAACACTAACATTTAACTCAGATATTAAAACACACTGGAATGCATAAATTCAACAATGAGTCCTTTCTTTTTTCTTGTATTTCTTTTTGTATCCTGCCTGGAACAATTTTTAGAAGTGGTTTTTAAATTTTCCCAACTATGCTATTTATTGGTACATATATAATTGAGAATTGATAGTACTTCAAAAAATAGTTAAGACAGAGAATCCCATTTTAAGGAGGAATTCAAATATGAATCCAAATGTCCAACCAGTAAATAAAGAGAGTATAAACATGGAGTTTAGACCAAGCAGTATTGTCTGTTGATTACCAAATATTTTTGTTTTAAATATTTATTTGAAATGAATGATGCAACAGAGAGGACAGAATGCACACATCACAGGTCAAGCAACAGACACAAAAACAGAATTTCTTTATTAAATTGAATTGCCATGCTTCTTCTAAGTAGAAAAGATTTGTTCTCTCACACGCTTTGTAGTAATTTGGTTCTATAAAGGGTCCTTTCCTACTGGCATGAAAATGTGACTTCACTTAATATACATGGAAGTTATCTATCTACCACAGCTGTGCAAAAGACCCAAGTCCAAGTTATCGGTAGTGTTTAATGTATGTTACTTTTAAAAATCTGAGTAACGGAATATCATTTTTTTCTAGCTTTATAAACCAGCAAAAGAAACATTATCTTTGCTAAGGGAATAGGATGGCCAGAGAAGATGCATTTTCTGTTAAACTGTATTTAATTTGTAAATGTTTATAGTCTTTGTGAAATTTAAAAAAAAAATCCTATTGGCATTCAAGTAATATTTCTTAAAAAGAAAACCATTTTAATTTTACTTCTGAATGTGTAGAATAGAAAGACAAGTAAAAACAATTTGAAAGCCACAGGGAAGCAAAGGAGTCTTTTTTTTCTCTCTGAACTGCACAATAGTTAGTGTCTCCATAGAAACTGATGGCATTGCAGTGAAGTGCCCTCGACAAACCTGGGCTGCTAAAATATACACAAGTATGTTTTCAAAGACATTGAATAACATATGTATACATCCTCCCCCCAAGTAAAAGGTGTCTATTAAGTCTTTGCAGAATAACGGTCCAAAATTATATAATACTGTCTTAATAAAACTAAAATATATTTTGGTCATGATTTTATTCAGAGAACATATATATTAAGAAGAAAATTCCTTGCATTTCATGCCTGAAGATTTCTTTGCAGAACTCTATTCCTCATGTCTATTGATTATAGTTATGTTTATTTTCTCAACATGCACCAGAAGGGCCGGGGTTACGTCTAATGGGATCACTGCTGACGGCCTACTCTGGAATTTACTGGACATATTCCGAGGTGACCCTTCCCCAGTCCTAGTTCTTTGTTCTCACATCCTCTTTCTTCCCTAGTCCTTATCACAACATTTGAAAATATTTTTTTAAATACTGACTTTTTGTATTCATGTTTTCAGACCATAATGGAGGCAAGGCAGTAGAATTTAATATTAGTGGTTCCAGAGCCTTGTGAAGCCCCAAATTCAGTCTCGTCTGTTGGTACTTCAGTAAGTACCTGTGCTACTTTGAGCACGTCGCTTCTCGCTCCTGGTGTTCGACAGACTTATATTATTAGGATTAGTTCTAGCTCTGTCATAGCAAGGACCAAGACTGCAGCTCACGGTTATGTCTGAATCACTTTGTTCTTATTTAAGCCTCCGTTTTACATTCTGAAATTGCAAAGTAGGGTAACAAGCATGACTTAATACCTTAGCAACAACTAACCATAATTGAGTGACGTAAAACATGAAAAATACGCAGTCTTACAGTCTGGAGTTCAGAAGTCAAGATCAAGTTTATTCAGTTAAAATCAAGGTGTTTATTGCCAGGGCTGAAGTCTGTCTGTAGACATTAGAGGAACAGGCTCCTCGCCCTCCTAGCTTCTGGAGGTTGCTCAGGTTACCTGGCTTGTGGCCTCACTCCACCCTGCTTCTGCCATACTTCTTGCTCGGGGCTGACCCTCCTACTGCCCTCTCCTAATGGCCCCTGTGGCCGCATTTGGGAAACCCTTTTGGCATGTACGGTAACATGTTTACAGATTCCAGGGATTAGGACATAGACATCATTGTGGGGGGATTGACGTTATTTTGTCAAGATCTTTCAGGAAAAATTTTTTTTTCTTTTGTTAATGTAAATGTTAATGGGATTTTCCAGCACCTTTGTGAAGTCGGCAACTTAATATTTCTATTAGACACGCCCAAATATTCACATTAACACTCTCCTCTGACTTCTACATAATTGCTCGTCCTACCATAACTTTTGGTGACAACTTTTATAGAAACGTCTTTTACGTGCAGAACTAAATGTGACAGAAATTAGACTCAGGCAATAGCTAGATACCAAAAACACAAATGCAGGTTTCTGCCTAAAAATGATGCATCAGAAAAGAGAAAATAGCTATTTAATTATGTATAGGTGCTATACAAACTCCATGAAATATGACAGAAGTTCTGCATTCAGGACAAGAAACTCGTTATGGAAACATAAACCACTACTGTTCAGCTTCCCTCGTACAGCCTCAATGACAGAGCAGTTTATTTGTTTTTACCTGTGGAGTACAAAGCACATTAGAGTAATTCAGAGATCTGGGAATGTCTTTCCACACCTTGAGAAAGTCAGTAACCAAAGTTCACAGAGATAACATGGCAGTTTTCTGTAAGATTTACTTAAAACGAACTCATCTGGCTCTTTTGATTGCTTTCAAAATTATCTTGTATTTTTCCAAGAAATGGAATGTTATAAAAAAACAGGAAAACTATAGCACTTCTGCAGTCATGATTAACATGAGTGCATTTACAAGAACTTTTATAGATATACAATTAACAATAATATTTTAGTATATTTCCCAGGAGTCTGGTTTGGGGCATGGGGGGAATTCATTTCATTTTGCTGATTTACTCCATTACACATATCTTACCCAGTTATTTCCCAAAAGATGAATAACTAAGTGTGCAGGGTCTCATCCTTCTGAGAGGGAGAATGTAAATTTGCTGAGCTTGGTAGGTGAATTAGCTCTTCTTAGCCACAGAGGTCCACTTAATGAATTATGCTCCAGTGCACTAAGTGGGTGCCTCTGTGACCAGCAAAGTTCATTTTTCTCTTTCTTTTCCCACCTTCCTCTTACCTCCCACTGGTGGGCAATTTCTGCCTCCCTGGTGGGCCAGCAGCACTCATTATTTGTGAGCTACTTAACAGTGTCTCTATCAACTGGCCCTCAGAAAACCACGTGTTGCTACTCCTACACCTTCACTATATCCTTTTGTCCTCTCAACCTTCAGACATACAACACTGTCATGTTATAATCCCGTCTTCAAGAACAGAGACCAGGAAGTCAAGGCCGCACAGGCTTCACAGTGACTCAGGACTCAGCTTGGATCTGTGACTTTTTAAAGCTCTCATTTTGTTGCCTAGCACACCGAGACATGAAGCTTACATTCATATTCAGAGCAAGAGCAACATATTTCAAATAATCCATGAGAAAGCAGAACCGTTTTTACTGCTGCCCTGGAAAAATCAGGCCATCTGGCTGCCCTCATGACACATTTGAATAAGAATATCTGGTTGGAAATTTAGGTCAAAGCAAACCCAGAGAGGAGTTTGACAAGAGTAGGCTAACATATTTAATGTCAAGTTGATTTTAGATTTGCTCTAAAATTTATGGATGTGCGTTTTAAACTGTGTTGGTGACATTTAGTTTGTACTCTTGTATCTAGTGTTCATGCTTGGTAAACCATCATGAAATTTGGGCTTTGAAATGGAAAAGAACATAAGGTAAATAGATTATAGGACAAAATTGAGATGGAGATGATGGCTACTTGAAAATTATGTTTTTATTTTTCACCAAACAGTAATGAAAATATGTCTGTTTTCCTTAAGGAACTAAAAAAAAAATCAAAACATTATAGACAATAATCTAGTTACTGAAAATATCATGTATGTATAGCTATATAAGCATAAATTGCCATAAAATTGTAAATCAGTGCTACATATCTCCATCCTGAAGGAAGGAAATTTTTGTGAAATATTTTTATAAATAGGATACTAAATAGTTTTAAGTCCATGTCCTATTTCAGGGAAGGACATGTATTTTAATATCCGGGCTGTTATATGTTTTGATTCTAATGATGAACAAAAGTAGACAGGCTAGGGGCTGACAGGTGGCATGATTGCTAGGGACTCTGGACTCCCACACAGCCAACCACGGTTCGAGTCCCAGACCTAGTGGCTATCTTTCTCTCTCTCTCTCTCCCTCTCTCTTTCTCTCTGTCCCTCTCTGGTCAAATTAAAATAAATAAATAAATGAAGTTAAATAAAATAATTTTAAAAAATGAAAGTAGACAGGCTAGAAGGGTGTCTATAAAGGCAAAAATAAAAACAAATACGTTAGAGGTTTCAGTAGTGAAGTTATGTGTCATTAGTACAAGTTATATAGTGTTAATCCAAATAAAACAAACCTTAGATGAACCCTTTTTAATTAAGTCATTGTGAAAAGCAATGCAATAACTCATACCAAAATCAAGTAAAGTATACAAAAGACAGCAATCAGAGTCGAATGTATGTTTACCGACCTCACCATATAATTAATTCACCTAAAATTGTTATTTAGAACTGCATGAAATAGGCATTTGATTAATTTTCTCATTTTTACACATTTGAAAAGCAGATGTCGCTAAGATTGGTCATTGCAAAGACTTAATCATAATTTATTAGTATGGTCAAATAGATTAGTAATAGAACTAGTTGTGTCATGATTAAAGGCAGAAAGGTTACTATTACAGGCCAGCAGGTGGCATGGTGGTTGAAGGTGCTGGACTCCCACATGGCCAACTGCAGCTCCAGTCTGGGACCTGGCAGCTTGCTTTCACAATTTCACTCTCTCTTTCTCTGGTCAAATTACGTAATAGTAATAATTAAATTTAAATAAAATAATTCTTTTTTTAAAAAGGGATTTTTTAATAGAAACTTAGTTTTCTAACTGCACAATATCCAGTGATTCTCCCCATTAAATCATTGGTATTCTCCCAACTCCAAATATGCAAATAACACAGAGAGAATAAAATAAAGGCTTTTAGAGTTGAATCATTTGGGCTGACCCCTGGAGTACTGGGTAAGGTGGGTGGATCCCACATGGCTGACTCCGTGCTTCAACTCCCAGACCAAGCAGCTTGAGACTCACGCCAGGTACATAGGCATGCATGCCGGAAGAGCTGATAGGAGGGAGAGATGGAGGAAGGGACTGCTGTGCGGCCATGCCCCAAGGGGGATGCTTTTCCTGCTTCCTCTGACCAGTGCACTCGCCCTCTGGCAAATTAAAAAAAAAAAAAAAGAAGAAGAAGAAGAAGAAAGAAGGATAAAAACATTTTTAAAATATTTATTCGTTTGGAAAAGCTTATCTTGGATATGCATAGAGACCATAATCTGAATTTTGGATCTTTTTTCATAAAATAGAAAAAATTATCCAGCAAAAATATTGCTAATTGGAGACATCTGTCTGCTCCACCAGGCATAGTGGAGAAAAAGGTATATACGAACAATAAATATACAAACAAATATGGTGGCCAATGGATCATATCCTTTCAAAGCATTTTGCCATCAGTGGGTGAAGCCTTATGCATCAACAGAGAGTATAGCTGTTCTCATATTTGAAGATGCATAAATCCAACTAGAATCTATTTAACAGAATGGTTTGAGAGAGAGCTTATCCCTCATCAGTCAAAGAATAGGAATTTGAAAGAAAACCATCTGAGCACTGATTTTGTTTTCCCTTGCATAAAGAAAAAAGCGTGCCTTTGCCAATTCAGTATTACAATGAAATGCCTTCTTCCCAGGATTTTAACCTCTCAGAGAAAATTCCAAAACTGTTATCCTCAAGTGGAATTTATTATATCTAATATTTGCAGAATAGAGTACAAAGCTCCACGAATCAGTCATCTTCTACAACAAAGCAGTGATTCTCTTAAGGATTTGTGGGCCTGGTAAACTAAAACATGGGAAAAATTGTTTTATGCTGTCTTGAAAATGAAGCATATACAAAAAAAAATTTCATATTTTTTAAGCCTGTCTTTATGCTCTGAAAGGCCACTGGTTACCATTCAATGCACTGGAGAACACATTTACAAAATGTTCCCAGTATTCTGAAAAAAAAATATATATATATATCAATGTATCAGTAATTTACCCACAGACCATAGATAGGGTCAACCTGTCTTTAAAAAATAAACATCAAAATAGTGTTGGATTAAAAATCTTTCTTCCTCTCACAGTATAAAAAACAATACTGATTTTTTTTTGTATTTGTATCTTTTTTTTTCAGGTTCAGGTGAGCTTGCCAGAGATGTTCAGAGAGAGAGAGAAAGAGAAGGAAAGTGAGAAATTACCCCCTCCCCCACAAGGGAGGATGGCCACACGGAATCCCTTCTCCTTCACTCTCATCTTGGGATTTTAGGTATGCATCCACAAGTGCCCAGCATGATTTTAAGCAACCGGGTCTAGGACTCAAACAGTGGTCGACCATTTGGGAGTCCAGTACCTTAACAACCATGGTGCCAGCTGGCTCCTGTGTATTTTTCTCTTCATCTTGTTGACGTGTTTTATGAATCAGGCAACAAATGGTAAAAAATTACCACTTACTCATTTCTCATTTACATTGTTTAGTAGATATAGAAGCAGAATTAGAAAGGTAAAATAATTTCCTTAAGAGCATATAGCTTGAAAGTAAATACCAAAAAAAAACCAAAAAGATTCATGCTCTTCTCTGACCCACTCCCAGTCTGTGCATCCAACACATGCCGTGTTAATTCTCAGCTAGGTGTTGTACGGACATCTACACAACTGTCCAGTAATTAGAATACATATTTGTATGTGAGTGAACAGACGACAGCATATAGGCTAGGGGAAACATGTATTTTTCCCTATAGTCAAAATTAACCGGAAACATACTTCTGAACATATATTTAATGGCCGGAAGAAGAATGGAGTTAGTAAGTAGCATGTAACACTATGAGGTTTTATTACGTTATGGCTTACTCTGTGGATGGAGCAGACTGTCCATTTTCAGAAAGGACATACATTTTTTTCTAATAAAAGTTCTAGTCAGATTAGGCAATGTAACTCTGGAATATACTACTCTGCTCAGGTATTTGCTTAATAATGTCTGCAGACCTGCTAGGAGACGTACACAGAAGATTGGGACGTAATCATGAAAGGATCGTTACTTCATAGAAATTCACACTTTTCCTGTGTAGTAGGACACCATTTCTATATGGCTAACACTCATAAGGAACAAAGAAACAAACATAAATGGTGTTTTCTTCAGTCATAAATTGACTGTATTCTTTAGAGGTAAAGGAAAATAAAATAAACAAAAAAACAATAGACGGTATTCTTCAGAGGTAAAGGAAAATAAAATAAACAAAAAAATTAAATAAGAAGGAAGGGGAAGGAAAGAAGTGAAGAAGGAAGGGTCGTGTACACAGTTGTTCACCCATCACTTTCTTCCGTTTTCTGGAAAAGTCAGTCTACTGTCCGCTCACAGAAAACTCCTTACGTATCTTCACCTGAGCTCACAATCATTTCATTCTTGGATCACAGATGATTCGTTCAGCAGTGACTAGAACACGTCAAAAACAGGGCCACTAAAAGTCCTTTCCCAAGCTCTGAAGATCTGGAGATGAGAAAGAAATTCTTTTGGCAGCTGGAAGTATAAATTGTAAAATTTGGAACTGAACACTGTCATTGTCCCACTCTTCCAAGGAAAGACGTTAGCGTTCTCAGGTAGACGCTGAAGGCAAGATACCAAGACAAGCAGGAAAAAAGACTGAAAGAGAGTGTTGTCAGTGTTTAAATCTTTGGTTTGGTTCTCTCGGAGTGGTTATTTCCTGTCTCACGCCACTGTTCAGTGTTCGTGTCTTTTCTTGAATTGTCTAATATAACAAATTCCCATTTTTTTGTCCAGAGAGTTGGAATTTTTCTGTGGTTTTACAGGCACCACTAAGAATTACAAAAAGGCACCCCACATTGAGTTTCTCTGTCTACGCTCTCCCTGGGCCAGGCATTCGCAAACGCTCTATACAACTCACAGACATGCTGAGACACAGGTACTGCTCTCTGCATTTTACAACTAGAAAAACTGAAAGTCGGAGATTAAACTGCCCCGGATTTTACTTCAACAATTGATAAGATCAGGTTGAGCTACGCTTGCAGAGATGCCTCTTAGGATACTAGTTTGAGAAACTGTATAAACTGTTAACAAATGCAACATTAAAAAATAAAATAAAAGAGAAACAAAACCTTTTAGATTTAGCACGCTAGTGTAAATATCACTGGAAAATAATAAGACCAAGAAAGCAGACTATGAGGTTGCAATTTTGCAACTAAATCTTTACTAATGACTCAGAACAATAGCTGGGCCTGGGAATGGCTATGTCCATGTGGGCGCACTGTTCTTTAGAAAAGATCTGTGGGTCTGGCTGAAAACCTAGCCACCACTTCCTATATAAAAACGTATTTTCAATTTCCAGACTAATAACAAGTGTATGTTAGAACACAACTCCTTTGAAACTTTGGGACTGACTGCACGGTTTTTTATTTATTTATTTATTTATTTATTTATTTATTTACTTACTTTTCTTTTAGAGAGATTTTTGCTATAGGGTGCATACACTTGCTGGAGAGACAGACAGACAGACAGAAAACTAGAAATTCCTCTCCTCCCTGCCCTCCAGGAGGGAGATGATAACCAAGTTACAATCCC
>NW_006159935.1:1572510-1589126 GCF_000334495.1 Tupaia belangeri chinensis
TACATTCTCCTCTCAAGAAGGGATGGCCACACCACAATCTCTTTTCCTTTATTCTCCTCTCAGGATTCTGGGCATACATGCACACACAAACACTATGAGTCTTAAGCCACCAGGTCTGAGACTAGAACTGCAGTCAACCACGTGGGAATCCAATGCCTTAACCATTATACCACCTGCTGGCTCTGGGACTGACTGTGTTAATAATGGTCAGTTTAACAGTATTTTAAAAATTAGAGAATAATTTCTTCCAAGTACTTCTAAGTACTAAAGGTAGGTACAAGTGATTTTCAGAAAGTTCCTGAAAAACTGCATCAATTCCAATTTTTTTCATCAAAATAAACTCACTTTAATTCCACTTTTCCATAAACTTTTTGACATATCCTCATATTCTTCTCTTTTTCTCCTCAAAATGTACTTTTTTTGAGTGAAATATTCACTGGCAACTTTACTGAAGCCATAAGATATATGATTTTTTTTAAAAAAATGAAAATCAATTAATTAAAAACTCAACTAGAACTCCTTGACTATAAAGTCCAATCTATGTGGCTAAATATCTCTGGAAAAGTCTCATACACTAAAGCTGAAAGTCAGTAGCAGGACTGAAAATGGGAAGACAAATAAAGATAAACGTAGAATTTATTGGTGAATCAAATGAACCTCGACATTTTGAGCATCTGCCCACACTGCAGTGGAGGGCAGGCAGTGGGCCACATTTCTGCCTCCCCCTGGAATCCATTTGTTGTCAATATTCTTTGCAGCAATTGGATGTGCCTCTGCTGCATGTATGTGCCGTGTCACAGCCAATAAAAGAAAACATGACTTGCACATGTGAGTAGTGTTCTGGTCAGCAGCAGGCATAGATGTGCTTTAAGCTTTAAGTTTATAATCTTACTTTTCAATTTACAATCGAGACTGGAATGACCTATTGAATCAACTCACACCTCCATTTACGGGAAGCCCTCCACGATACACGTATGTCCCAGTGAACCAAACACAGTGCAATATTAAATGGGACGCTGTCATTGTTCACAGCTTTCAACAACCCATGAGGCCCCCAAGTACCCCAACCATCTTCAGTTAGTTTAGCACCTTGACGTGATAAAATGTTTTGAGAACTCATTTTATCCTGCGTCATCCACAATGGTTCACTGACTTAAACACAGAAGAAGAAATACAATTAAAAATAATATTAAGTTCAGAGTGCAAACAGAAGACATTCTGAGTTTTACAATTCCAATCAGCAACAACCAAATTGTCACACAAAACCACTAGATTTGTTAGTCTCATGACACTCTGTTGCTCTTTCCTTCCTACTAGTTTCCTATGCCTTTCTTTCATTGCTTCTTATCCTCATCAGTGTATTCTCTTTAAAAGTATATTCTTTCTTTTTCTTTTATATTTTTTAAGAGAGAGATTTTTTTGCTGTAGGGTATGTGTGCTCACTGGAGAAATGGAGAAAGAGAGAGAAAGTAAGAAAATTACCCCTCAGAGAAGATGGCCATACCACAATCCCTTCTCCTCTATTCTCTTCTTGAGATTTCGGGCATGCACACACATGTGCCCGGCATGGGTTTTAAGCCACCAGGTCCAGGACTTGAATGGCAGTTGACTTCGTGGGAGTCCAGCAATGTAACCATTACGTCATCTGCTGGTCCCTAAAGTATGTTCTTTTATACTTTACAAATTTCACGCTGCAGCATGAATTACACTAATATCTTCAGAGGTATTTTTAAAACCACTTTAATCTTGCTTTCCAATCCATTACCTCTAACTTTCTTCAAAAATATTTGCTTGCAATATCCTAGCAACCCAAAGTAAACACAAAGAAAAACTAGATTCTTCCCCTTTTTGGGAAATTTACCTTCTTTTTATTTTTTTTTTTTTACTACATTTATGTTTTCTTTTTGTTCATTATTTCTTGCTCCACCTTCTCTCTCAGACATTATTCATTTCAGAGTTGGTCCTATAGCTAATATTAGAGAGAAAAAATCTCTAATTCATTCTGTTAGATTGAGGAGAATAAATGCTAATATAAATTAAAGTTCAAATACAACTTCAAAACCGCTGGGCTCAGTATGACACATGGGAAGGGAAATTCTCCTCGATGACAGATCGTTTTAATTTACAAGTATCATTTCAATTTTCTAAGTAACTCCCCTTAAGTGTTTGAAGATACTGGAAGGGTTTGAGTTTATTCCTCCATACTCCATCACTTTCCATTATTTTCTGCACTCACGGGTTACACACTTACACTACCTGCCTAGTCATGAAAGAATGTGCAGCAATGGCATCTCTTTTTATTAGTCAGTAGGTAAATTTTTATTTCAGTTCTTCCTCAAATTTCATGATGAAAACAAATTCCTATGTACCAAACTATATTGAGAGGCTTTATAACTGGTGCTCCAGTCATCCAAAATACTACCTCCAACATCATTAGATCTGCAGCATTTCATCTCATTCTAGTTTGTAATACCAAAATCACTTGCCGTATGACTTTCCCTCAACATTACATTACAAAGATGTCTTAGCTAGCTTCTCGTAAGGCTGGTTCTTACTCTCACTTGCAGTGAATTCTTAAGTAAACCATGTAACAAATCTCATTAGGCCACACACCGAACCAGTCAGAACAGGATACTTTATTTGACTGAACTGGCCTAAAAGTGGGCAAGGCATTTGTGTGACTGGCTCTTTCTGGGATCACACATGTACTTTTGACCCTACGTAAGACCTGTTAGTGACAAAGGGACCCATCTTTATTTTCATCAGTGTCCTTTCCAGTGCACTTAACCCTGTGCACAAAGACCACTTTCACAGACGTATTCTGAGGATTAGAGGTAATACAGCTAAAGACTTCTAAGTATCCTGCAAAAATATGAGCTTTTAAGTGTAAGGTATTATCATTTCAATTTCAGTTCATATTAAATTCCAGCAGCCCATTTTTGCCCTCAGGGCTATGTAACTTTCTGTGCTCTTTCAAATCTCAGCTATCAGATACATTTCTAAAATACTCAATATAAATGTTAAAGTAGTATGTTACCATGGATTTTCTACACCTACCACAGATATTTGATAAGTCCAATCTTACCTCCATACTGCAGAGAAAGTGGTTGAAAAAGTCATATTTTGCATTTATATAGTATTTTATATTTTCAAAGGCATAACTGATAACCTGTTTTAGAATTTTGCAGTCACATGGCATTTGGGGACTACTGAGATACTCATATGTTAATCTTCATGCCACAAATACGAGTAGACCACTGATTTTTTTTAATTGACTGGAAGTGGACTTAACCATACACAGAGGACTGATAACAGCCGAGCACAGTTTATGGCTCACTCTTTCATATCTGAGGAAAGTGACAGTGTCAGTAGGTGATGTAAGACATCCCCCAGGTTCATAGCAAACCAGTCTTCTTGTTTAAGCAGTAATGGGCTTAACAAAATGTTGCTTTCAAATAAAATTTCCTATCTTTACTAACTAATTACAAAAGGAATTCTATCAATGCCATATTTTGATGTAATTAGTAGTACATTGAATTTTATTTCCTGGTTCTTACCACCTGAAAAACCCATCTTCCACTAATTTCTGATCTATTAAATCCAGTTTCCAAGATCCTGTGTGAACCAAAGTGCAATTCATTTGTATTCTGTTACGAAAAGATGTGTTATGCTTAACAGTCTTGACTTCTACATGACTGAAGTCTTCTCAAAATGGAAATTTAACTTCTACAGTTAAATTTGCTACCTTAGTAACTTTCTTTCAAAAATTTTTGTAGTGAAAAGATCTCATCCAGAGGAAATTGTTGTTGTTCATTTTGTTTTTCTGCATAGATAAGTGTACAGAACTAAGTAAGGAAATATAGCATGTGATTAATTAAATAACACAACTGAGGGTCAGAAGGGGATGTAAACCATCGATGCAGCTGTTATACATGATCCCAATGCAAGCTCTGAAGAAGACCACTAAGGTCTCTTCTAACCTTACAGATTTTTTCTTTTAATCCTTGAGTTGATACTTGGCCTGTATGTTCTCCCACTTGACATAAAGATACATACTAAAAACACATGAACCTGGCTCTATACGAGATGAAATACACAAGAACACGCTGTACCATCTTGGCTTGCAAATACCTTACTTCTCACACAATGTAAATAAGAACCGCTGTCTTATTGAACAAGACCATATTGTACAATTTTCACAAGCTACTAACTGTGTAGCTGAAACAATAAAAACAGAGTTGTGGAAAAGAAGAGGGAGAGGATGCACACACTGGCTGGAATCATTAAAAAAGTCTCCGAGAGGAAGGGACATGAATTAAGCCTTGAAGTAATGGGCTAAAGAGAGGTTGGGAGGAATGGAAAATAAATCTTCCATATGGGAAAACAGCATGAGCAAAGGACAAGAGTAGGAGTATTCCCTAAATGTTATTTCAAGTTCTCTTCTTAGAAGCCAACAATGGTTCCCAATTATCCTTTGAATATAATTAAGACTCCTAATCATAGGCTTCAAAGCCTTCACTCTCCCAGCCCCTAGATTCCCCAGCTAATACTTCAGTCAGTCCTATCAACTTCATATTCTCAGCACAGGACTTGTGTTCACCCTTCTACAACTTCTCCAATTTTCACAGCTTTTCCTAAGGCGCTTCCCTAAGGTACCACAACCTGTTCAACTCATGCTTCAAAAATGGTTTAAACTCAACACTTTCTGCCTTTAGCTTCTTTTACTAACCACACTTGGCTCTGATCTCCCCACATACAAACTGTATTTAGTCACGTGTCTATATTTCTGGTGCTATTTTTATCTTGTTCTAAAATGATTCTTCATTGTGCTTTTCCTTAAACATGCATTTAATGCTGCTGTAAACAGAAACATAAACTAAGCTCTTCATTAACTAGATTAGATTATGAGGTCTTGAAGCCATTTAGGCACTAGGAGTTTCTATGGAATCTATAATCATGGGGCTTTCGTTACATGCTTTATGTATTCATTCACCAAATATTTGTTGATCACTGTGAACAAAGCAAGAGAGAAATATACAGTATATATTATTTGGATCACAAAAAGGTTTCAACTTAGTGAGAAACCAAACAGTAATTCAGGCAGTATGCGAAAAATGCCACATAAGGTAATTTCGCGAGAGGAGAACTTATTTCTAGATGTGATAATCAGAGTTGAATTCATGAATAAGGATGTGTCTAGGCAAAAACGTTATAATGCCTAGAAGTGGAAGGAGATGGCGTTCCAAGAATGAGAAACGAAAAGCACAAAGGTATAGAATCTGTGAGTCATGAGGAGGGTGACAAGTGGCCCAGGTTAGTGAGAGCAGAGACTTTGTCCACAGATTAGAGCACAGTATTTAATACGAGGCATTCTGATCTGGGTCCACACCAGAAGCATCACCCGTTTTATGTTTGTGAAATGTCCTCTATAAATGGTTCACTCAGTCAGGATGGCACCTTGCTGCCTCCCCTCCCAAATGCTACCAGATAGCTAATATTTGAAAATTTCTAAGTCTCAGTTTCTTTGATTAGAAATAGAAGACTAGAGCTACCCACTTTCTTTAAACTTCCCAGGGGTCACTACCTTAATATTCTGTTATCTTTTTCATAACACTAATTCCCATTATTTTATTTGCATTTACTTATTTTATCCCCTTGCTCTACAAATATGCGCTCCATGAGGATAAAAAATCATACCAAACCTCTCCATCATTGTATCCCCAATGTCTAGTTTACGGGAAGATGTATTTGGAAAATTATGAAAGTGCTTTATCAGTTTGCATTTTTGAGAGCAGTGTTTTTCTTGCAGTTCACCCAAGGTAGCGAATAGCATGGGGCAAGGTAGAGTGGGAGGATTACGATTTCTTACAGATGGAGCACAAAAAAGAAAAACATCACGATAAAAATTCGGTGTTTTGATATTCAAAATAAGATAACTGCAACACACAGGAACCTTGGACATCAGCCTTTATCTTGAGAAATAATGTCAAAATTTATCTGGCTCTCCTTGGGGGCAATAAGGGTGGGATCTGTCAGTGCAAACAGGAAATGTTGGGTCAATGCCACTCTCCCTCATGGCTCCAAAGAATACAGACAGAGAGCAAGAGCCCTCCCAAGGGTATGTGACCTGGCTTCCCAGAGTCCTCTGACACAGGACGGGACATCAGGGAAGTGGGAGTGCCCTTCCGATCGAGGCTGTCTTCCCTAGGACGCTAGTCTCTATAACTGGGAAGAATCTTCCTTATGGATATTCCATACTGTCCCGTGAGATAGGAGGAGCCAGGGGTTTGGGATTAGTGTCGGCATGCTATAAGCATAGCCCCATGAGGCTAACATGTTGAGTTGGTATTAAACATGACCAACGTGTGGTCTGCCAGGGTCATCTAGAGGAAACCAAAGCAGAGATTGAAAGTGACTCAGAGCAGGAACTAGGACCTGATTTTCATGGGGCCAAAGGCAGCCAAGGCCCCCAGTCAGAGCAAATCAAGATCTACTGGAGTGGGGTTTAGACCATACTAGCTGCAGATGCCAGTCCTAAATGGGTGGCATGCCCAAACCAAAGATGCAGAGACCAAAAGTGACAATGAGACACTCAGAAAAACTCTGCTTTTTGTCACAGTCTCATCCATAACATGCTTCCCAAATAATTCTTGACACCATTTTAAAAAGAGAAGACAGTAGTTATTTCTGAAATTAGCCATTTTAACCTTGAAGACTTATTCCGAATGCTGACTAGAAGAACCTTCTATTTTCTATGTCACCTAAAATTGAAAGTAGATTGGAAATTTAGTTAATTTTTATCCAATAGACTAAGGCAAGCTTAGTTTTTCTACACTCCAATTGGAGTAAGAGACCATGTGACTTGCCCACACTATATTTAATAACATAGAGACTGGCATATGTTTAATGTTCAATAAACAGCTTTATTATGACTGAAATAATGAAAGGGCTCTCTAAACAGCTACGACCCTTCGATTCCAGTGTATTGCTATGATTAGAAACGAAATGTGAATGACTTTTGAGTTGCTCTCTACTGCCCAGCCATGCTGCGCTGGAAGGAATACCAAGTCCTATGAAAACACCATTGTCTTTGGAGACCCAAACTCAAAGCCTAATGAATCATTAACTTTTTCTAAGCATACTTAACTTACTATCTCAGGAGAATAAATAAAATGAGAGAATTCCATCACCTTCTCAGGAGCCATTAACACATCCTTGTGTTGGTAAGGGAAGTGCCCTGATAGAATTGATAACATGCCTAATTGGCTTATCAGTTTACAAAGCATGTTCACATGTATGCCCTGGGACTTACGAGTAGGAAGAACATGTAGTATCATCTATTTTGGAGATAAGGGCTTTAAAAGGTCAAGGAAAATGGCCTGCAGTCTCACAGTCTAGTTCTATGAACAAGCTGAATGCATACATTTCCAACTGTGACTAGAAATATCCACGATATCAGGTATTTTATACACAAGAATGCCCTATCTTCCCTACCTTTCTTAGAGACCTAATGGTTACTGAAATTCACTCACCATTTAAAAGCCTGGCACACTAACACCAAGCAAATGTTCAGCCCGCAACGGCTGTATCCCGTAGAGTGTGTGTGTTTGCTTTTAGTTTGGGAGACACTTTCACTGATTGTCAGACACTGCATGCCAGTGACGCTACCTCAGGAGTGTAGACTGGAGAATCATCCTACATCATGCTCGACTTTCAAATACCTTTCTTGACACACACAGGAATGTATGGGAACCAATTGAGTATGATTAACTGAGCCCACAACCTAACTCCTTTCTACACAGTCATATTTAAACATTCTATTTTTGTCTCTCTTTATAAATATAAATTAGCTCAAAATACAACTCCTTTATAAATCAAGAGAGGTTGTTATCTTCTTTTTCAGGACTTCGTCAAGAGCTGGTTACCATTTAGAAAAACCAGATCACTGACAGCATGGCGTCTGAGTGTTCGCGTCTCCTGGTATTTAAGGCTCCACTACAGCACACCTCTATCTGTCTGCCTCTCAGCCATTCCATTTTAGAGAGTCTATGTATAGGCATAAGCATCTGACTACTTCATCTCTCTTCTACCCACACATTTACATAATAAAGTATGTATCATCTTAAAAGTACTTTTAAAAATCACACGTGTGGGTAGAGAATATCACCTATTAACTTCATTTTAGCAAAAAGTACATTACCAAAGACTTTATACAAAGGAATTACTGGGTCTTTCACACTGAAAACCACTGTTCCAGGGAGCTCCATCATGATTCTACACACACATGGTTAAGTTGAAAATCTGAGGCTAACCACCTCTCTGGATTCTACTGGGAGGACCTGACATTACAGACTATCACTTGTCTCAGTGCTACACATCTTTCCACCCATGATCTCCAGCCCAGCACACTCGTCACCATGCCACACACGCAGTTCAGATTTAACATGAGGTCCATGCACGTCCATCCACATGCACGGTATGGAAGCGAGTTACTGATCTTGTCTCTATCACAGGGGGAAACGTAAATAAGCAAGAGCATAGCTGTGATTAGAAGGTGGCAAAATGTTAAATATCAGGTTGTTAGAAAAGTCTTTTTCAACGTTTTTCTTTGTGAAAATGCATCATGACTTTTTTGATAACTCAATAGTATTGGGGAAAAAAAAAGTTAACCATCCTTAAAAATCCCCAGGAATGGGCCAGCAAGTGGCATGGTGGTTAAGGTGGCTGGATCCCACACAACCAACTGTGTGTTTGAGTTCTGGACCTGGTAGTTTGACAAACATGCTGGGCATGTGTGCATGGATGTTCAAAATTTCAGAAGGAGAAATGGAGAAGAGAGGATTGTGGCATGGCCTACTCGCTTTCCTTCCTTCTGCCACTCTCAGGCAAACACATGTTGTGTCCACTAACAAATTTAAAGAAAAAAAGAAATCTCCAGGGAGAATAGATCACCAAGAAACATCATTTTTTCTCATTTTCTCTCCATTAGATCCAGTCCCAGAATTCAAACTCTTTAATACAGTGAGTCTAATTTAAAGAGAAGTATAATAAAATAAAAATGAAGTTAAAAAACCCCTTTGGAAAATGAGAAAAGAAAAGGAAATAAAAGGAACTGTCTCATTGAACAGGATTTTAAATTTGGGATTATTATGTTTTGTTTTTATTCCGGTGGGAGAGCAAATGTTTTGTGTTCTTTTTCTCATCTTATGCTGGTATTAGGGAACTGTGACTTTCATAACTGAAGACTCAATTTAAATATCCTCATTTCAGAGTTATCCCAATATTGCTCCAGAATTCTGCTAGGGAAAATCAACAGGAACAAGTTCCGGCCTTGGCTTTTACTCAGTGTATCTCCTAATTCAACATTTTAAACTTTGGAAATAACATGGTAGTCTAGTGATGAGCTATCTCCCTAACTGAGTGTATTCAGCGGCTGTTAGAATTTGTTCTGCCTTTTCTTCTCTCTCTTCCCTTTACCCTTACAGTTTGGTAGTGTCCATGCAGGCTCCTTCCCCACCTCAGGAGTACAGGTTTGATCCTATCAGACTAATTCAAGGAGTACTCACTTTGTTTTAGTTGTATGGCAGTATCTGAGTTTCAGAGTAGTGAATGCTCTGTCCATGCTCACGTGGACTCCTCTTATCACGTGCCTCTTTCTGCCACAATGTATACGGAAAGTCTTAGGCCCTGTGATAAAGTTACACAGGACCTCCCCAGCCTTGGTTATTCCAGGCTGATTTGTCACATCTCCTGAATCTGAGCCTCAGCTGCCACAGCTGTCATCTTGCCCTGTCAAGTTAGAGTTCACACCTTGAGTCCCTGACTTAGAGCCAACAGCTGATAATTGGACCCTAATACCCTCTTTTCTTTAGATAAGATGACTGCTTGGCAGCCTTTCTTCCATGAAGAGGTTGAGGGGCAACAGTGATAACTTAGGGTTTCAAAAATTACCCAGCTCTGTTATTTGGGGAGGAACCTAGGGAACATTTTTATAATAGTGTTTATGACACTTCAAATTATTAAGTCATTTAAAACATTTAATTTTCATAAAATATTAGTAGCCTCAACCCCCATAGCTCATAAAACCTAGGAATATGTCTTAACCACCCATAAAAAATGATTCAGATCTGTTCTCTTCTTGTGCACAGGGCTCTTAATGATTTGGTCTCATAATTAGTAATTACCAATAAGCTTCATTTTGTGTCTATTGTAATATTGGGAATAACTTATTTAAATTGATTTTCAACTGGAGCAACTACTAGGTAGCCTGTAATTATCTTTAATACAACACAAACCATACATTATTAAATTAGTTTCCATTATTAAAGAGAAAGGCCACTAGAAGGTCTAATAATGAGGGCTAACATTGTTGGATCAGCTGGTACCCTACCGGGGCATAGAAGACTAAAATGGTGGTACAAATTAAATTCTATCAGTATGAAATAATATGTTACCTCCAGTGCGAAGGAACTTTATTAAAAACAATAACTTCGGAATTATCAGATGTAGGGTAAGGATTACTTACCTTTAAAGCCTTTTGGGTGAACATTTTATGTTTCATTTATTTGGTCTTACAATACCTTAGTTATGATTCTAACTGATATGGCTAGGAAAATAAGAAATTGAGATGACCATACAGTCATAACTAATATACAAATTTCAGATTTCCAGTAGCTTCACTATGACACATTAATTTCTTGTGAATTCTTACTATGCAATTTTGAAGCAAGAAAAAAGCAAATAATAATCTGATTCAGTGACTGACATTCCAATATGTAGACTGGACGTTCCATTAGCTCAACGACCTAATGGGACACCTTGAGCACATTTTAAAAATCGTGTCCTTTGACTGTCACAGTCATGTTTTCTTTTGGTCTAGCTCTTCAAAGCCTGGTGTGAGAAACTGATGTCTTGGATAAATTAGAGCAGTAAATATGTGTTACATCCACCACCCAGGTACCTCTCAGACTTACACCATCATAAGGGCATGAAAAGCACACTACCAGAGTCCTGACTTTTAACCTTACATTTACCCTTGTCAAACATGTATCTATTTCCTGAGTTAAAAGTGAAAAGGCCCTGTAGGTGCTCCTCAGTCTACCAGAATCACATCCTCAAAAGTTGCATAGCGACCAGCAGTAAGCGTAATGGCTATGTCGCTGGACTCCCATGTAGTCGATCGTGGTTTGTGTCCCGGACCCGGTGGCTTAAAACTCATGCCGGGCGCGCATGCGTGCGTGACCAAGATCCTGAGAGGAGAATGGAGGAGAAGGGATTGTGGCGTGGCCATCCCATCTGGGGGATGATTTCTCACTTTCTGTCTCTCTGTCTCTCTCTGTCTTTCTGGTGGGCGCACACGCCCTATTGCAAAAACCTCTCAAAAAAAAAAAAAGTTGCATAGAAATGAATTTTTTTAAAAAATCACATTGTAGCTTATCTGTACTAGAAAAACAAGCAGTTTGAGAAGGAATTATTTTGTGTTCAAAAGCACATAATTATTTTGAAAAGTTAATAATCACTTCAAATTATGTCCTGTTTGAACATGTTTAACTTTCAATAGGCTAAATAAAACAAGGTATACTTCTTCTATTTGCATACTGTGATAAAAAAGAAAACCCCTGGCTTCGGAAACCATGGACATGAGTAAAAGTCAAGCCAATGTCCACTTACTAGCACATATCCCTTATCCTTTGTGTTTTCTGCATCTTTTAGGGTCAAAATGATGACTAAATTTGAAGACATATGCAAAGCACAAAGCATTAGACTTGATACATTCTTCCCAACTGGACAGTTTATTCTGTGTCTTCATATACATTATCCCACTTGAGTGATTCAGCCAAGTGAGTGAAATTACTTCTGTTTTAATTATGTGGATGGGATCTGAGTTTAAGTAAGACTGATTTGCTTATAGTTGGTAATTAATTTGAAATTAAGTAATTAAGTTTTTAGATTACCATGAAAATAGGGAGTGTCTAAAATAGGGTAAGGAAATCCTGTTTCGACCTTTAGACTATCAAATCCCGTCTTTCCTCTAATTGACACATCTCAGCCACGGTTACTGTTCTGTCCTGGGAGATTCCCTGATGTGAAGTCAATTCCACACCCTCCGTGGTGACAGGCTAAGGAAAGCTTAGTGAGATCTGGGGAAATTTCAACTCCATTTCCCAGGAAGATAATACCAGCCCTCACTAAACGAAATGTAGTGTTTCCAAATACACAGTGCACGAAGCAGTATTGAAGTCACAGGAAACAGGGAAGAGGTAAGGAGGGAGGACTTGAAACGTGAAGGACTGACAGTTCTTCACTGAGAACACAGGGGGATAAAATGAAAGAAAAGCAAATCAAATGAAATCTGTGTATTTTAGGGGCAAAAAAAAAAAACTCCATATACATCATTTATAAATACACGCCAGCTGCCTATTAATACTAAATGGGAGAAAGCAACATTTAAATTTATTTTTGTAAAATGAACCACCAAAATGTGAGCTGTGTACAGCGCACCCTGTAATGAAATGCACAGCCTTTATCTCTGTCAACAGTTGCCAGAGCAGCGACTTATGTAGGATGACAATTTAATAAAAAAAATCTCTAAATATTCGCTCATGCTGGAGTCAACTCCTTAAATTACAATAGATTTTTGGTGGCTTTCTTTCACTATAGAGATATCAAAATTTGATACAAACTCAGGTTTCGACATCTGTGGTTTTCTAGTACATAATTCATTGACACCTAAGGCACCAATGTAAAAGAGTTAAGTTCTGAGCTACAGAAAATCATGACTTATACAGGAGTAGCTATTATGCTTACAGGTGAGCAGAGACAACCTGATAAAGGGAACCTTTTAATGAAAAAAAAATTCAAAATACTACTACTAATAATAGCCTTTCTTGACGGCAGTATGTCAGCCGCTGTGTGGAAGAGTAGAGATACACTCTCACATCAAAGAGTTAAGTTCTGCGCTACAGAAAATCATGACTTATACAGGAGTAGCTATTATGCTTACAGGTGAGCAGAGACAACCTGATAAAGGGAACCTTTTAATGAAAAAAAAAATTCAAAATACTACTACTAATAATAGCCTTTCTTGACGGCAGTATGTCAGCCGCTGTGTGGAAGAGTAGAGATACACTCTCACATCTCATTGTTTCAAAACCCTATGAGGTGAGTGCTACAATTATGCTATTTTGGAAATGAGAAGAAAGACCAAAAGAAATTTAAACAAACTGCTCGCGAACACTAGCAAATGGCAGTCAGGTTCCAAGTGGTCTAACAGACTGCTCAGACCACTTCCCTACGATGTAGGGCTTACACTGTCCGCTAATTCTTAGGAAATTAATTTCATAAATCTCAGAATCCTTTACAAATCGTATGTTTGAATGTTGTAGAAATAAAGTAGACTGGGGAAATGACATGAATTCCCCAAACATCAAAATAGGTTCAATAACAAGCATTTATTGAGCACTTATTAGCACTGTCCTGAGGGCTTCCTCCGCCTGCTCATTCGATTTAGCAATGTCCCTGGGAGGAAGGTCACTGTAATCCTCAGCCAGGACCCAGCACAGAGCGCTGAATAACCTGTCAGTCACGCACCCAGCAGCTACGGCTGCAGGCAGCTTAGTGACACGGACGTGTTCTGGGAACACGCTTTGGTGGCTGTGTGGACGTTATAGAAAGGACTCACACAAACCTGCTGCGTAGCCTCCTACACACTGACACTACATGGGGGAGGCTACTGCAGTTTTATGGGACTGCTATTGTTATCTGCAGACTAAGTCAGGCTGCTTCTACTCATGGCCAATGAGACGGGAGGCGGAGGAGGGAAAAGGGAGTTTACTTCTGCAACCTGGTTACAGTGAAACAGGTCGCAAATGCCATGGAACTGCCTCCGAAGGCCCAGCAGGTGCTCAGTGTACACAGACAAGACAAAGCAGGAGCACACCATTCTTCTCTGCCATCGACCAAAGTCCACTGCTTTCCTTTGAGCAATTACACTGATTCTATTTTCTCATGAGACCATTCCTAAACTGACCTCCCCTGACTCAGCACCCGTCACACTGTTCTCCTGGAAAGCCTTTCTTAATTTCAAGATGGCAGGAGTCCTGCTAAACCTCGAGCTGGCCTGCTTCACGTTCACACATGTGGTCCAGTGTCGCCTGGAACATCACTGTCCAGCATGTGACTGTGGTTACTGACAGCCTGACTCAGGAGCACAAGTGCTTCATCAGAGCAGAAATACTCCCTGTCCAGGTTCCCAATCAGACAGTACTAAGTACTAGAAAGACCGCAGACTTGGCCCTGAGCGAGGAGGTGCATAGAGAAAACCTGAAGCCCCTCAGCCAGGCAGGGTTGGAGAGGCCAAGATGGATTCTTCATGCTGGCTCCAGAGTACCGACTGTCACGAAATACCTGCTTACAATTACTGATAACAGCCTGAGCCACAGAAATATATTATTTAGAATGACAGCAAGGGAGCGTCAGTGCAAATTCATCCTTGCCTTTAGAAGAGTGAGAACAGCTAAGAGTCAATTATGATCCATCAAAACATCAATCTTCTTCTATTTCTCTTTCATATCCAAACACTGACCATAAAGTCATTTTGTTACTTGGGCTTGGAGAAAACATTTCATGTTTCGATTTCCTTACCATATTGAATAAACAGTGCTCAGCATATGAAACAACTTCTGCTTATCTCATCTCAAGGGACGGGAAATGTTGCATATATTTTGAAGTCAGAACAAACTGAACATATATGAAGTGTACAGTCAGGACTGGCATCGTGCATTTGATAGTCCAACAAACTTCAAACAAAATGATGGACCTAAAATTCCTACTGGTGAAAATCATCCTCCTGAAAAAACCAAACAAAACAAAATCCCACAAATTTGACACGAAGTAAATGAAAAATCTTTAATTAAACTACTTTGCTTTTTATTTCTTTTCTTTTTTTAGAAGTCTTTGCAAGAGGGTATATATGCTCACTGGAGAGAGACAGAGACAGTGAGAGGGAAAGTGAGAAAACACTCCTGGGAGGTGGGGGAGGGGTGGTGGCCATACCACAATCCCTTCTCCTCCATGTTCCTGGGTTCTTGGGCACACACACGCCTGGTGTGATTTTCAAGCCACCAGGTCTGGAAATTGAACCATGGTCAGCCATGTAGGAGTCCACCAATGTAACCACAATATCATCTTTTGGCCTCTCTATTTTTTTTTAACGTAATATGAAGCAGAAAGAAAATAAAACCCAGTCTCCCATGTCTCAAATTCCAATTCTAAGATATCAGATTGCTTAAGTTGGAGCCAGAAATGGTGCTTGTGCTTCAATTCTTGGTCCAGATTGTTATGTGACCTACAAAATCAGGTCAGAGAATGTTCTGGACCAAAATTGAAATATACGAATAATTTATCCAGCTCCCAAAGTTACTATAGTCTCCATACATGTCTCCTGCATTCTGGTTAACCTGGTTATCGATTAACGTTCCCCCCTTCAATCACTTGACATTCACATATTTCAGGTGTATGCTGGGCTATCATCATTGTCAAAAAATGATATTATTGGGCAAGAACAATGACCATGACCCTTTTTGCCGCCTGACACTCAGAAAATTTAAATTTAAAATAAACTCATTTTTTAGAGCTTAAAAAGAATTACCACCTTTATAACCAAGAGAACATTGTTCTAAAAACAGATGACTGATTATATTGAAAATAGATCAAATATCGCATTCCAAACTTTGCTTTAACTGTACTTTGTGATTTTTCTAGAACTTGACTGGTGACTTGTAATAGTAAAGGTATAAAATGACATTTCCTATTTCAAATAATACTAAATAAACTTTACACTTTATTGAGAAATGAAGGATGAGAGATTTACAAAATGCTCATGGAAAATGTGCATTATAAAAACATGATGGATGAATTTCGATTTTTTTTGCATCAAAATAAACTTGTACTTGTTTTGTTATTATTCTATAATGTTTTTGCTACCGAACACATAGAATTGCTGGAGAGAGACAGAGAAAGGGAGAGGAAGTGAGATATCACTCCCCAGCACATGGCCATGCCACAATCCTTTCTCCTCCATTCTCCACCTGGGATTCCATGTGTGTATAAGCTGGCCTGATTTTCAAGCTGCTGGTTCCAGACTCGAATGGAGAAGTCAGCCATGTGGGATCCAACCACCTTAATTTCCACACCACCTATAGTCCTATGCTTATACTTTAATTTTTCCACAAAATTTTTAAAGTCCTTGCACAAGTAAAATTTCCAAGAAATTAGGTTTATTCTAACAAGTTAATTTATTAACATAAATTAACATAAAGCTCAGCATCTCTTATTATATTTCTCATGAGTTCTAATTAAAATATTTCTGTCTCTATTTTCCAAAACACTACTAGTAACATACTACCTCTACTAAGGAAAACACACACACACAGACACACACACAGACACACACTTTTAAAACTTTAACTTCCTTACAGGGTAAAGTTTTTCTATTCTCATCTCTTTTTTTTTTTTTCCCACTTTATTCACTATTTTAAAATACAATTCCTCGGTCTTCTTTTTACTCCAGAGAAAATATTATACAGTTTTCAAGTATTTGTCCATTTTTTTCTCTT
>NW_006159935.1:1589164-1596449 GCF_000334495.1 Tupaia belangeri chinensis
GCATATTAATTGTTCTCTTTGCATGTACTTTCCAAAGGACTTCTATTATAAAACATGTCATATTATTTAGGATATAGAGCAGATTTTCGAGTCTCTTCATTGTACATTTGTAGTTGGTTTATCATGGTATAACAGCTACTAAAATTAGATGCAGAGATTACCCCAGGCACTATCCTGGCTTCCTACTTCAATGTTAAGAAAATTACTGGGGCCATCAGGTGTCATGGTGGTTGAAGTACAGGATTCCCACATGGCCAACTGTAGTTCAAATCCTGAACTTAGCAGTTGCTTTCTCATTTTCTCTCTCTCTCTAACTCCTGAGTGCACATGCCCTATAGCAAATTAAATAATAATAATAATAAGTGAAATTAAATAAATAATTCTTTTAAAAATGAAAATTATTAATCCATTATTTAAAAAATAATGTTGCTCCTCCCTGAGATCAATGTACCTTAGCTGAACTCTTTTACTCCTCCCTCTATCATTTATTCCACTGACTTCCAGGTCATTCCACATTTGCTGAAAAATTAGCTCTCACTTACAGTCTCCCTTTCCATGTTAACTCATAATAACATTGAGTGATTATACACCATACAGATAACCCATTCAACTTCCTAGCTTATCAGATTTGTCTTCCCCTTTAAGATATATCTCCAAATCATTTCATTAATCCACACACAGAACCCTAATCCATAGAATATTACATGACTCTGAATTATCTCTGTGTGTAACATTTTTATATGACTTTCTAACTCTTTCATTCCCTTCTTCTTTTTGGAAATGCTGGAATCTTTCCTTTCTTGAGCTGTCCATTTTCTGTCATTCAGTCAGTTTTTCCCTGTTCTTATTTTTTACTAACCAGGATGAATCACTTCCATTTTTCTCTTAACAAAAAAAGCTCAATGGATTCTTCTACGTGTCCTCATCAGCCCTAAATCACTTCTCAAATCCCCTTGTACATTTTTTTGCATCTATGCGTCATAACACAATGGAATGGACATCTTTGCACTAACATACTGGCTTCATATTAATGGATGATTTCTAGTATCCTCAAACTCAGTGACATCCTTAAACCAAACTCTTTTAATTTACAACTACAATCTGCTACACTTACTATATTCTCTCTCTCACAGTTAATATAACCAACTAGTTACTATACACTCTTCAATTCCAATATGTTGTAAAGCAATAAGTTCTTTTTAATGTCTCCAAAATCTGTCTCTCTTCAATTCCTTCTGTCTCCACTTTAGTTGAAGTCCCCAATATTTCTCACCTAGATTAGGTCTATAGTTCTTTAACTAGTATTCTATTTTTTAGTGTTTTTCAAGTCTATTTTCCATATTGCTGGTAAATGATCATTTTAAAATTCATATTAGAATATACCACTCTCCTGATTTAAAAAGAAAAAGTCTACAGGGTTCTCTTTACCAAGAGAATACAGTCTAACCCATTACTAGTGTACCAGGTCTTTTAAAATCTGACCTCAGAAAACCTCTAGCTATTCATCTTCAGTTACTTCCTCAATTTAAAAAATGATATATGTATTTATTTCATGAGCAAGAAAGACAATAGTGAGAGGTAGAGAGCAAGGTAGAGAAAACCAGGCAATATTTCCAACAGGGCCTTGACACCAATATTCAGCCCCGGCTCTCAGCAGCAGCAGGTTGCGGGCCCTTGCATGACTGGACAGCTCGGGAGTTCAACGGAAGCAAATCTAGAGGCCTCCATGCAGGTCAGCCTCACAGAGGTCACATCTTCACACCTCCCTGCTGCAGCTCCGCCCAGACTGTGCCAACTCAACGCTGTGACTCTAGGGTCACCTAGGAGCCGAGAATTCTGTGCAGCCCCCAAGCCACGACTCTGAATGGAATGACCTCCAGCCTCTACTCAACTGAAAATTCCTGCTATTATCTTCCTCATCGAGGTCCAGCCTCACCTCCATGGGAGGCCTACCTTAGTTGGCCTACAGTGTCATTACTAGGCAGAGGTAACCTCTCCCTTCTTTGTACAACCAATGGCTGGACTCATTCTCCGTGTGGTCATCATTTCTTACGAATCCTTTTTAGCAATCTGTGTGTTTCTTACAAACAGCAATTGTGTCATATTCACTTTCATTCTCCCAGTCCATATACCAAGTCTTGCTAAACTGCAAGTATTTAATATAGGTTTGTTCCACAACTGTATCAGTGACCCTCTGAAAATATTGTCCTTGTCACATTAAAGGCCTGTGGGCACTCGGGTTGACTAGATATATTATATATCAATGCAGAATTCATTTCAGCAGCTGATACCATAAGTTCTTCCATATACGGTAAGATAAGGGACAAACTGAGGAAATTGCACACACAATCGTACACACAAAACTGTACCGAAATAAAGAAAATTGCACCAGAAACTGTAGATAACCGAACATTAAATTATACAACACTAGTTTTCTTTTCTTTTTTCATTATTCTGAAAATAGCAACTTGGTGTTTCAAAATGAATAGGACTACGGTGTCAGTCCTCACATTTAACCTCATCTCCAAAATTTCTGTATGACTTTCAATCAGTTACTGAATGTTTCTGAAGCTTGATTGATACACCTAAAAATGTGGACAGTAGTATACACTGTAAGGTTTTTATAGATATGATGTGAATACTTAACACATAGTGTATGGGTAATTGCAGACTCTCAATTTATGGTACTCCCCCCCCCCCCCCCCGCCACAGAGCTAAATATTTTTGTCTATCTATTTATTTACCTGTATATCTAAAATGCCTTTTTAAAAATGCATGTTTAGAGTGCATGTATTGGTTATAAAGTTATCAAATGTCTATGGTGGTCTTTGGGCAGCAGTATTTCTGTCTGTGAAGGAACTGTCAGGTTTTTAAAGAGAATTCTTCCTGGTGACTAGACTGGTACAGTAGTAAAACACAACACTACATGGCTGACCCACATGGGAAGGTGCTAGGTCCCTGCCTAGAGACCGAGCTGAGGATGCTGCTCATGTGCATGCCCAGAGGAGGTGCTCATGGCATCAAGGTCCTGGTAGAGTCAAATCTCCCTCTCTCCCTCTGTCTATCTCTGTCTCTCACTCATGGAATAACTAACTAACTAAATAAATAAATAAACATTATTTTAAAACGTTGGCTAAGGAAGACAACATCAATTCACCTCCTCAATGATTGACAGAAGTAGAGAGGACAACAGTAGTTCCAGAATCTGCAAGGGTTGTGTGAGGGGGCAGGTGTAGGAGGGAGAGGACTCGGGAAAAATGATTAACACACACGAGCATGCGTATAAACAACAGGTTATGGAACAGCAGAGTGAAGCGGGCCATTTTCAGTCATATACGTATTTAAAAAATTTTTAACCTAGAATGAATATAGAAGGTATACAGCATAATATAATGTTCTTTTTTGAAGATGATGAATATGTTAGTATCCTTGACTTGAATATCACATTGTATGTATCCTTTGAAAAACTATGCTATACTCTATACAGATGTACAATAATTAAATGTAAATTAGAAAGTATTTATTAATAAAGTATAAAAATAACAATTCAATAGATGACTTAAAGGCTTTCTTTTTCTAGATGGTATGTGCACTTGCCAGAAAAAAAGAGAGAAAGAGAGAGAGAGAGAGAAGCAGAGAGAAGAGAAAAGCACCCTTCATAGGGAATAGTCATTACCTAATCCCTTGTCCCCATTTCTCCCCCCTTTCTGGATTTTGGGCAGGCACGCACACATGCCCAGTATGTCTGTCAGGTTGCTGGCTCTGGGACAAATCAGCATGATTGGCCATGTGAGATCCAGTGACCCAAACCACCAAACCACAGAACTGGCCCAAAGGTTTTAAATAACAAATTTATTAGTAGAGCAAGGCAAATGAAAAGCAAGCCATGAAAGGAGATATAAGAAATATGAATGGAATGCATAAAGTTACATGCAAGAAAGGCTTACATTTTGTACATATTGCTGGACTAGCTTGTATGTCAAAATGATATTTTGGCATCTAGCTCCAAGCAGTTGCAAGATGGCACTATATTTAGGTCTGGTGAGAGACAACGTTCCATATAACCGGTTTCCAATTCGTATCCCAAGGTGGAAATCTTGGTCTCTAGATTATCATTTGGTTAGCCGACTTTGACATCACAGCTGCCAGGATGTCTGTACCGTCTCCCCTGATCCTTGACAAAACACTCCTCTGACGGCTACAGAAATATACTCTTCCTGGGATTCAGATCTTTCACTCAGGACTCTGTTCTCCTTTCTTTGCACTTTCACTAGCAATTACCGGAGGCTGAAGGAAGGATGTAACTCTTTTATATACATCAACCTCAAATGGCTTTGAAACATTAAGTTAGTTGTGTACAAAACACCTAGCATAATCCCTGTCATCCATAAATGATAGTTGATACAGTATTCTTGGCCAACAAGAATAAAAGAATTGGTTAAACCATTGGGTAAAATAATATCTTCCCAATGTTTAACAACCTTTTCCATATTTTCATATGGTTTGATGAATTCCTCTATGGAAGGACTTCTCAGAGCTTGCTTGCTTTGTTCTGATAAATCGCTACTTGGAGCTCTTAGATATATGCGATGATCACTGCTGAGTTGAGTGGGCTCGTCAACTGGGAGGTATATGTGCAATGAAATGAGATGGAGATTTTGATGTTTTGAAAATCATCTACTTTGAAAACCAAGAAGAAAAATAAAGAATACTTCATTGATAGTCATCAGTGTTAAAATAAAAATATTTCATTAATAAGATCTACAGAGACAGCAGTGGTATCATTTCCAAATTTTCAATCAACAAGGATTTCTCCTCATTCATTACTTTTATCTTCCTTTATATGAGATTCAAAATTTCATGGTCTTAAAGATGAACAAATATCACTTAGTAATAATCAGAGCAATTGATAAATTAGAAGCATATAGCTGCCAATCAAAACTTTTGGTCAGGAAAGTAAAAAAAAAAAATGTGACCACACTGGTTGATATAATTTGAATGAAATGCAAAGAAAATTAGTTAGCTTGAGCAAACTCATTATGAAAAAAACATGTAAAATAATAAATACTTGTAACAATAAAAATAGATGACAATCTCTGTTACTACAGTTACAGATTCCTAGCGAGCAAAAACCCTAGCTTATCCTCGATCATCTTCTCCAAGTTTAAGAATCTGAGTCATTCCAGTGTAGAATACTCTACATTCCCTTGCCATTAGTAGTAATAAAACTTGTCTTAGGGAAGGTCGTTTCATGGGAATTTTAAAAGCTATCTTAGTAATTGATAGGCTTTTTTCCTTAATATATTGTCAAACTAACTCCTCAATAGTGCTTTTATATACAGATACAATTCATCCACTTATTTTCAAAAAGAAAGTCCTCTTTTTTTTTCTTTTATTTCTTTTTTTTTATTATTTAATAATTGCTAGAAGGTGCATGCACTCACTGGAGAGAAAGAGAGAGAGAGGGAGAGAAAGTAAGAAGGTGACAAAGAACCTCCCCCCAGGAGGGATGGTCATACCTCACTCCCTTCTCCTCTATAGGGATTTGGGGCATGTATGCACAATGCCCCGTGTGCTTTTAGTAGCCAGGTCCAGGGCTTGAACTACGCTGTCAACCATGTGGGATCCAGCCACCTTAACTGCCCCAGTCTCCTGTCTTTTACAAATTTTCTTAAAGCTTTAAGTAAAAAGTTCAAAACTTATCACATTTTTTTTTTTCCTACATGGCTTCTTCAGGCCAGAATATTATGTAATTCTTCAGCGCAAAACTTTGAAGTTATCCAGATGTTAGCACACTTTTTTTTTTTTATCTTGGGTAAATTACTTCAACTCCCTAATTCTTAGTCTCCTAATCTATAAAGTTGGGAGAATCACATTAATTTATAGTGCTTGGTACACAATAAGAACTCAGTAAATATTATTGATACAATGTCTAATAATATATACATGAAATAAAGAAAAGACCATTCTACTACTAAATGTTTTTCTTTTCTGACATCACTTTACCCAAATCTGCCAAATGTTTATAATTTTTTTCTCTTTTAGAGAGATTTTTGCTTTAGGGAACATGCACTCCCTGGAGAGAAAGTGAGAAATCACCCTCCAGCGGGGATGACCATGGCACAGTCCCTTCTCCTCTATTCATTCTCCTCTCAGGATTTTGGGCATGCATGCACACAGGCCTGGCGTAAGTTTCAAGCTGCCAGGTTCAGGATTTGAACTGTAGTTGGCCACTTGGGACTCCAGCATCATAACCACTATGTCAACCTGTTGGTCCCAAATGTTTATAATTGTGTTTATCTTGTATTTACCTCTTAATATTTCAGAAAATGAAACAAATGTTATGACCTTCTGTCAAGGATCTTTAAACACTAATAATTACTAGATGACTGTATGTAATTAAAACATACGAAAGAATGACTTTTATAATCAGATGCTGATTGTATTCTGATGTTTCACTAGTTGTGTATTACTAATAAGATACATGTCTTCTCTATGCTTTAGTTTCATTACGTGCAAAATGGGATAATACCGCTGACCTCACAGGGTTATTTTCAGAATAAATGCAGTAATGTAGGTAAGATATTTGGCACCAATTTAATACCCCCATCCCTTTTCTGCAAATTTGCATTTTATTATCTTCACAAAAACCATGATCAATAGACCAGACCTTGACTGATCAGACCAAGCCATATTTTAATGCCTCATCTTTTAATGTATACCCTAATGCTCTGACATCGCTTTCAGGATAAATGCACAAATATTATCCCCTAGTAAATAGAAAGTAATTATCTTTCTCTGTGTGGATGAGATGACCATGTATTACATATTAGAAGTTGCATCAGGGATTAACTCATGTACCTTGTTATTGCTAAATGAATGACTTCACATAAATTATTTTCAAACTAACTTAGTATTTTAGTATTTTACCCAGGGGTACATTTTACAGCATCAAGAAAATGTCATTCCAATCATGTACAGTTATCCCAGATTATTCATAAGGGGAAAAAATGATGCTGGTTAACACAGGTCTTTTGAATTACTCATGTAATTTCCTAAAAATCTTTATCCAGTCTGTAAAAAAACTCAACCTTTATCACAAACTAGCTTTTTTGCTGTATGATTACAGTTTAAGAAACATAACTCAGTCTTTTCAAATCCCTTTAATCTGAGAGATCAATTGTTTATTGACAAGGTTTAAATCTGCAAAAATAGCAATGGCTCCCTAAAGGTCTGCCTGCTAAAAAGTCCCCTAAATTATTTGTGTTATAAAGTGACAATGACC
>NW_006159935.1:1596459-1596881 GCF_000334495.1 Tupaia belangeri chinensis
GTAGGAATAAAACCAAACAGTTGAAAGAGGGACATTGTAACGGGCACTTCAACTTGAGGGTATAACTATAAATGCTATAAATATGGTAATGAGGTAAATAGTATGTAGGCTTGACTGAGCAACCTAAACTACAATAATAAAGTGCTTGGATGGTGAGGACAGGGGAGAGCCGAAAGCATTGTCTTCTTAAACATGTCAGCCTTCTCTTAGGTAATTCGCAATGCTTTCCCATCCAATACTTGTTTCAACGATCTCAAAGAGGTGTTACCAGCATCCCCACTGCTCTGATGAGTCAAAGAGTCTCTCAGAGGCTTAATAACTTGTCCAAAGCCATTGGGAATAAAGCCAGGATTTAATCGACACCTATCCAAGGATTTTTACATCATCGGGTGTGGGAACAGTTCCTGCTGAGAACAGTGAGG
>NW_006159935.1:1596912-1642429 GCF_000334495.1 Tupaia belangeri chinensis
TCCCCTAGAAATTTGGGCCAGTTTTCATCTGCTCTCATAGCCACCATCTGCTATCTCATAGAGTAGAGAACGTTTGAAAAAGCCTTATTTATTATCCTTGGAAGAAATGTAGCATATGAATCCTAAATGTTACTCGACTGAAATCTTAACGACTTCATAGCTTCATACCTACAGGTAAAGTTTCTTTCTGACTTGAACTCTGATGAACACAAAGTCCTTATTCTGTTTAAGAACATCACTTGATCTGCAATGCTTTACGATGGAGCACTGGCTTCTAGAAACCCAAATTCTAGTTCCGGGTCTTTCAAGCATTAGTCTGTGTTTGCCTTGAATTAGATTACTTAAACTATCATAACCTCTGTTTCCTTCGCCTGTTAAATAGGAGTTCATAGCTACCTTTTCTGCACTCTGCACTGTCCGGAGGAGAAAATGTAGCAAGTATAAGAAAAAGCGTTGGGAAACTGAACATACCACCAGCCAAGTATGAAGTGGATAGAGAAGCACTATTACACAGTGAAGCGTGGGGTGGCTCGTACATTACTTCACATGTAGGTCTTCTATTTTCCAGTGTGGTTAACCACATTAAGGTAAAATGGTCCAATTCCAATATCATTTCACTAAAAATTTTGTACTACTTCTTCCAATTACTAGGAACTTTGCCCAAGTATATTAATATCCGCATGTGTATTTAAGGCTGGACATCACATGAGTGAAGCATGCACCGAAAATACATCATTCCTCAGTCTCTAATCATTAAAAGTTAATACAAACCATTTTATAAGAGTAAAATGACAGAATATGCCATTACACTATATACAGTTGTTTATCTAGGTCATTCTTAGGTATTTTAATTTATTTGAGTATTTTAAAAGTACTTACTAGGCCAGCTCCTTAGCCTAGGGGTTAAGGGAGTCAGAACTCACATGGCCAGCACCAGTCTGAATACCAGTCCTGGTGGCTTGAAAAACATGCCAGGTGTTTGTGAGTGCACGCCCCAAACCCTAACCCCATTGCAGTGTGACCATTCCCCATGGAGGAGTGCTTTCTCCCTCTCTTGGTCTCTGGCACATGCTCTCTGGCAATTAAAAGGAAAAAAAGGTACTTCTTCAATACTGGATTTTCTTCCTTTATGTCTGGATTTATAGTAATAGATGCTTACCTTTTAGCCTTTGTTATGCTAAAATCTCTTGACATTTTAAATTTCAACACTAATGATTAACGTCTTTGCTTTATGCTGGAAACTAAAAACCGATAGGCCTCTGCATATAGTGACACCTTTCAATAGTCACACACTCCAGCAGTTACTAATTTTCCGACCCAGTACCTGAAGATGACATTTTGATAAATTTGCAAAGGACTTTCTGAACTATTTATTAGCTCAATATGTGAAAAAAGCACACCTTCAGTAATGACATTTTGTTCCCAAAATAACTTTACACTTTTTCCATTGTTTTATTTTTAAATAGAGCTTCATACAGAACTTTTCAAACACACACACACACACACACACACACACACACACATCAATAACTCGTAACTCATAATTAACAAATGGTTCACTTGTATTTCTCATCCGATCACAGTCAAAAACATCATGTTTTTATTCTGCATCTAAAACTATCTGGCCAGAAAAAAGCTTGCAATGATACTTTGTAGTCCTATGCATAAATAAAGCATCACTGGACCACCTTTTAAAATTAAAAAATGACTAAGTGAGATTAAAGTTAACTCAGCACCAAGCGGTGGGTCAACACTTACTCGCCACATGAAAGCAGCAGAATATTCTGTGCTTTGCCCTCCCTCCGGCTCCTTCCACACGGGCAATGTGATGCTAAGGACCACGCTGAGGCACCCGTAGGGGAGGCACTTACTAAGCTCTTTTAGTGTGCTCAGAGTAAAGATGATAGATTTCAATCTACATGGAAATGAAGATCTAGGATTTAAAACTTCCAGTTTAACAAATCAGCTGATGTTTTGGATTTATCCGCACCCTCCCTAATTATAGGAAGCATGGGCTTGAAGAAATTGGGGGGGGGATCAGTCTTATCACTGTAATAAAACTAATACTTCTTTTTCTATTAATTTTTTTTTAATTTTTAGGTCATGTGTACTTAGGGTGGGGACAGAGAAAGTGCCCCCAGTCAGATGTGGACATGCTGCAGTCTTTGCCCTGTTTCTCCATCAACCTCAGGAATTTTTTTTTAAGGTTTTTGCCATAGATTGTGTGTACTCGCCAGGGAGACAGCAAGACAAAAAGTGAGTGATCGCCCTTCAGCGGAGAAGATCACGCCACGATCCCTGCCCCTCCATTCTCCAGGTTTTCAAGCTGCCAGGTCTGGGACTGGAACTGCAGTTGGCCATGTGGGGGGTCTAGCGCCTTTACCGTCATGCCACCTGCTGTCTCCCACCTCTCCATCAGGACTTTGGGCACCCAGTACACACATCAGCATGTTTTTCAAGCCTCTGAGGCTGGGATTCAAACTGTGGTTGGCAATGTGGGCCGCATTCCCTATCACAGGGTTACCTGCTATACTGAGGGGTAGCCCAACACCCCTTCATAGTACGCTCAGGTCCAGTCGTGCCATACGCATGCTCCTAACAGAGTTCAAACTAGGCTGTAAACAAGAGTTTGCATTTTGCTATTTTGAAGCCTCATCTCTCTTCACATCCAAGAATACATGAGTAAACCAAATCATACATACCATGACACACATACCCGGAATTCACATGACAGGGATTGTTTCTGATTAGCACCACCAAGCAGAGGCAGCTGGTTCCATTACAAATCTTAGAACTGAAAACTAGCTATGAATTCTCACGTGTCATCATTACCACCATGTGGGGGGACACCTGGAAAAGGATCTTCTCACACGGATGTCAGAAAGAACAATTTATGGGTTGCATTGTGCAACTCCCCTTCATATGTTGAAGTCCTAAGCCCCAGTGCCTCAGAGTGGCCTTTCTGGAATAGGGTCATTGCAGAAATCATTAGTAAGATGATGCCATACTGGACTAAGGTGGGCCCATATCCAGTATAACTGGCATTGGAATGGAAATAAAGCCACGCGAACAGACAGTCCTGCACGCAGGGAGGATGGACATGGAGACTGGAGTTGTGCTGTCACAAACAAGGATTCCCAGAACCTGGGAAAGGCCTGCGATCGAACTTCTCCTGGAGCCTATAGACGGAGCCAGCCCTGCAGACACCTTGATTTCAGACTTTCGGCCTCCAGAACTGTGAGCCATTAGCTTTCTGCTTTGTCAGCTCGTTTGCAAAGCTCTGTTAAAACACCTGAATGGACCTAACACAAGCAGTGTAGAACAAGTTCGCACCGCATTGCTCTTTACCACCCCACAGATGCAACACCTTCCTAAGAAGTCGCACTGTCCCTTCAGTTTTCTCAGGTGGTTCCTCAAATTGCCACCACATTATTCTTTCTTAAATGAAGAACCGTAATCATTTGACTCTCTTGCTTAGAACCCAATAAAGACGTGCAAATGCCTATAGGAAAAGTTACGCTTTGTCTGTAAACATAACAATGATAACTTTAACAGTCATGGTAACTTACTAAGGAGTATGCATGAGGGTTTGCCTGTTTATTCTCTCCTTAGAGAATCCCTTAGGACTAAGTCTGAGTTCTCCCATATCAAAGAAACTAGGCACAGTGAGGAAGTGGACTGTCTACAGCCACAACTGAAAAATGGCCAAGCACGAATTTCACCCAGGATTGTCTTCCAACAGAACACAAATAATTACCTTCCATGTGAAAACCACAATAACTGCAAGTCCTTTGTGTTAATAGAGAGGGTCTTGGGACCAGCTAATGGCATAATGGTTAGTTGACCATGGTTCAAGTAATAGACCCAGCTGCTTAAAACTCATGCCGGCTGGGTGTGTGTGTGTATGTACCCAAAATCCCAAGAGGTGAATGGAGGAGAAAGGCTTGCAGTGTAGGTGTGTGTGTGTGTGTGTATGTACCCAAAATCCCAAGAGGTGAATGGAGGAGAAAGGATTGCAGTGTAGCTATCCACCTGAGGCGTGATTTCTTACTTTCTATCTGTCTCTTTCTCTTTCTCCAATGAGTGCACATGCTTTCTAGCAAAAATCTCTCTCTAAAAAAAAGGCAACTATTTGTACTGCCTCTCAGTAATTTTTCTTCACTTTCCACCAAACTTTTCTGTCTTATTACCTTCAAATGCACCTACTTCAAATTGTGAGACTTTCCATTTAGCTGGGAGTTTCCCAAGTCATTACATCTGCCAACAACTTTTTTCCCCTCTGCCTTGAAAACACAACCAAGCTAACTACCTTTTCATATTTGAGAATTGGCAGTTATCTCTTCTGTGAAGTCTATTAGATTCTCTCTAAGGCAAATTTGATCACTATTTTCTGAATTCATGATAAACTGGAAGGATGCCAGTGGCAGCATTCAGAAACTCATGTTATTCACAGGTCTAGCTCATCTTTCTAGTCTATATGCTTCCTACGGAAAGCACACTATATTCCTTGTACCTGCAACAGATGATCAGTTAACATTTGTGGAAGACAGGGATGAGTAAATGATGCATAGATTACTCAGTTAGAAAGTTTGATACGTTTTCAGGTCTTTGCTATTACAAACAATGCTGAAGTATCAGGTTGTCAGGAAAGACACGACATAATTTTCTGTTTTTCTATGCAAAAAATTGTGTCATGACTTTCTCAACGACCCAGTACCTGCACTAAAATGCAGTCTGTTTTTCTCTTTGCTGGATCTTCTCTATAGCCAGAAAATAAAAATTTCCTGGCCCATAATACTTGCTCAATAAAATGCATTAATAATGTTTGAGTATTAAAGCTATTTCCTTCAACTTTTGGAATGTCGTCCAAGAGTAAAAAGAAATGAACTGTGTATATCAATATTAGTAAATATAAAAGAAAGACACAATGTTCATGTTGACAAGTAAAATAGTAAGTTAAAAAAATCTAAATAATGATATCATTTTGATAAAGCTTTTAAATATACTTTTTAAAAGATTTTGCCTGACAACACATGCACTCAGCGGAGAGAGAAAGAGAACGTCCCCTCCATCGGGCATGGTCATGCCACAACCTCTTCCCCTCACTTCTCCCTCCTTTGAGGATTTGGGGCACACGCACACATGAGCCTGGTGTTTTTCATGATATGCAAACCACACAGTCAGTGATCTGAGATCCTGGGGCCTTGACTGACAGGCCACGAGCTCAGCCTAAATACACATTTTTATAGTATTTACAATTACATACGAATGCATGTTTGTAATTTAAATGCATGAGAATGATAAGCACTAAGTATAACTTCCCGAGAAGAAGGAAGAAAAAAGGGTAGAAGGGAATTTGGCTATCTCTGACCTTTCATTTCTCACAGAAACAGTGAAACAAACAAACAAAAAAATGGGTGCACAATAAGAAATCCAAACTTAGCATGCCGAAGAGAGCGGGGAATGCATAAAACATAACTTGTGTGGGGACCAGCAGATGGCGTAATGGTTATGTTGCTGGAGTCCCATGTAGTCTATTGCAGTTCAAATCCTGGACCTGGCAACTTAAACGTCACACTGGGCAAGTGTGCATTCATGCTCAAAGCCCTGAGAGGAGAAGGGAGGAGAAGGGATTGAGGCGTGGCTATCCCCCTGGAAGATGATTGCTTGCTTTCCGTCTCTCTCTGTCTCTCCGGTGTGTGCACAGATCCTATAACAAAAATCTCGCTCAAAATAATAATGATTCATGAACTCTGTACCCAATGGCATAACAAATGTTTGTTTTTTAAGTAATATACGAACTTTGTGGAAAATAATGAAACACACAAAAAATAATGATGATAATTTCATTTTCTTGCATATTTTCGTTTTTGAACTATTCCATAATTTAAAATAAAAAACAATCGATTAAAAAATATGGTGGCATCATTGTGGAGGGAAAGAGGCATATAAGAATCCCCGTTAGGGAGACAGCACAGAAATGACTGTTGCAGAGAAGATTCACTCAGGGGTGCAGAAAGGAGTTGGCTGAAGGAGAGAAGAAGCAGGATATTAGTCTAGTCTCTAAGCACCCCCCTCCAAAATATCTATTAGTTTACACAGGAAACAGAGCAACTTTACAGTGAAGAAATCCAGCAGACACCAGTTTCGCTACGTGTGCAAGGTTAATAGCACCATGATAAAACACAGAGACATCACAAAGCCAAGACAGCGTGTACTGCGAGGGCAGTGACATGATTTCTCTCCTATTCTTGCCAGATGCGTAACTCATTCGAACTGTAAGAAAACATCAGACAAACCCAAGTTGAAGAATGTTCTGCGAAACAACTGACCAGTATTCTTCAAAAGTGTCAGTCATAAAAGACAAGACCAAGAAACTCTCACAGATCAGAAGAGCCTCAAGAAAAACAACAACCAAGTACAAGATGGGAATCTGTATTTGATTTTGCTACAGAAAAAGCTATTACAAAAATCCTGGTGAAATTCAGTTGCGATTTACATTTTAGAGAACGGTCTCATACCGTTGTCATTTTCAAGGTGAATATTTGGGATGTGGTCATGCTCGATGTTTATATTAGGGGAAGCCAACTGTGGGATGTCATGGAAAATCTGTTATTTTTGCTACGTTTTTGTAGGTTTAAAATTAGTTATATTCTAAGATGTTAAAAACATTTAATGTACCTACATATTGACTCCACAGTGTTAGTTACAGAAATGTATCCTAAGGAAATCATCAGAAAAGCTCAGAAAGCTCTCTTTGTACATGCATGTGCCTAGTCCATTATGTTAACATTTGAAACATTAGAGTGGAAGTAATCCAATTGCCTAACAAATAAATTATGCTGTAACATCCAAATATGCAGTCATGAACGTTATGATATCCGTGTAGATTTACTGACATATATGGATGTCTGCAGTCTATTGCCAGGTTGAAAAAGCATGAAATACAAAACAAAATACATTAAAGTACAAACTAATTATTATTTTACGTGTGTGTGTGTGTGTTTACTTCTTGTATTTTAAGTTCAAAATGTTCCTATGTCTGAATACTTAGAAAGGAACTGATCTTAAACAATATACAATAAAAACTAATATTTGCTATTTATATGTGCTAGAATAACGAAGGTTCTTTTCATCTGTATTTTGAATCATTCTTGTAGCACAATTAAAAACTACATTGCTTTTCGAATTCAAGATGTCTTAGTGTTGGGTGCTATAATGAAAAAAAAACTATCATAAACAAATCTCATCTTTAATGTCATTTTAGTTAGTAGTCACGCAAATGTAGCTTTTATATCCTTTTTAAAATTTGTCACTGGAGCAGAGTTTTCACCCTCAGGACAGCAATGAATCTGTGACACATCCAAAAAGAACCGGGATCATTTTCAAAGAATGAGCATCTTCAGGAGAGTCCCTGTTAGGGAGTGATTGATCTGCTCATCATTTCTCTGTGCGCAAGAAAAGATCCTTAAATTCTCTCAGCTTCTGGTTAAATAAGAACTGTATTGTTTCCACTAACACAATTTTCCTTCAAAACAGATAAACTGACTTAACACCAATATATTAGGCATGCTTTCAACTCCTTCCACAGTGTAGCTTTTAACTCCCACCAAATATAATTTATGTAAAACAATACACATTTGGCAGAAAAAGAGCTGAGCTTATGATTTGGTCCAGAATGATATTCATTGGGTACTATTAATAAGAAACTTAATTTTTTAAAAAGACCTTTATATTTTTATTTACCCTTGTCAATAGAATACCACTGTTAAGGAAGGGGTGGGGGGCAGGAAGTTGCTGATTTTACTTATCAGGAATAAAGTCAAGAGACACTTAAGAGAAAATTTAGGGCTAGCCCTGCCATCTTAGACATGGTGCTTTTTCTAGCTATATTAAAATATGCATCCTCAGTCACATACAGCAGGATGTTAAAGTATGAACTTACTCATTAACCACCTGCAGGGACACAAAGATGAATAGCCAGTCTCTGCCCTCCAGGTGTTCTGGAGAAAAGGCCTGGCTAATAAACAATGTGTAGGGCATCCCTCCATTATAATGCCAATGGGGACTAGAAACTAACACCAACTACAAATCCCCAACACACAAAACGTTCTGTGAGACTTCAAATTACAGATACTACGTACCAAGAGGATATGGTCACCACTGTTTCGGATGTCTCATTAACAACTCACTTTACCTGTGCACATCAATAAACACACACGACGACAGAGATGACATGTAAAATACAGTGTCCTACAGAAAGAACTCTCTCGAAACACATATCGAAGGATTTATTGTTGTTGATGTTATTCAAGGTACGTAGAAGGTAGGCACTACTGACACGTACTGGGATCTTCGGTGTCAAATTATGTAAACCTTGTCACTTCAGCAGCAATATTAACTACACATTTATGTAACATTGATCTTCAGAATATCTAAATGCTTTGACAGGTAGACTGTTCTCTGACTTTTGTTTGACAAATGGAGGAAGAAGTGCCTCCTGAATGTTCTTAATATTGCCATGTATTTAATAAATATTTCTAATAAGTGCCAACTCTATGCCAGTCACTAATACAGCACACCCAACGAGTGCATGAATGTGCTAGCCATTACTCCACCAGTGAAGGGTCCACACAGCAGTGGAGATTTAAATGGGTCTGTGAAGTGTTTAAACAGAAACACATATAAAGTAACAATAAATAATGTGAGCTGTGTGATTTAGACGGAAAACCATTTGGGAACTTGGAAGTTTAGATTCACAGTCAGAGCTTCTATGCATAGTTTAATGAGCTCAGTCTCTCTGCAGCTTAGCATCCAGTGCCCTTGTCTGTGACATCCCCAACACAGTGCCACTCACTCTGCATGGTGGCTCTGAGGATTCCATGAGGACATGTGGGAGGCCTCAGAAGAGTACTTCAGCCACTGCCGGCACGCAGTGACTGGACTCGTACTCTCCCTTTGCCTTAGGATCACAGCACAGACAACTGCTAATTCCATCTAGGGCTCATGCTTTAATACTTCCAATGGTTCCCTCACCACATGCTCATTTCTTTCTCATAAAGGGAATGACCTGACAATATTTATTCTGGAAGAGTCTTCATATACAATAAAGTGATTCTGTATTCCTAAAAATTAGATGTAAATTCCACGTAAGTGTTTGTTTCCAGGAGGAGCCGTCCTGGTGAAAAGACAGGAGGTGGTGGACACGATTGTCCCAACTCAATGTAGTGGGCTTTCAAGTAGCCATTGACACTTTTTAAAAGTTCATTGTAGGTCCAACGGGGAGAACAGCCTTAAAAGTACAATAAAGATTTTAAGTGTTGTACTTTTGCAAAGGCTGTGATTTTCATTATTCAGAAAATACCATCTTTTGGTTAAGATATGTGCATAATGCAATGGGGACCCAGTCCAATTGTTTCATTGTGTGGAGAAGTACATTTTTTAACAATTCATATTGTTTTGGCACAGAAATAAATTACAGGGCTGAAAAGCCCGGAATAAATATAATGACAGCATACCTCATGCTGAATACTCCTCCATCTTCCCAACAGTTTGCTAAGAGGGAAAAACACCTAAGAAGTACTTGTGTGATTCTTTCAAATAATGTACTCCTATTCCTCATGAAGAATTTCTTTGGGAAAGAGACTGCTCATAATGCAAAAGACAACCCCAGTTCACAGATTTATACTGACGATTGCCAAGCAGCTTGACCTTTGGGTGTCCATGAATTCACTGCTCTACCCTTGATCACCTTCTGTAGTTACTCATTCTTCTTTTTTCTTTTTCTTTTTTTTTTTATTTTTAAGTTTTTTTACCAAGGGGCGCATGCTCTCATCCAAGACAGAGAGAGAAAGTGAGAAATCACCTTCTCCCACTCAGGAGGGATGGCCACGCTATCCTTCTTCTCCATTCTCCTCTTAGGATTTTGGGCACTCATGCACATGCAACCGGCATGATTTTCAAGCTGCTAGGTCTAGGACTTGAACTGTAGTCAGCCACATGGAAGTTCAGCACCTTAACCTCCATGCCTCCTGTTGACCCCTGTAGTTATTAACACTTTTAGGACAGATAAACACAGAAAAGATTGAATGTCTAAAAATAGGGCTTGTTGAAAACTGTTCCCAGCTCAGCAACCAATATATTTCCAGTCATCTTTCAACTGAAGCTTTTTCTGATTCATTTGTGGGTGGCTTTAATATCTTTAAGGACTTCTCTTGTTCGACACAGTTCTTTACAGTTATCTTTCCAAAGCTATTTATTATTTTGGCACCAGATCCTAAATATGCAAGTACATTCTTTTCTGCAGCATATAAAAGTTTTTTCTGTACATCTTTTTTTTAATCAGGAAAGAGTTCTTAAAGTTTTTGTCCTATTTTCTCCTCTTTTTTAACAGAAGCATGTCTTGGTCTTCTTATTCTCTAGTTAAATGGTAGTAGGCTAAATGACTTCATGCAAAAGAAACTTTGATTCATAGAAAGTTTTTTAGCAAATCAGTTAACAAAACCATACTATTCACTAACATTGTCATTAACATAATCATCACCATGTGTCAGTTTTAGATAGCTTTTAGTTTTATGCACTTAATATTCTATTTTAAGTCTTACAACAATGAAAGGAAGAAATAATTAAACACCTTCTCAGATGAGAGAATTGAGATGCAGAAAAGAGAAGTTTTCCAAAGCCATATAACTCTCAAATACTGCAGTCTGGAAATGAAGCCTTGATTGCACACTCTCACTTCCATACTGCTCCCATCTATCCTACTCACTTTCTAATAGTACTCCCCAGAGACAGAAATTGATTATTTACAACCAAGAATCACGTGGTGCTTTCTAACTGCTTAATAAAATAGTTTATATCTTTTTCCTATACCATGCATTAAAGTATTTCTGGGGGCCAGTAGGTGGTGTGGTGGTTAAGGTTCTGGATTCCCACAGGGCCGACCATGGCTTGAGTTCTGGACCTGGCAGCTTAAAAATCATGCTGGGCATGCGTGTATGCATGCCCACAATCCCAAATGGAGAAGAGAGGAGAAGGAATTGCTGCATGGCTATCCTCCTCAGAGGGTGATCTCTCACTTTTCCCCTCTGTCTCTCTCTGGTGAGTGCATATGCCTTATAGCAAGAACTAGAAAAAACAGAAACAAAAACAACAACAACAACAAAAAAAACCAGTATTTTGATACAAAAATAAGACTCTTTTATTAGTTCTTCTCTTTTCTAGAGTATATATTTAGCTTAAGGTTTCTACATACATATTTATATGGAGGAGTACACAGCTGATATTTGGGCAAGATGATGTTCATTGGGATATGGAGCTGTCCCATAAACTGTAGGGTGTGAAACAGTATTTCTGACGCTTACCTATTAGAGAACTGGAGCATCCCCCAATTCGTGGCAATAAAAAAGGTTTCCGTGTATTCCCAATGCCTCCAGTTGAGAACCACTGATCAAGGTAAAGAAAATGAATGAAATTATATGCCACTGGCTGAAAAAGATTCCAATTGTCCATAGATAATCAAACACCTATTATTCGTACGGAACAGTCAGGATAGGAAAGACCGCAGTGCAGCCATCTTGAAAGAAATAGATATCTCAAATAGATCAATTCTGAATCAACCTTAAGCTTACACAGGCTATGTCAATACTTTGAAAATATATGTCATGAAATGAAGCATGGTTAAACGAGAAAATCTTAAGATATCACAGTTGAAGGACACCTTAAATTGTACAACCTTCTCATTTCACATGTAAGAAACTAAGGTAAAGTGACTTAGTCAAGGTTGGCAAAAAAAAAAAAAAGAGCTGAACTATACCTAGAAGCGAATTATCTGAGTCTCAGCTCATTATTCCTCCCTGATGTATTAAGTTTAGGATTCCATAAATAGACCTGCAAAGGCCTCTTTGACAATGGAATTGGACAGTTAATATTTGTCTTCTTAAGATCCCATAATGTCCTTTGTCATGAATGCATGGGAGCTCAAAGGGGTCTTGAGCAATCAGGGCTAAAGGGAAAGATAGCTTGTTTATCCTTAAGTGAAAGGGTGATGAGTTATAACTCACACAACGACGAGGAAAATGACTGAGGACTCTACCCCATACAGACCCTGGCACAAATGTTTTCATTTAAATTTTGGCAGATCAATGCCTTCAGCCATCAACCCTCAGCAACTTAACTAATTTTTAAAAAAATGCTGTTCTCTGACTAACCAGGATCCCAAATACTACTGTGCCCCGAACCCACAGGACAGTGGAACGGGTACCTGGGTGAGGTCGGTGAAAAAGGGGACTCACATAAAATTTACACACACACACACACACACACACACACACACACACAGAGTGGAGACAAGATGAGGTGTTGATCAAGTCTTCATTTATTGTAGAGCAAACTGTGTTTTACATACAGGCTGGTGGTCACCAATTGGTTGCCCGAAAATGAAATACAACAGTATGAGCCAATCATTGATGTGGGTGGATCTCTCATTGCCTAGCAACAGTAGGTAACATAATTTTTGAGACAGGGTTTGCTCAATGAGGAAGTGAAGCCTAAGGTTTCTGAGATGGCAGACAGTTCTCAAGAAGCTCCCAAGATGGCTTCCATATACAATGCCCTCCACACTACTGGATACACAACTTCACATTCCGATGTACACTGTTACCACACACGTGACACAAATACGTGACCGTTTATATTAACTACCAGGTCAATTTCTCTTGTAAGCAGTAAAACAGTATTCTAAGGACTCACCAAGGGGTCCAACATCCTGGATTATTCTATTTACCTAATGATTCGAGATAATTTATAGCCTTGAATCATAGTTGCACTGAGAGAAAGCATGAGGCAAGGAACGGCATATGTTTCTCTTATCACTACAAAATACATGTCTGATGAAAGACAGTTCTAGCAGCTCCCATGCCAAATATAAAACCTAGAAAGAAATAGTTTTCAAATGGTGAAAGGCGAACTCAGAATCCTAAGAGCTATTGTTCTATTACCGCTCTGTAGCCTTGCCTACCACTCGGTGGTCTAGCCACAGCCAGGGTCTTTGGCACAGTTTGGAAGGCCTGTTCACCTCACGGTAAATGAGAACTTGCACTTTGAAGTCAAGTAGGTAGCTGTGGAGTCAAATCCAGAGGCTCCCACCTCTAAGTCATGTATTTTGGGCAAGGTACTTACCTTTCCTGACATCGATTTTTCCATGTAAGAAATATGGATACTACCACTCATGTTTTAGTAAGATACTATCAAGTAAGCCTGAAATAAACATGAAGCATGATAGTTATTACAGAGTCATCAACCAGATTTCTTCCCTTGGTATTCTAGAAAACCCTACAAAACTTTTTAGTTCATTCACTACTTTTTAACTCCCTTGATCAATGCATCTATTACGTTAGTTAGTTGGTATATTACATGGTAATGTGCATAGGCTAGGATTGGAACTTAGGAAAAATCTGAGCCAGTATGTTCTCACTAAAAGGATTTCAGGGTGATGAAAATCATGTATCATGGTCTTCATTCTTCATTTTATACTAGTAGTGAGGTTTAAGTATTTTAACAATGTCTTAGATTTAAAACAAATAAAAAATTAAAAAAGAAAGAAAGGAAAACACTAAGTTAAAGCAGTTTTGTCCCATGTAACTTTGATTTTCAGCTCCAGGTTGTAAAGCTGAATGAGTATGTAATGCTTTAGGTCCCAAAGATCACTCAAATTGACATTCTCATATTAATGGACTATCATGCTTTTCACTCTCAATCATCCAAGCAATTTAATAGTTTCAATAACGTTGAAGTGGTTTTAATATTGCAAATATGTTTATAAACTTCTGACACAACATTTCAAAGTGGAGGGACATAAATTTAAATGCATATATCCAGAAAATGTATTTAATGGAATCCTAAGTGTGTTTTCACATATAAAGAAAAGACAGGGATGGCTGGCCCAGTGTGGCACGCTTTCTTTGATAACCAGCTTTCCCCCCCACAAGACGGTGATGGCTGAAGCAAGTGCACCGTTAATGAGGGATTCATTGCACAATGGAAACTACTTTGCATTCCCTCTAGATGCTTTCTCTGTTGGGAAAGATAAAGCTCTATTTAGCTTGGGACTGACACAGTAGCACATAATTCACCTGCCTTCACTGTCTCTGTGCCATGGAGGTTTCCATAGAATGGCAAGCATAACCACTCATTTTCTGACAACACATATCACATTTTCTCTTACTTTGTCTTTAGAACAGGAGACTCATAAACCAACAGAGAACATGAGACAGAAACCTGCATATTATCAACTAAGGACAACAAATAAGCAGATTCAGAACAGAACACATATTGAGGCATCACACTTGGATACAGCATGGATATTGGGGTGGAAGGCTACTGTGATAAGGAATTTTGACAAAATACAGAACCACCGACATACAATTTCTAACTAAAACAAACATAAACATGCGAATAATGAATGCATGGAAGAAATCGCATCCCCTCAAAAAGACACACAAAAAAGCCCAGAAAGTTACAGATAAACAAGGCACACATCAAGATTCGAAGCTGGCAATGCTCTCAAACTTGTGAATCAGGGATCAAAGCCATCACAACGTCCCTTTTATGTAATAAACCCCATACGTCCGCTGACAAAGAAGACCCTGTGGCCCAAGGCTATTTTTTAAACTACTGCTCTGGAAGTTTCTAAGTGCTAAATGATTCTGGTCATACTTACTTGCTTTTTAAATGACTCCCACATGGTTAATATTTCTGACATACCCTTGTATACACTCGGTAGATAGCTATGCCATGCAGTGATTGTCATTTCAGCTGTCACAAGAGTTGACACTTCAGCAAAAAGAGGAGTCAGTGAATAGAACAGTCTTAAGAATCACCACTTGCATGTTTGCAAAAAATTGAACGAAATGCCTTTTCTTTCATCTACTTTTGTTTTTAATAGCCTACACATTCCCATTAAATATGCGATTGCATGTATTTTAATTTGACATTCTTCTGAACTCTAAAATTCTACTACAGCTAGGTTTCCTTTTGACCGGTGATTGCTTTCTTACTTGCTCTGGCTATTGCTCACAATGATGCTAAATGGTAAGCCAAGACTCCTCCTTTAAAAATGTAAAAATAGCAGCAATGGAAATTACGGATCTCATCTGTCTAAGGAGACAACTCCAGTCTACAAGCACTGGGAATTAGAGCTCTCTTTTGGAGAAGAGTGTGATTATTGTGTGCTTGTCTTCACAGCAGCATCAGAAAAAGCCCCTTGGAAGATGTATTCTCTTTGAATATTTTTCTTAATTTATAAAACAGTTTCAGAAACATTTCGAGAAAGGACCTCCATTCTATGCATGTGGAGACATAATGTGGAAGCAGTACTGTGCAAACAGATGCTGATGTACCTTAAAGCCATACAAAGGGGCTTTGGCCCAGTGGGTCTGTAGGACCCTCTGCTTAGGAAGCACTGTTCTATTGTGCAGAGATCTACACCATGACTACATACCTTTAGAACAGGGCCTTGGAGAGCAACCAGCAAAATAACTCACAAGAATGTCTTTTTGGGGCCGCACCTTTAGCTTTGAATCCAAGCAAAGAAACAAGAAGGCTTTGAGACATCTTGACCCTGACTAAGTTTGGCCAATTCTGCAAGAGCCTACACAATGAGGAATGGGCACATTAGAGAGATCTGAAGGAAAAGGAGTGTTCTGTGCTAGTTCCAAATTAAGTTTAGAGTAGACATAATGCTTCAGTGTAGAGATTAGAAGTAGGATTGCACTATATGTAATAAATTCATTTTATCTTCTTGTATATCACTATCCATATAATGACGTAGGATTACTCTATAGGTAACAAATTCAGATTCTCTTTGTATATTCACAGTCCTGGTTTACACCTTAAGACACAGACTGCTTTCCTTATTTCTCATCAAAACATGTCTATCCCAACCTAGTCTCTCTTTTATAAAGTGATTAATGGAACTATACCCAATAGAGAGTCAATGGAAGAGTAATTTACGTTATTATAGCTTCTCGATCACACACCTAGTAGCAACAAGCTCTTGGAAAATGAGAAGCAGCTGGGATCGGTGTCTACAAAAGCCACAGATCGTCCTGACTGCTAACAGTTGTTATGTGACACCTTGGACTTCTCGTACAAATATGTACAGCCATAGACTCGACTAAAATAGTCACCAAGTCTGTTAAAAGATCCCGAGAGGGGGATGGAGGAGAAGGGATTGTGGCATGGCCATTCCACTAGGGGGGAGGGGATTTCTCACTTTCTATCTCTCTAATGAGCACACGTACCCTATAGGAAAAGTCTCACTAAAAAAAAAAAAGACAAAAATTCTCTAATTTAAATTCCCAAGGTATACAACTCTTCTTTCCTTCATTACCTGTGTTCTATTGGTAAGTTTGCTAACACTTAGCTTTTTTTCAAGCTCTTTTACTAGATTTTGGTAAAAGTATCCACATACTCTCATAATCGGACATGTACCCGCTGTCACCTTTATCAGCTCCTATTCGGTAAAAGGTGAAGTCATAGAAGATTTGGGGGAAAACTTTGCCCACAGGGATCACTAGCTGGTACTTCTCAAAATTAATACCGTTATTGGGGACCAGAAGTTAGCGTAATGGCTATTTCACTGGACTCCCACATAGTTGACCGCGGTTCGCATCCCAGCCCCAGTGACTTAAAACTCATGCCGGGCGCGTGTGCATGTGTGCCCAAGATCCCGAAAGGAGAATGGAGGAGAAGGGATTGTGGCATGACCATCCCCTCTGGGGGGTGATTTCTCGCTTTCTGTCTCTATGTCTCTCTCTCTTTCTGTCTGGTGAGCACACATGCCCTATGGCAAAAACCTCTCCAAAAAAAAAAAAAAAAAAAAAACTAATACCATCTATCATGCCTTCCTTTCTCAGAAAGACTTGGTGATTCTTTTTATCTGTCATCTATCTATCTATCTATCTATCTATCTATCATCTATCTATCTATCATCTATCTGTTGTTCCTAAGAATGAAGAGGTTGAATCTGGGTCTTTAGAGCAGCTGGGGTAATTATAATTTTTTTTGCTGAAGGCAAAAAACACATACTTTTTAAAATATCCTAAAACAAGAGTATGAATCGAGTTTTCCAACTAATGGTTTTAAAGAGAAAGCATTTACAGTTTTAAAAGAATAATTTCAAAACAAAATCCTTGGATTAGCTGTTCTCTTCTACCTTTTTTTTTTTAAGAGAGATTTTTGCTGTAGGGTGTTTGCTCGCCAGAGAGACAAAAGTGAAAAATCATCCCCCAGGGGAATGGCCATCACACAGTCCCTCCTCCTCCATTCTCCTCTTGGGATTTGGGGCATGCACACACATGCACCTTGCATGAATTTCAAACCACCAGGTCTGGGACTCGAACTGCGATTGGCCATGTGAGAGTCCAACAACATAATTGCTTTGCCATTTTCTGGGTCCCTCTACTCTATAATACTTCTTAAAATGAGAACAAATAGCTTTTGAAGAGGCAAAGAACTTCATAAAAACCAGATAAGTTAGCATAAACAGTAACACTATTTTGGAAGCTGGAACACAGAGAGACAAGAAATAAATTCTTAACTAAGAAAGTTGATTCCTAGGTTGGCAGTTAGAAAAGGTCAAAAACCAATTCAATTTGCACTGTAAGAACTCCAGATTCTCTAGAAATTGGCAGCACAAGTAGTTGGAAGAGTGGTGAAAGCAAGTCTGAAGACATAAGGAGAGTTTGAAAGTCTATTTAAGAGGCTTAAGGATCTCCAAAATCCCTCAGTCTCTGAATGTAAAGCCCTTTCCGTAGGTAGGGCAGCGGGTGGAAGTCAGAATCCATCACTGAGGTCTCAAAGCGAATATGCCATTCAAGCACTTCATCGAAGTTAGATGAGACTATATGTTTTCCATAATAATAAATATTGACTCTCAATTATTATATCATGGATTTCAAAGCATTTTGTGTTTATTGTCTATGGTATTCCTCATAACAACTCTCTTCAGTAAATTGGACAAAATGATTTACTCTCTTTTTATATAAAGAAGAAACTGACATGAAACTGTCACTGTATCAGGTAAAAATCCCTAGATAATGGTACCCAAAGTATTCACACCTCTTGTAGTTAAGATTGGCCTTTTATACCTATCCAGAGACCTTATTATGCATAGATCTGATTTTCTAAGGAAATGATTTGTCATCTTTGATGTTCAATAACCTCTTGAGGAGTTTGATCAAAATAATAATCCAGTTCCAAAGATTCTGATAGAGAAATATTGAGCCGAGTCCCTAAAATATACATGTTAACAAATTATTTGGGTGATTCTAAAGCAAGTAGGCAAGTAGTGTGGGTAAGGGGTAATCTTTTGAAAAATACTTTATTAAATATTCTAATTGTCAAAGGAACAGAAAACAACATATCTGAACATTAGATGGACCTCACTGAAAACAAACAGCCTAACCCTAAGCAAAAACAAACAAACAAACAACAAAAGCATACATTAGTTTTAATTTACTAAAATATAATACGTTAGCATGTTATACTTTTGACTTTTATCAAGAGTGAGTTAAAATGCAAAGAATATCTCTAAATGTTGTGCAAAAGTTCTAAAGAGAATATTGTTTATAGATAGGATAGAAGCACTCAATAAATGACTTTCAGATTTCAAGACAAGAGAAAGAAAATAATTATCAGTTCCACTCAACTTGTAATACTTCTTCTTTTAATAAGTGCTCCTTTTTATCTTGGCTATCAAAAAGTTAAAAAACTGAAGTTCATATTCTGAGGATTTTCAGCACATGTTCTTTCCCATTGAGAGCCTCGCTCTCTTGTACACTCATACACATGTGAATGTGAGCTATTTTTATTTTAATTGTCTTGTTCTACATGAATTTCAAAAAGCTGTCTTAAGATCATTTGGGACGTAGGCAGGATAAAATTATAAATACATACACCTGAGAAATATGACATAAACAAATTCATGCAGGAATAATTTTAACATGAAGAAAGGAAAGGCAGATAGAGATTTGCAGTGGTAGAATTTTTTTCCAAACATAATTCTTTCAGGCACAGTTGGTAAGTACACCTGTCATATACACTTCCAAAAACGTAGCTCAAAATGATAACATACTGAGAGAAAAACAAATCTTGGGAATATAAAATTAATTTGTTATAGCCAGTTTTACTTACACTCTCTCAGAATAGCCTTCTGTACTAAAATGTGTACATAACAGAATGACTTGCTGTGATACTAAAAGGTTCGTCTACATTTACGCTCTGGAACTTTCTAAAGACTTGAACACGTTTCAGAAACACCTTTTGTACTTGTTACAGAGATGATGCATGTAAAGGAACAGCAGCGGCTGAAATAAGTCTTGTTACACTGCAATAGGTCTGTCTGCCACCCCCCTCATCTTCTGATGTCCTCTCTGCCCTTTAAGTTGATCTGATTTGACAAACTCTAGCGTAACGCTTACTCTGTCATGACTTTGCTGTGTGCTTTATGAGTACCACCCCAAAGCCATTGATAATATAGGTGAAATTCTCCAAGGTCATGCAGCTATTGTGGAGGAGCAGGGATCTGAACCCAAGAAGTATGGTTTCAGCATCTATGACGACTGTACACTCTACTGACTCTATGCTATTCATGTGACTTAAAGAGGCAATGTCACACTAGGAAAAATGAACAGGGCCTTCAGTTAATTCCTCTCCTCCTATGTGTGGAGACTATCTGCACAGACTGTTTTAAATGAAATGCTTGAACAATTTCTTTGCAATTATTGGATATCTACCTACAGATGCTAATTTTATTCTATAAATAAAATGATAACAGCATGGATAAGAGTATGTTATTTGAGGGGCCAGCAGGTGGCATAGTGGTTAAAGCACTGGACTCCTACATGGTCCACTGCGGTTCAGGATCCAGACCCAGTGACTTGAAACTCATGCCAGGCATGTGTGTGTACGTGTGTGTGTGTGTATGTGTGTGTATGTGTGTCTGTGCCCAAAATCCTGAGAAGAGAATGGAGGAGAAAGATTGCAATGTAGTTATGCCCTCTTGGGAGGTGGTTTCTCATTTCTCTCTCTCTGTCTCTGTCTGTGTCTCTGGCACACACAAGCCCTATAGCAAACATCTCTTGAAACAAAAACAAACAAAAATTACGTTACTTGAATATTTAACTATATATTCCCATGTTTTTACTTTTATTTATGTTTTTATATTAAAGTATGTTAAAACATTAATTAAAGTTTAAAGTTATATTTAATAAAATACTTTAATTTTACTTTTTTGGTCCAATCTTATAATCTCTGCCTTTCATTTATTTATCTATTTAAATTAACTTTTTTCTTGTTTGTTTGCTTGTATTTGCCACAGGGTACATGCACTCAGAGGGAGGCACAGAAGGTGAAAGTAGGAAATCACCCTGCAGGGGGTCTGGCCATGCCACAATCTTTTCTCCTTCTTTGTCTGCCTGGAATTTTGGGCACACATGCACACATGTCCAGTGTGATTATCAAGCCACCAGGTCCAGTACTTGAACCACAGTCAAACACGTGCAAGTCCAGCACCTTAACCACCCACCATGCCACCAACTGGCACCAGATCTCTGCTTTTTAAATGAAAGCATTTAGATAAATTACCTTCAGTGTGATTATTGATATTGTTAGGTTTTATTCCATATTATTAGGTGTTTTCAATTTGTTTAATTTATTCTGTATTGTGTTTTTCCTTTTTTTCTGCTTACTTTTGGATTAGTTGAATACTTTTAAAATTCCACCGTATATCCCTTGTTGGCCTTTTAGATACAACTATTTGTTTGGTTAATTTAGTCACTGATATAAAGTTCATAACATACATCTTGACCTTAACGGTTTACCTCCACGCAACATTATACAAGTTTTTTATGTTAAAATAAGAATCTTAACCTGCTTTCATCTCTCCTCTCCTAGATTTTATGCTATTTTGCCATACAATTTATTTAGACATATGGGGGAAAATACTATCAAGAATTTTATTTAAGCAGTCCATTTTATCTTCAAAACATTTAAACAGTTGTAAAAACTTATATATTTACTCACATAGTAACTATTTGCAATGCTCATTTCTTTGTCTAGACCCATGTTTTTAACTGGCATTAAGTTTCTTCTGCTTCAGAAATTCTTTTATCCTTTCTCATAGTCTTTATACTGGTGATTAATTATTTCAGCCACCAACAGTCTTAATGTCACTGTAGTTTCTGAAATATGTTCTGTTCAAAATAGAGAATGCCATGTTGATTTTTAAAAGAATTATTTAAGTTTTATTTATCATTATTGTTACTTTATTTTTAATTTGTTACAGGGCACACACACACTCATCAGAGAGAGCAAAAGAAAGTGAGAAAATGAGAGAGCAAGCTGCCAGGTCCGGGACTTGACCAGCAGTGGCCATGCGGAAGTCCAGTGCCTTAACCACCAGGCCACCTGCTGGTCTAGACTTTTTTTTCTTTTAATATACTTTGCTCATTGTCTTCTCACTTCTATTGGTTCTAATGAAAATGGTCCTTGACTAATGACCTTCTTCTGTGTGCCAGGTGTCTGACTTCTCAGACGCTTTCCGTATTTTTGCACTTACTACTGCTTTCGTGCAACTCGACTCTCATGTGCTTGACATCATTTGCTTTGTGTTTCCTGTAATTAGGCTTAGTCAACTTTTTAGACCCATAAATTTATGATTTTTATCATGTTTGAAAAAGTTTTGACATTACATTCTTTAATTTTTATTAATTTTTTTCAAACTTTGCTATAGGATGCATGTACTTGCCAGAGCAAGACAGAAAGAGAGAAGGAAAGTGAGAAATCACCCACTCACCCACCTCCTGGGAGTAGTCATGCCACAGACTCCTCCTTCACTCTCCTCTCGAAATTTTGGGCACATCCGTGCACATACACCCAGCATGTTTATTGAAGCCATCACGTCCAGGATCTGAACCACAGAGTCAGCCATGGAGGATCCAGCTGCCTTAACTTCCAGGCCACTTGCTGGCCTCTGAACTTTAATTTCTCACTCATTCTCTTCTCTCTGCTTTGCAGGTTCCTATTTTGTGCATATTAGGCTTCTTGAACGCGTTCCCCCAGTCACCAGTGTGCTCTTTCCGCTTGCACACATTTTTTCCTATTTCATCTGGAAGAGTTTCCATCGCTCCGTCTCCACATTCACATCTTTTCTTTTCCCATGTTCATCTTCTATAATTTTATTCAAAGTAGTTTTTCATCTTAATGTAGTTTTATGTGTAAAAGTTAGATTCAGGTCTTTTCTATGTGTGCCATCCATGTCTCTAACTTTTTAAAAACATTTAAATACAACTACAATTACTATTTTAATGTGTGGTAATTCTAATACCCTTGTCAGCTCTAGTTTAGTGTCGACTGACATTTTCCACATTAAGAGATATATGTATGTACTTTATATAGTCAGTACTCTTTGATTGCATGCCAAGCATTTTGAATTCTATCTTCTGAGGTAGTGAAGATGTTTATATCCCTGCAAATATCCTTGAGCTTTTTGGGGCCTCAATTATTTTCTATCAGTGAGGCAAGAACTTCCTAAGTGTTCTACCCCATGGGTCATGAATTACCCCAAATTTTACCAACTTGGTTGGTTAGAGACATAGATTTATTCTACCATCATTCTGTGCATGTCTAATACCCTATACACTTCAATACTTTTGAATAATTCTTCTCCTTAGCTGTGAGAGTTTCCTCATATGCATACTTTAGTTATGGTGCTGAATGCTCAAGGGAGGCCCTCTGAAGACCTCTCATTGACCAGTTTTCTTATTTCTGTACCTTCCAGGCACCTTGTTCTCTAGGACTCATTTCCCACATCTGGGAAGGAGCCGGATTCAAGCGGGTCTCTGCTGCCTAATGCTGTGGTCTGAAGTTCTCTCAAGGCATTGAGCTGTGACATTTGTATGCTTTACCCATTTTTCTATGTTTCTGATGTTGCTTTCCTTCATCTTCATCCATTTTCTTGAAATGCCTTGTTTTATATATTTTGTTCATTTTTCTTTTGTCTTGTGTTCATTTCATGAGGGAGAAAGATCTCATCTCTGTTACTCCATGTTGACCGGAAGAGGAACTCACAACATTTTGAGAAATGTATTAGTAACAGGGCCAGCCAGATGGTGTGATGGCTAAGGCGGCTGGATCCCACATGGCCAGTCTGCGGTTTGAGTCCCAGACTTAGTGTCTTGAAAATCATGCTGGGCGCATGTGTGTCCATGCCCAAAATTCCAAGAAGAGAGTGGGGGAGAAGGGACTGTGGCATGGCCAAACTCCTGGGTGGAAGTTTCTCTCTTTCTCTCCCACCAGTGAGTGTGCATGCCCTATAGGAAACTTAGAAAGAAAAAGAAAGAAAAAAAGAAGAAAGAAAAAGGTAGAAAGGAAGAAAAGAAAATTGCATTACTCACAGTCCATTGAAAGCAGACCAGCAGTTTTAATGTAAGTGGTCGGATAATATTCGTTGCATGCTTTGCAGGCCACATGGTCTCTGTTGCACCTATTCCACGCTGCCATTGTAGTGTGAAAATAGAGTGTATGAACGACTGAGCAGAGCTATTCCAGTAAAACATCATGAAGGAGGAAACAATTGGATCTGGCCCACAGCCTAGCTATCCGCTCGGGCCAAGATCGGCGCTGCCCCAGGAGCAAGAATCAACTCTACCATCACCATCTCGTTTTCAGAATGTCATATTACATTCAAAGAAGTAAGGGTTTCCTCAGAAATGCTTCAGTTTGGGGCTGAGGCAGGCATGAACAAAGTGAGCTTAAGACATTTCATAGTACAAAAAAGCAAAAGGTACCCAGGCTAGTGAAATAAAAAGGACACGCAGTAGGGAATTTGAAGGGGTTCAAATGGCCAAAATTTGGAAATTGGAATATAAGAAAGAATCATAACTTATTACAATAAATCAAATCAAATGGTTATAAAGAAAAGAACCACAAATAGAAAGGAGCTAGAATGTCCCATTTTGCAACCACTAATATAATCACTTAATGTGCTCAGAGATTGTCAAGGATGTTAGAAAAAAGAATATACCATTTTAAAATACTTTAAAGAACTCAAAATATCACTCCACAGTTCACTTACTAATTACAAGAGAAAATGGGGACTATGATAGGCACTGCCTTGTCCAAGTGTTAAAATATATGGTATGATCAATACAAGAAACTGACATTTCTTGCCTCCTGATAAAAGCAGCAACATCACCTACATAATAGTCTCGTAAAAAATGTTTAACATGATTTAATTACAAGTAGGTAATCAAACAAATGCAGACTGTGGGTTATTAGGAATAAAACTTGGAATGGCTCATTGAAAAATGCCAGAGACATTAAATTGACTGAATGTAAATTTTGGCTGGGTCCTAGATGTAAATTCCAACACTGAGATTATAAAAAAAAAATTATTTAGGTTTACTGAGAAAATTTAAACATGAATTACATATTAGTTTGTTAAAGTTAATTTTTTTTAGCCATGATAACAGCTTCATGATGAAAGTCAATATTCTTTTTTATTTATTTTTTTTGTAGAGTTTTTTTCCTATAGGGCGTGTGCACTTGCCAGAAAGACAGAGAGAGACAGAGAGACAGAAAGTGAGAAATCACCCCCCGGGGGGATGGCCATGCTGCAATCCCTTCTCCTCCATTCTCCTTTTGGAATCTTGGGCACACACGCACATGCACCCAGCATGAGTTTAAGCCACTGGGTCCGGGACTCGAACCACAGTTGACTACATGGGAGACCAGTGACATAGCCATTACGCTAACTGCTGGTCCCGAAGGTCAGTATTCTTAAGAGATATCTATTGAAGTATTTCGTAATGAAGCATCATAATAGTCCCCAAGATAGTCCCCAATAATTCAGAAAGAAAAAGAAAATCAATATATAAAACAGATATAAATTCTACAAAGAAAAACTAAAAATGGGCAAATTCAGATAAAGAATATAAAGAGTGAGTTTAAATGCCCCAAATTGGCCTTTTAAAGAAATACAGATCTTTCTTATAAAATGTAAAATTTTCCTCCTCATTAAAAAACAGTCTTCAGGTGACTGACTTTAGAGCCTACCTGATCACTGGATTTGTTTCACTGAATAATTTTACTGAGAAACAATCCTGGAAGTAATTTGCAATTCACCCTTTATGTGTAACACACTCGGGGCATTATGCATCATTATATTATGCACCCTGTTGTCCTTGAAAGATGACACATTGAGCACCATGCAGATAGGTGATTTAAAGTTTCTGTTTCCAAGAATTAATTAGCATGTTGACGTTTAGACCATAGCTAAAAAAACTCCAACATGGAAGGAGAAAAGAAGAGAAAAGGAAGAGGGGGGAAAGAAAGGGGGAGAGGAAGGAGGTGAAAGAAGAGGAAGAGAAAAAAGAGACAGAAAGTGAGAAATCACCCCCCGGGGGGATGGCCATGCTGCAATCCCTTCTCCTCCATTCTCCTTTTGGAATCTTGGGCACACACGCACATGCACCCAGCATGAGTTTAAGCCACTGGGTCCGGGACTCGAACCACAGTTGACTACATGGGAGACCAGTGACATAGCCATTACGCTAACTGCTGGTCCCGAAGGTCAGTATTCTTAAGAGATATCTATTGAAGTATTTCGTAATGAAGCATCATAATAGTCCCCAAGATAGTCCCCAATAATTCAGAAAGAAAAAGAAAATCAATATATAAAACAGATATAAATTCTACAAAGAAAAACTAAAAATGGGCAAATTCAGATAAAGAATATAAAGAGTGAGTTTAAATGCCCCAAATTGGCCTTTTAAAGAAATACAGATCTTTCTTATAAAATGTAAAATTTTCCTCCTCATTAAAAAACAGTCTTCAGGTGACTGACTTTAGAGCCTACCTGATCACTGGATTTGTTTCACTGAATAATTTTACTGAGAAACAATCCTGGAAGTAATTTGCAATTCACCCTTTATGTGTAACACACTCGGGGCATTATGCATCATTATATTATGCACCCTGTTGTCCTTGAAAGATGACACATTGAGCACCATGCAGATAGGTGATTTAAAGTTTCTGTTTCCAAGAATTAATTAGCATGTTGACGTTTAGACCATAGCTAAAAAAACTCCAACATGGAAGGAGAAAAGAAGAGAAAAGGAAGAGGGGGGAAAGAAAGGGGGAGAGGAAGGAGGTGAAAGAAGAGGAAGAGAAAAAGAAAAGGAAGAAAGGTAGAAAAGCGAAGGAAAAGGAAGGGAGAGGGTACACACACAGGAGGAGAAAGGAGGCGGACAGTCATGTGGCGGGTGCTATAAAATGTGCATGGCTCCCCGAAGCACACCTTGGTCATGACCCGAGTTTGGACTCTCAGCTGTGGACCCACTAAGCTTTGTATCTGGGCCTTGGCCTTGGCCTTGGGTGGTTTTCAGGATGTCTAGTTCAGTAGCTCAGGAGAATCTTCATTAGGTCAAATCCATTGCTATGTTCTCTTCTAATAGCTTAAAATTCCTCTAGTAACTGTCTTCTGAAACTCCATTTTCAGTAACTAATACTCATGACAGTCCTTCATGTCCACCCATGCCCAAACAACCTGTCCAAGCCACTCCATGTGGCTAGATGTCATCATTGCCTTCATCCATTTCCTAAGGTCAGAGGGATGAAAGGCCACTCAGTAGTGGAGGCTGGGCTGTTCTCCCAGTTCTCAGAGGTGGCCCAGGAGCTTGCTTGCTGCCAGTTCAAGTTCTGCAACTTTCACTCCACTTCTTGATTCAGATCAGCTACCTGCCTGGTTGAACTTCTACAACTAGGAGACCTCATATGACAGGTTCATTTCGGTGTGGTGGGGCAACAGTACCAAAGGATGCAGCCCTCGCAGAGCTGAAAGAACCCACAGGCCAGGGACATTGTTGATTGGTTAGACATTTTATTCTTCAGGGCTTCTTCCATTCACATTTTGAGTCAGAAAGTGAAAATAGTGGAACAAAATCCAATCAGGTAAAGCATCTTGTGTCAGACCCAGAAGCTCAACTACAAGTTCTCATTCCTGTTCAGTATACAAAACAGCATTCCTGTTTATGTTTTAGTCTAAAAATAATGCAACTGTATAACTCCTTTTAAAGTTTAAATTCTTTTTCCCTATCTTTATAAGCACCTCTCCCTTATTTATTCAACAAAAATTAAACTCATATTTTATATGAATGATCCACCTTTGGTAACAGTAAATATATATGCGCTAAAATTTAAAGGAGTAAGTGGTAATTCAACCTGGAGCTAACTTTGAACTTTTCCTCTAATGCTCACGTCTTTGAGTTTTTAATTATGGCTATACCCTTTCAATTTATGCAACGCTTTTCTCAGTACATGGCAGCACCTTCCTCTACTGCATGCTTATATTCCATTTCCTTGGAAAGCAACTAATGCCCATAATTAGTATGCAAAAGTAATATGCTTAAAAAGAACCCCTCAGAGTTACTCTGATACGTCTCACAGTACTCTCATAAAAATATATTGTATAACCATGAGATCAGAAAAAATATTTTAAAAATTGCTATTTCTGTACAAAGAACACTCCTCATGGAATTTCCATCTCTGATAAACTAATCCATTATATGTGAAGTCTTATAGTTAAAACTCTGTTATATTTTCTCACTAAATTGCTCGTGGACCTTTGAGTAGAAGGTATTACAGCCATTTTATAAAAGGGAAAAAAATCAGTAGAATTAAGAGACACAATCTCAGATACTTAGAGGGTGATAAGAAGGCACTATTAAAAATTAAAATCAAGCAAGCAGGTAGCATAGTGGTTAAGGCGTTAGGTCCCACATGCTTAACTCCATGGTTCAAGTCCTGGACCTGATGGCTTGAAAAGCATGCTGGACACATGTGTACAGTGCCCAAAACCCCAAGAGGAGAATGGAGAAGGGTTTGCAGCACCCCCTCCCCCCAAGGGGGTGATTTCTTACTTTCCCACTCTATCTCTCTCTGGTAAGTGCAGGGGTCCTATGCTAAAAATTAAAAAAAATAAAATAAAAATCAAAATATTTATAACGTTATCATACTAAATTTCATTTAAAATTATCCATATAAACTTGCTTTAATAATAGTTACACATGCAAACTTATTGTGCTTTTAATTCTATAATGATTTTTGTATAACCTTTTCCTATTAAAAGATAAAGTCAACATGTCTACTGAAGTTGACTGAACCATGGACCTCATTTTGCATCCACCTTATTTCACAGTTGCAGTTACACTTTCTCAGCCTGAAACATCAAAACAGAAGCACAGCCAAGCTTTTTCACCTTTGTGGCAACATAAAAGAAATATTTTAACAAATGCATTTCCCCAACTATTCACTGGTTAAAAGTGAGAAAGAGAGAAAGGGAGAGAGAGAACTCTACTGACAGAAGTAAAGTGGCATAAAACCAGTTTTATCCTAAGTGAAAAAAAAAAATATATATATATATATGTCAAGTTTTAGATCTCCAGAAACATCCATTTTAAAGTCTACCAATATACCTACTGGAATACATCTTCAAGTGCAGTGAGTGGGTTAGCATCAAGTTTCACAACTTTTCACTTTTAAATCTGAAAGATAGGGAATGAAACAGCATCCCTAGTGATTTTCATCTGGCTCCAGAGGAGTAAATGCAAAACCCAGATACAGAGAAACACAAGGTCCTTGAAGTTTCTATCCCACGTGGCCCACAGCACATTATCACGACAGACACAAAGGAACCTTCCCATGCTCTGCATCGCAGCAAAGCCTGCCCTTGCAATTTCTCCCTGGTCTTCTCGCCCATAACTTAGTTCTATGTTTTAAGGCTTCAAGGAAGCCTCTCCAAGCTCAGCTTACGAAGAACAGGTACCTATGGAACGTCTCACGGTATCACAGTATCCCAGTATCCTCACAGTAAAGTAATGCCTATGGAGACTATTAAGGCTCATACAAATCAAATTCTGATTATGCTGTGGGCCTAAAATAATTATACAGTGATTCAATGAGTTGTTTTTTTTTTTTTAATGCTTACTTTCATCATTTTATAGTAACTAAAACAGATACTCAAAGTTTTCATATACAGGAATAGAGGCGAAAATAATTCTCTATATGATTCACGCCAGATATGTGTCATTCAATTTCAATGTTATTCAGGTGCAAATAATAGACCACTTTGTTGTTTTCTTTATATGTCATTATAGTGGGATAGATGAAAAAGCAAAGGGAAACTAAAATTATTCTCAATATTTTAAAGTGTGCATATGCCCAAAGATATTTTATAATAAACTATCTCTTAGATGCAGTTACCGAGTCGTTCCACGTATAACACGATCAAATGACTCATAGGCCTCTTTAATTATTTTTTTGTACCTTCAGATTATGAAGATAGGTTTGTCTGCACCCAACCAAGGCCTCTGGGGGAGAGTAAAGACTGTCCCATGTCACCCTGACTGCTGTTTAGCCACAGTAGCACGTTTTCTAAGAATTTTCCACAACATAAAGTGACTTATGTTACTCATTCTTAGACCAATATAAGGAGACACAATCTTTTTTCCAGAATTTGTGTTATTTTTATTTGCACTTTGAACGTTAATGGTAACTACTGAGAGTGTATTTCTTTTTCTACTGATTTAGATATAGCATTATCTACCAGGAGACACCTAACTGTCCTCTTTTGATCTCTTTTCACTGCATGTGATATGTTCCTAATTATTGATGCTAGGGCTGTAATTGAATCTGTTATGATATTTCACATGATGTATATGAGTGGTCTCCCTCGTGCCTGAATCCAAGAGAAACATGAGAGTCATGGTATTATCGAGAGTAAGACCTTCTGCCCATCCTTAAAGTTGTATCAAGTTAACATCCCCATAGAACTATTTGCCAGCGGGTCCCCAAAGTAGACAAAATGTTTAGAACAATCATGCTCGGAAATTACAGACAGTGATCCCAATTTTCTAGGTTTAGAAATTTTTAGTTATGGGTCAATCTGTGGCCTCTTGATTAATATGGTCAACTTCATGGTTCAAGTCTCAGACCCGGTGGCTTGAGAAACCTTGGGTTCGTGTGTGAGCATGCTCAAAATCCTGACAGGAGGAAGAGAGAGAGATGGGATTGTGGCATGAGAGTCTCATGGGAGGGTACTTTCACACTTTTTTTCTCTTTGCTTCTCTCCCACAAGCAAAATTAAAAATTTTTAAGAGAGAGAGATTGAAAGAAAGAACAAAGAAAGAGGAAAGACATTTTTAGTTATAGCATGGCAAAAAAGTCTCAGTTTGATAGGAAAAAATAGCCTAAGAGTGAAATGAAAGGTGTTCTGGTTAATAAAATAAAGAAAAAAGAAAAATATCACTGAATGTGACCTTAGATAAGACATCCAACTTCTGAACTTTAGTTTGTAATCTGTAGAATAGTTCAAATGTCTTTAAAGTATTAATGTCATTCACCCCCAATTTCTACAACTCAGAGTCTTACTTTTTTTGGGGGGGGAGGGAGCAGATAAGAAGCTATATTATCCCAAGGCTTATGTAATAGAGCCACTTTACTGCTTTAATAGTTATATTACTGCTTCAATAATTATATTACCTATGGGAAAGGCATTCCATAGATATCATCATTTTCTTTTTCTTTGTATTTTGTCATTAATGGGAAGCACCAGAAAGAAATAACCAAATGTGTTCTGTGCAACATGTGGTAGTTGGGTTGGAGGAATCTGACATCATTTACACATAGCATATTATTTTTCCTTTTAGGAACTCATCACATTCTACTAAACAACAAATTGAAAAATACCATTGTCAAGTTATTTTTCTTACTTTTCAATAGAAATATAGAATCTTGTCTAGGCATTCACCAAATTCCAAATTAAAATAATTTCAAAGTTGGCAATCAAACACTCCTACCCTTGATGGTGTGGTGAATAAATACGCCACCGTTTTCCTCTGCTGTACAATTACAAACCCAAGGCTTGCCTAGTGTCCTTACTCCCTGTCTTTTTCCCTACTTATTTATTAACAGTCTCAGTAGAAAAGAATTCAATAGAAGTATGTCTCATTTTATTGAACATAAAACTTTTTCCTTTCAAAAATGTTTTATCCAATTAACTGAAGTCCCCACAGACATTCTCTAATCATTCTGAGGAAAAAGAAATGACATTTCAAGCTTTTCATTCATGCGAAATATGCCTTCTAATTAATAAACGTAATGAAAAAATTAAGATAATGGAGGTAAATTACTCCTGAATATAGAAAGCACCCAAACAAAGGGAGGAAATGCAAAACGCACTCACTTCCTCATATGGCCGGATGAACCATCTTATTCAGAAAAATCGAAGTATTTCATTAGAAATATAGTTGAGACAGCACAGATCCCTGTGCTCATCTTTCTCTTCGGTCAGACATAAAATGAATACAAACTTGCAAATGAAACCAGAATAGAGGAATAACAGCTTTTCCAACACGGAGGGAGGGCCCTTTTTCTATTGCCCTAATATCTTACTTCATGTCCATTTGAGAGCCAGCGAAAACCAATACGGCAAGCAGGAGTTCCCTTGTTATGTGCAGAAACTGTGCAGCTCCGGAGATAATTCCCTATAAATGAAAATTGCCTCCTAGCTCCGAATCTCATGAGGAAAATGAAACAAGGATGCTAATGCTTGTCTCAAGGGACGATAAGGAGTGCATGGTGTGTCTAAATGAAGCAAGTGGCGGGGGGGGGGGTCGCAAAATATTCCGTGGCTATTTTTGTTATTATGCATGCTATTAATATAATCATTAGTGCTGAGTCGGGAAAAGAAATGTTCCTAAACCTGTAAATAGTAGGATTTCAATATTAACAACTTTACAATTAAAGTATGTTATATTTTAGACAAGATACGAAACTAAACTAACCTACGTGCCATTAATGGTGAGATTTCTGCAACCTGCAGCGGAGGTCTCTCCTCTCATCTCTCACATGTGTACTTCTTATAAAGTAGCACTGTTCTCTCAGGGTTTCCTTCTCCAAGTGTGCTTTCTCCACGTCTTCCTGGGCCCTCCCTTGGGTTCACCTTGTCCATTTCTTTCCACCACAGATCTGGATTGCCTCAGAGGGGAAAATACCTTCCTGTTGAGAAGAACTGCCTCCCTCATGCTAATTCTTCTTGAACACTGATGGCCGGACAATCTTCCTAAAGCACAATTTTCACCAACTACAATAGACTGAATTGTAAGTACAATAAATAAAATACCTGATATGCATTTTAAAAATATTTTTTTCAGGGACCAGCAGATGGCATAATGGTTATGTTGTTGGACTCCCACAGGGCCAACCACAGTTTGAGTCCTGGACCCAGCAGCCTGAAACTCACACCGGGTACATGTGTATGCATGCCCAAAATACCAAGGGAAGAATGCAGGAGAAGGGATTGCGGTGTGGCCATCATCTTTGGGGGATGATTTTCTCTCTTTCTGTCTCTCCAGCGAGCACAGCACTTCCTATTTCAAAAATGTCTCTTAAAAAAGAAAAAGGTTTTTTCAGGTGGGAATGATCAAATAAATTATGGTACATTCCTCATATTACCCATGTACAGAGGTAAGAAGCTCACGAAAAATGTACATTTTGACACGACTATACATAGATTTCAAAATTTTTTCTGTGAAATAAACCCATACTTTAATTTTTCATAAACTTTTTAAATCCCTTTCCATTAAAAATCAATAAAAAAGATATGAATTGCTGATATACGAAGAGGTCCACAATTGATTTTTTAACTGAAAAGAAACAAATTGCTCAATAATATGTATTATGTCCACATTTTGCAGGAAAGTGAATTAAGTCTGTATGTATTTGGGTTTTTTTGTTTGTTTGTTTTTTGGAGAGGTTTTTTTCTATAGGGCACATACACTCACCAGAGAGAGAGAGAGACAGAGAGACAGAAAGTGAGAAGTCACCCCCCTGGGGGATGGCCACGCTGCAATCCCTTCTCTTCCATTTTCCTCTTGGGATCTTGGGCACACACACAAGTGCATGCGCCTGGCGTGAGTTTAAACCACCAGGACTGGGACTTGAATTGCGGTCAACAACATGGGAGTCCAGCGCCATAGCCATGACGCCAGCTGCTGGTCCTGAGTATGTATGTATTTCATATGTACTGGAAAAAGGTACATAAGAACATATATGAGTCACAGCAATGTAGTTCAATATAAGGGATTAGAAATGTGTTCAGTGTGATCATATATTTGACACAATATTGGATGGATACAGGGGAAGATACTATTTATTTACTTCTTTTATGGAAATACAATGAACATACAGTTTACGCTTCTTTTCTTTTCCTTGCTTTTTAGCCATTATTTTCATATATCAACAAACTGGCGAGTGTGATAAGCCACTGGGGATTTTTAAATTATTTGCTGTAACAATACTGTATGGCCTCCTTTAAAAAAGAAATATATAAATAATATATATTTGTAAAGTAATTTGAACATTTTAAAAGCCTGTAATATTTTTAATTAAAATTGTGGATTTAGGCAAGGTTACCTTTACTGGCAGAGCCTTGGGTAGACTGTTCTCATTCTAGTAAGGAATTACTTAGGCAATTGTCATTTATCGTACCATCTCAGTAGTCTATTAAAATGGGCAACAGAACAATGCCTTGCAGGGTTGTGAATATAAGCCAAAATAAATGGATTACATGTAAGAGGTTTAACAACATAGGAACCAAAAGGTTATGGGGGAAAAATCCAGTCCGATGTAGTCTCTTTCCTATAAATACTGTACCACTAAATGAGAATTAGAAGATAAAGAGATTAGGAAGTTTAGGCCCCCCCCGCCCCTGACTGGTCCTACAAATCTAATATTCTTTAGCTAACAGACTTCATCCAAAATAATTTTCTCAAAGAAGCTGTTTCTGAGAAAAGCTCAATAAACTGGGCTGCCTTCACAGGTAGCAAGTCCCCTGTCTGTCACTGCAGTGCCACAAGGAAACCATGTGACTATTTCTGCATGTTTTGTAAAATGTTCAAATTAAGTACCCCAAGGCTCTTTCCACATGTGAGCTTCCAGGGCACAAACTTCCTCTCACTTACACAAATCACCCATTTTTCACGTAATAATAAAAAGTGCAGTTATGTGACCGAGCACATGCAGTGGGGCAAACTACTAGGGAAGGGCCCACTGGAAACACCGAAAGAGGCAGACCCCCCAGAACATGGATAAGAGGCCAGAGCACTGCAGTTCAAATCTCTGCCCCAGCAAGTGAAAAACATGTCAGGGATGTAGTGTGTGTGTTTGTGTGTGTGTGTGTGTCGAAAAGCCTGACAAGAGAGAAGCCAAAGCAAATGGATGTGTAGTGTGTACCACACCCCAGTAGGGGGTTCATTCTCTCTCTCTCTCTCTCTCTCTCTCTCTCTCTCTCTCTCTCTCTCTCTCTCTCTCTCTCTCTCTCTCTCTCTCTCTCTCTCTCTCTCTCTCTCTCTCTCTCTCTCTCTCTCTCTCTCTCTCTCTCTCTCTCTCTCTCTCTCTCTCTCTCTCTCTCTCTCTCTCTCTCTCTCTCTCTCTCTCTCTCTCTCTCTCTCTCTCTCTCTCTCTCTCTCTCTCTCTCTCTCTCTCTCTCTCTCTCTCTCTCTCTCTCTCTCTCTCTCTCTCTCTCTCTCTCTCTCTCTCTCTCTCTCTCTCTCTCTCTCTCTCTCTCTCTCTCTCTCTCTCTCTCTCTCTCTCTCTCTCTCTCTCTCTCTCTCTCTCTCTCTCTCTCTCTCTCTCTCTCTCTCTCTCTCTCTCTCTCTCTCTCTCTCTCTCTCTCTCTCTCTCTCTCTCTCTCTCTCTCTCTCTCTCTCTCTCTCTCTCTCTCTCTCTCTCTCTCTCTCTCTCTCTCTCTCTCTCTCTCTCTCTCTCTCTCTCTCTCTCTCTCTCTCTCTCTCTCTCTCTCTCTCTCTCTCTCTCTCTCTCTCTCTCTCTCTCTCTCTCTCTCTCTCTCTCTCTCTCTCTCTCTCTCTCTCTCTCTCTCTCTCTCTCTCTCTCTCTCTCTCTCTCTCTCTCTCTCTCTCTCTCTCTCTCTCTCTCTCTCTCTCTCTCTCTCTCTCTCTCTCTCTCTCTCTCTCTCTCTCTCTCTCTCTCTCTCTCTCTCTCTCTCTCTCTCTCTCTCTCTCTCTCTCTCTCTCTCTCTCTCTCTCTCTCTCTCTCTCTCTCTCTCTCTCTCTCTCTCTCTCTCTCTCTCTCTCTCTCTCTCTCTCTCTCTCTCTCTCTCTCTCTCTCTCTCTCTCTCTCTCTCTCTCTCTCTCTCTCTCTCTCTCTCTCTCTCTCTCTCTCTCTCTCTCTCTCTCTCTCTCTCTCTCTCTCTCTCTCTCTCTCTCTCTCTCTCTCTCTCTCTCTCTCTCTCTCTCTCTCTCTCTCTCTCTCTCTCTCTCTCTCTCTCTCTCTCTCTCTCTCTCTCTCTCTCTCTCTCTCTCTCTCTCTCTCTCTCTCTCTCTCTCTCTCTCTCTCTCTCTCTCTCTCTCTCTCTCTCTCTCTCTCTCTCTCTCTCTCTCTCTCTCTCTCTCTCTCTCTCTCTCTCTCTCTCTCTCTCTCTCTCTCTCTCTCTCTCTCTCTCTCTCTCTCTCTCTCTCTCTCTCTCTCTCTCTCTCTCTCTCTCTCTCTCTCTCTCTCTCTCTCTCTCTCTCTCTCTCTCTCTCTCTCTCTCTCTCTCTCTCTCTCTCTCTCTCTCTCTCTCTCTCTCTCTCTCTCTCTCTCTCTCTCTCTCTCTCTCTGTGTGTGTGTGTGTGTCGAAAATCCTGACAAGAGAGAAGCCAAAGCAAATGGATGTGTAGTGTGTACCACACCCCAGTAGGGGGTTCATTCTCTCTCTCTCTCTCTCTCTCTCTCTCTCTCTCTCTCTCTGCCATGATCATATGCACCCACTGGCAAAAGAAAGAAGAAAAGAAAAGAAGAGGAGAGGAGAGAAGAGAGGAGAGGGGAGGAGAGGAGAGGAGAAAATTAAAAAAAAGAAGAAGAGAAGAGAAAAGAAAAGAAAAACACAGAAAGGAAGACCAAGGGACTGCATCCCAGATAAGCAGAAACCTGAGAAAGTCAGAGAAGTTGGCCCTCCGGACCCTCTGAGTCTTTCAATGATCTGACCCTGATCCTCAGATTTTAGTCTCTTTACACACAAGTATTTCTTGGCATCAAACAGATCATATTGTCAGTGCCAACTATGAACGTTTGGTTACTGCGATAGTTTTCTCGAAGCGATCACACCCAGGCTGCTCTCAGAGAGCAGGTGCTCCCGTGGTCCCTCCCCGCTTTCTCTAGGAGACAACCGTAAAACCTTCCCTCAAGGAGGACTTGTCTAAAATCCTGTGCATCTATTGACTCCACAACATTAGAGAACCTAAAATGTTGGCTCTTCCCCTTGGCTCCTCCACTCAGGAAGGAAACACTGAAAGGTGGGAGTCCAGTCAGCTGCAGGAAATCCTGCCTCTTGAGGTGTGCAGATGATGCACATATTTCATCACTCAGCTGGTATTCAAAGATCTGATAACCGATTGACTGAAGTCTCTGAATGTCACCTGAACTCAAAGCACGAAATGACAGATCCAGGCATAAAGCAAGGTCATTTGCTGTTTTTCTGCCGAACCTAGTTTATGGCCATTCTTTGAGTGCATATACAAGCCAATATCACAAGCATTTCTTTAGATAAACTCACAGTGACTTCAGGCACTTTCCACAAGACTAAGATGCACCAGAACTTTTCAAAGGAAAGTAAGATAAAATCCTTCATTCTATTCCTAGAAATTTGCTCCTTTTCCCAGATGCTCTAGGGAAAAATGAAGCAGAACTAATGTTTGCACAACCACCATTTGGGAAGCCCCATGTTGCAACAAAAATATCTAACAAAATTTAAGAAGCACTAAGTGATATGTACAGCACACAAAACCCATTTCCAGTGATGCTGCCCTCAGCAAAATGACTATGTTCTTTTCCCTTCTAACAGAGGAAGACACTTCGTTCCCTACAATCTGGATTGCTCAAGATAGACATTGCAGATGCATCTGAAAGCAGGCTTCTATGTTGTCAGCAAATCATGAAGATTGAAAGCTGCCTCCCAGACTGCTAGATTTAAAGTTATGGCAGCATTTCTATTATAAACATCATTTTCCAAGAGTTTACAACCAAGCTGGAAGAAATTCTACTCCTAGATCAAGTTTTGTAGGCTTAGAAAAGGAGAAAAATACTGAAGTTTATTATGAGATAAAGAACATCTAAAACGTTGCCTTGAAATTGTAACTACAAAACACATAATTTTCCAGGCTCTGTGCCATAACTTTTTATTTAATAAATAATGCAAGAAAAATAATGACCAAAATTTATGCAATAGAAACCCTTTTTCATCTATTCTGAATTCCTGTTATATATAAAATAACTTTGAGCAGATAGCTATGTCATTCCAGAGTAAACTTTACTTTACTAGGGCGAGGTTTACTCTTGTAACTATGGTTAAACGTAATTATGAATAGCTATACTTATTGAGTTGTCAAATGATATCATACTTCAAATATAACTTTGGCAAAAACCTACATTCAAGAGGTTCAAAGACAAACAGAAGTAAAACCTATGCTCTTAGAAGTCTTTATTTCTGTCTCACATACATACATACTTCAAACACAAACTCTCCTGTCCTCCCCAACACACACCCAGACACATAGACACACAAGTATCTAAAAATGAAGAATAAAGATTTTTGTTTGCTGCTTAGGGAAAGTTAAGTCCTAAAGATTTATTTAAATTATTTACACATAGAAAGTCAGAGTAAATAGCATCACACACAATCTTTTTCAAAACACGGAAGCTATATTCTCCACAGTGTTAAATATTCCCCACTCCTCGCCCCACCTGTTTAGCAGGGGCCATTTAGTGGTTAGCTGATAACGGTAACGGTTTGAACTATTTTCACATTTGATTGAAAATAACTGCTTTCAGGATGGACTTGTCTCTCCTTAGTCATTTAAACCTACAATTACCTCCATGACTAGCAAGCAGAAAAGAGCATAAAGAAGGCTGAGCTGTCACACCAAACTTTCAGACCCAAGAAGAGGATTGAGCTCTAGCTCTCATATTAAGACTTTCTCCATTTCCCTGAAATTAACTAACCTCTGCCACATCCTTCTGCCTCCTCACTTCCTTACTCAATCTCTCCAGTGTCATCTCTCCCAAGAGTCTCTCACTCCCCAGACTCTCAGCACTCCTATTGATATGCAATGCTAGTTAGGGTAAAGAAGTCAAGAGGCTTATAGGATCAGCAGGTGGCATAGTGATTACATTGCTGGACTCCCACATGGTCAACTGCAGTTCGAGTCCCAGACCCGATGTCTTGAAAATCACACCAGGCACATGTGTGTTGGTGCCCAAGATCCCAGGAAGAGAATGGAGGAGAAGAGATTATGGCGTGGCCATCCCACCTAGGGGTGATTTCCCACTGTCCCTCTCACTGTGTCTGTCTATCTCTGTAGCTCTCCAGTGAGTGCAAGGAGCCTAAGGCAAAACCTTTGGAAGAAATTTAAGTAAGGCATGTCACAGGAATATTGCTCTATACTAAGGAAACATGTTAAGAAGGGAACTTTTAAGGAACACTGGTACCTAGTAAGATGTCTTTGTGGAGATAATAAATAGAGCTCACAGAGAATCGAATTTTGAAGGATGATAATATTAAATAAAAATGAGGTTAAAAAATGGATAACTGAGAAAAAGGTGAATCTAATTTTAACAAGTCCGTAAGATTTGTCTGGAAGATAAATACTGGGTCCCTTAATTTTTAGGACAATGCAGAAATTGCCATTCACACAGATTTTAACAAAGCTTTGATTTTTTTTTCAGTTTGCCTCCTTTAGGTTATTCCATATTTATTTTGAAATATTCTTTGTTTTCAGTCTCCTTCTACATAGCAGACTTACAACCATCTTTTTTAAGTCAAGTAAAAAAGGTGATTTTGACAGTTAGAAATGCTGGGGCCTAGTATTCATTCTTTTGAGAGATCACTGTCCAAGTTTCATGACACCGAGTGTGGGAAACATGAGTTCAGGACCCTGACCCTCCTCTTGACTTTGGACAGAATGTCAGCTGTTTAAAGGGCTGAAAATACTTTTCTCCTTGTTGCGTAGACGTGGTAATAACTTCCAAAATAGCTGAGCTTCCCAATTACACTTGACTGGCTCTGCCTTTGTTCGCTCTTCTGGGCATGTCTCATAAGTAACTGTGAAACAGGGCTAGTGCTAGAGAGCAGGGTTGTTTTGTTTTTATCTTTTTCTTCTTCTGTAGAAAATTCTTCTCAGCTGATTCCTACCAGTTCCTACCTTCTTTAAATGACTTAACCTTTCTTTCGCATTTTTCAAGTTTTCCTGAATTTTTGGTATAGGCTATTTTAAGAACTTTTTTCTAAAGATCAAAAGATACTTTATTGAATTTTGCAGGCTTTTTCAACACACGTCTGGTGAAGTCCAAAATGGAGTTGATTTCTTCAGTGTTTGAATCCAGTCCAGTCTCCTGTTTTTTCCACTGAAGGATGAAGGAATGTACCTGTATACCAGCAATGTTAAACAAGGTGTCAGGGAGCGGAAAGGTAACTGTGCACGCATGACTCTAAGGGGTGCCTGAAAGCAACTTGATGCACAACTTGCTGAAAGTCCTCTGTCTAAGGGCTTTTCAAATTTCAAATAAGCTTTCACTGGATACTTTACAATTCATTGTCACATGCCTCTTCCTTTAAATCTAAATCCGTATTTTTCCACTTCAATGATCAGTGACGCTTTATCATTAGTTTTAATTAACTAAGTGGTTGTTTACTCTGGGAATATAGTCCCCAATGACTAGATCCTCCTGTCTAGAAAACTTGTCCCCAAAAAAACAAGATAGACTAAACCTTAGTTATGTCCTTCACTATTGTAGCTAAATTGAAAAAGAAGAAGAAGAAGAAGAAGAAGAAGAAAGAGTAATAGGTATTAAATTGCTCACAGGATAATAATTCATACAAAGTTCCATAATGTAGAAAGTGCTTTGATATCAAGATATTAAACATCAGAATGTCAGGTCCATGCCAGTGCAGTGGTGTAGTGGCTATGCAGTGGCCACAAGGGTGGGGCTGTGTGAAGTCCCAGATTTGTATCCTGAGGTCTCTGGATATGCTGGATATGCCAGGCACCCCTGGCCAGCTGAGGCTGAGGGGCAGAGTAGCAGCCTGAACACCCTCTTGGAAGTAGCTCAACCTCTCTTTCTCACTGACTCAATAAATGAAGTTTAAAAAATGAACTCCAATATCTTAGAACAAAGTTGTAAAGTTATATTAGGCCCTAACCAAGTTTCTTGCTACAAAATTAAAGATGTAGTTTAAAGTATCTGTAAGATTCTTCCCAATTTTATTAGACAGAAACAAATAATGTTTTACATGGTGATTTAAGATATATTTAAATTTTCAATTTATAATATTCTCTAACTGTTCTCTTCACATTCATGTTTACACTGATTTCATCCCAGCTAACCAATCACAAGGCCAGTAAGTTGCTCTGTACAGCATGATTGCTTGACTACTATGAAAAGAAAAAACTGGGGACCAGCAGAAAGTATAACGATTACATTGTTGGACTCCCACATAGTTGACAGAGTTTGAGTCCCAGACCCAGAGGCTTAAAATGCATGCTGGGCACATGCGCATATGTGCCCAACATGCCAAGAGGAAACTGGAGAAGGGACTGCAGACGGGCCACCCTTCCCCAGGAAGGGGGTAATTTCTCTCTCTCTCTCTCAAGTGTGCAAGTCCTATAGCAAAAATCTCTCTAAAAGAACAAAAAATACAAAACCAAAACTTAGGGAGGGGATGAGTCAAAGGCATTTTCATATGAATTTAAAGCAGAAAAAAGTCTGTAATACAGAACGAGAGTATTACTTTCTGTTTGTCTGCTCTGCTACTCCCAGCTAAGTGAGTCCACCCTAAGATTAAGTCAAATGACATTCTCATGCTTATAAACAAAAGCCAAACAAACAAGAACCCCAGTAAATAGTCTCTACTAAGAAGGGCATGCTGAAGAAGAGGTGATCCCAGAGGTGAGGAATCTAAGCCTTTGCCCATGACCACAGGGTTCTAGGAAGCTTGCTTACCAGGCCCCAGTCAGTAGAGATTACTTTTCAGAACCTAAACTCTCAGTTATATAAACGAGATAAGGCTAGAGAAATACCTGGCAGGAAGAGCAGCACACATTCATACAAAATAGAAAGACACAAAGGAAAGATGTCCTAGGTACAAATATGTCATCAGATGCATCAACACAGGCTTCATGGGAAGGGAGAAGAACTGAGACAAAGAATACAGGTTTTCAGAAATGACTTCTGCAAAACAGGCAAAACGTTAAAAAGAAAAAGTGTCACCTGAATGAAATATACAATCACTTGCTTAAATAAAGCATGAGTCATTGCAAAAATACAGAAAATAAAAATAGAAAAGACATATGTAAAGTTAAGTGACATGTACCTTCTTAAAGAGCAGGAAGAGCTTAAGTTGCTATTGAGAAAATTAGAAGTAAAGGAATAATTGCTTTCAAAGTAAGAATGAGGATTTATACCAAAGGCTGGAATAAACTCATTTGCTACAAACAAACAAACAAACAAACAGAACCCACAACAGATGAGATGAAACAAGTAATAAGTAGAATTTGGGCTCTAAGGATAATATATTGGAAAATCACAAACTGCATATGTTTTCACATAATATGTTGAACATAAAGACACGGCAGATCTTACCTAGGCCTAGCATCTAGTCCAGCAATGCTCCTTCTGGGTATACACCCCAAATGGATGAGATCACTGTCTCAGAGGGAGTCTGTACTCACATGTCATTGCCATAGTATTCATAATAGCTAAGACAGAAACCAACCCAAGTGTCCATTAATGGAAGAGTAAATATATTAAATAGAAAATGTGCTTATGTCCACCTCGATATCCATAAACACAATGGAATATTCAGCCTTACAAAAGAAGGAAATCCTGCTATTTGTGCCAACCTGGATGGATCTGAAGAGCGTTGTGCTAAGGCAGTAAGCCGGGCACAGAGAGACAAATACTTCCTGACCTCACTTACACGTGGAACATATAAAGTGAACTTACAGAAGTCAGGACCAGATGGTGGTTGCCGGGCAGAGCGTTGGGAGAAAGTGGTTAAAGGGTACGAGCTTCCAACTGTCAGGATGAGTAAGTTCTGGAGATCTAATTGTACGGTGACTATGGGTAATGCAACTATATTGTATATTTGAAATTTGCTAAACAAATAGGCCTTAAATATTTTTATCACAAACACACACACACAGAAACACACACAAACGTAACCACGTAAAGGTAACAAAAGTGATGCTAATAGCCATTTCATAATGTATCAAAACATCACATTGTGGGGCCGGCAGGTGGTACGGCGGTCAAGGTGCTGGGCTCCCACATGGCCAACTGTAGTTCAAGTCCCAGACCTAGCGGCTTGCTTTCTCACTTTCCTTCTCTTTCTCTCTCTCTTGTCAAATTTAAAAATAAGAATAACAAATAAAAGTGGATAATTCTTTTAAAAAGATCACATTGTACACCTCCAATATATGTAGGTGTTATCAATTACACCTCAATAAAGCCAAAAAACAAAAATTCAAAACAAACAAGACCCCCAAACCATGGCGTACTGAATAAAGGAAAAAAGGGCAAGAAAGGAAGACACTACTTTTAATGACATGGCTTTACTTTTGAGCCAGCCTCACAGAAATGCTTGTTACACAGTGACTTGAGAGATCCTGAGACAAATCCACCTTTACCTGTGCTTGGGATCATTTCGCTGCTTTTGACAATGGCAAGCTTTAGAAAATGGAGACTAGATTATGAATCATCAGCACAGTTTTGGGAAATTATTTGAAAAGTCAGATATGATAATGCTCTACATCTCCAAACTGACATGGATCAAACCTCTGACAATTTACGGGAAGTTCAAAACTAATTTTGCCATCTCACCAGCTTTTTAATACATCATTAGAAGCCCTTCGGTGGAGAAGACAGAAAAAATACACCAAGAGTGAATAAAAAAATTATAAACCATATCATCTTCCTTTGAATAAAATCAGACAAACTGTGAGCTCTAAATTACTCTGGGAAATACTACCATTGATTGCCTAATACTCTCTACATTCTATTAGAATTTAGTAAATTAGGGGACCACCAGGTGGTGTAGTGGTTAAGGCGCTGGACACTCCCACATGGTCCACAATGGTTCAAGTCCTGGACCTGGTGTCTTGCTTTCTCACATTCTCTCTCTCTATGTGCCTCTCTCTAAATGAATGATAAATAAAATTAAATTTAAAAAAGAACTAAGTAAATCAGTTGGAATAGCTTTGGCTCTTTCTTACTGCATGCATGGCTCTCCTGCATTCATGTTTCCAAACCACCACACGGTACAGCCAGCCGACTTAAATTATGTCCTGATGGGCAAAACTAAGATACACCAATACTACCCACAGGCTAATTTATTTAAATTGCTATTCTCGGTCTTCTTAAATAGAACACGAGGATGTCTCTTTCATGTATCCCTAATTCATCTTAGAATTCGAGAGCAGGCATCTGCAGAAGTTCAGCTGCTTGGAAACAGGGAAAAACAGCAACTGTAGCATGACAAAACATTAAAGATGGCATTTAAACTGTTGCAACAGATGAAACAAGCTCATGCTACATTAAATTCATGCATGAAGTGAAGTCTTCAGACTCATCTTCCTCACCAGAACTCTTAGCAAGTCAGGAAAACAGGTGGAAGAAAACACAGAGAGAGTAACCCTCTTATCTATTGCCATTATCAATACATAGTTTCTAGAAAGAACTGGAAAATGTGAAACCTGGTGATGACTCTGGAGGTTATGCAGCCCAAACCCACCTTTAATGCTAGTCCCAAAGAGGTCAAAGGACCTGCTGAAAGTCACACAGCAGCACAAGGACAGAGCCAGAACGGCGAGCTCTGCCCACAGCTGATCTGCCCGTGCGTGGCCCGTGGGCGCAGCAGCTCTCCTGCGGAACAGCCTCTGCCCTGTACACAGCTCCTCCCAGCACATCTATATGTCTTTGAAAAGAGGGGGAAAAGCTAATAATGCTCTTCATTGCAAATCTTTTGCAGCCTTTTAAATAGGTATCAATGAGAGTGCAAGAAGATTAAAACATCTATAAGGTTTTTAAAGTTCCCAATCAACTTTTCAGATGACACAATTCCAAAAGCCTATTTTTTTTCCAAGCCCTAGCCTCTTGCAACATCAATCTAACCACAGACAACTGCCAAATTAATCTTCCTAAAACAGTTTTAATCATGTCACTCTCTTATGCGCAAACATCTGGTGACTCCCCTTCGCCTACCAAATTAAATGTAAAATCCTCACACTGGCATTCAAAGCCCTTCACAATGCATCCTGGTACTTGTTCCCCAGCCCAGCTCCTGCCACGTGACGGTCACCACCTTCCCTCTTCCCACGTCACTTGTCCTCGCCCATGCTCTTCTGTCTTGCTAGCATACATTTTCTTTCTCCATGTCCACCTGTCCGAAGTCTCTACTACCCAGGTCACCTTAGACCTTCTCATTTTCTGACTGCTCCCTCTAACCTCATCAAAAAACATTCATGAAGTATCAGTTTTCCTTCCTTTGATTCCTCTGATGGTCTGTTGCTTCTTCTTTCATGAAAACGATCACACCTCCCACATTACTCCTTTCCTGCCAGGCTGAGCTTCTTGAGGAGGCTCAGTTGCTGTCGGCTTCCAGGCAGGACTTGCACGCCAAGGCATGATGGACAGCATGCACGAGAGGGTGGACAGCATGCATGAGAGGGTCGGCACCAGCACCCGCACGGAGGCTTTTGTGGGGCGTTTGACCTGCAAGGACGAGAACTCGGTGGACTGAAGGAATACAGGTCGCATGTTGCTATGGAGAGGTGAAGGGACCGGGTCAGGATGCTCCGTGTTTCTTGGTTTTAGGAAATGCGTGGCTCGCTTCTTACAGCTGAGGTTCCGGGACTCGACACGCCCTCGGGGTCTGGATGCATTTAGAAGCTCTGTTAACTCTTTCAGTATAATTAGTGCTCCGATCATTTGCTCAATGATCTGGAAGGTGGTGTGCAGCTTCCCTAAGGCCTGCATCTGTTATTGGGAAGAAAACAGCAACTTGTTTTGTTTACTAATTGGGTCACTTAGGAACTTCTTCTCTCTCATCTTTTTTTCTCATAAATGCCAAAACGATAAGTAATGGTCCTATCTGAACCATATCAGGAAAACTGTGATATATTTTCACAGCGTGTGCTTCCACGAAAATGCCCAATGCTACGAAATGCCATTGGGGCGGTACGAGCCCTTTTAACCTGCCGTCCTGGCAGTCAGCCTGCTCACCTGACAGAAAAGTAGAAACTGACATTCATTTTCCTAAAATCTCGTGAGGTTTACTCTTTTTCCTCCTCTTTTTTTTTTTTTTTTTTTTTTTTAGTGCTTTTTTCTCCTTCTAGCAAGACAGCAA
>NW_006159935.1:1642879-1660876 GCF_000334495.1 Tupaia belangeri chinensis
CAAATCTTCCCTGTTTTTTTTTTCTGTTTCCCTTTTTATTAATATTTTTCCCCCTTTTTTTTTTTTTTTTTTTGGTACTATTTTCTCCTTCTAGCAAGTCAGCATCAAAAGGCAATACAGGCGTCCTGTCCTGCTCCGAGCCTGCCAGATGTTCGAGCCATTGCCTTAGATAATTCAGTACGTCATGGCCCACATTCCGTATGCTCAATCTCGCTCTCAAGTTTATGTGGTTTTAATGATCTAGGTGTGTGAGTCTCCGGAAGAAGCCTCACCAGTCACATCTGTAGTTCCCACAGCAAGACACGGGGCTTTGCTGCTTTCAAATCTTTGGTCCATTTTACTTCCGTGCAAATAAACCCTGCACTGAAGGAAACATTTAAATAGCAGGAAAACCAGGCTTGATCTGTGCAATTGGCTTGTATGTGCCTTAATCTTGGCTTGTCAATGAGAATTATAGTCACACAGCCTAGGGCCGTGGGAGGCCTTTCTTTCTTTCTTTCCTTTCCTTTTTTGTTTTCTCTCTCTCTCTCTCTCTCTCTCTCTCTCTCTCTCTTTCTTTCTTTCTTCTTTTTTATTTTTTTTGACAGAGGGAGAGCAGTGTTATGCACCCTATTCATTACTTTGTTGGAAATCTACAGCTATCCACAGTTTAGAAATGACAGTAATACAGAAATTTTAGTATGAAAGATGCATTATCTTATTTCCCCTTTGGCAAAAAAGAAAATTAATGTAGGATTTTTCTGTGCATTTTTTTGCACTGATGAGGTTAGTATTTTATTTGAACCTACTACAAAGGGGTAAATGGCTTTTCTATACTTTTATTCTGTTAAGAATAAAGAAAAGGATGATACATTCTTTCACATGACTAATTTTGCTGAACATTTCACAAGTTCATCCGTTCTGGGAGCAGGTCTGGAAATGCGGTTTATTAACAGCATCGTTTTCCTTCCAGGCATTCCCGCTCCAATCTGCTGTCAACCTCGCCAATGCGTCCGTGCTCACTGTCCACACCCTGACGCCGTCACTTTTCAGTTCTGTTCATTCTGCTTTGAAATGTCTCTTAAACCCGGTATCGTTTCATCTCCATTGTCAGTCACTTCTCCCAGAAAGGAGAGGGTCATGACTTTCTATCTAATCTCCTTTCTTATCATTAACTCCCTACTCTTCACCGGTTTTGCCCATCCTCCAAATGAAACGATACTTTTTGTTATCGTTACTCCCTGTCCCCAAACTCATCTGTGCCTCACTGCTGACAGTGAATCCTCTCACCGAGGCCTTTTAGAACAGAATTTCATCGCAATTCATTATTTACCAACTAGATGCTTACTCTCCACACTTCCCTCACTGCCGGGTCTTTCCCCTTGATGGATAAAGGCAACCTGTCTTTGGCTGTTGGAAGTCTTCCTAACTGTTAAGGTTGATCCAAACTATTATTTCTTTCAGAAGCTTTTCTGATTCACCCCTAACCTGTTCTAGCACTCATATGAAGATCTTTATAACATGTATTGCCCCGTAATCTCTTCAGTCTTGTAGTATGTATATTTGATTATTTGTACTTGGTCAACATCCTAGGTTTTAAGTACCTGAGTGCGGTGTGTGTATGTCTGTGTGTGTCACCAGTTTGTACAGATGGGAACTGTAGTTCGGTACTTGGCATGACACCTACCATGCAGTAAACGCTCACAAAATACAGGTTGAATTCAATCAACACGTATTTTCTGAGTAACTGGTGTTCTGAAAAATTACATTCATTTGTCTCGCCATTAATATGAATCTACATAAATTATGCACCTGTCCGTTCTTTTTAGCAATTTACATTTAACTAAATGATTTTGCTTTCTTTCCAGTTGGCAGCTTGGGAGTTCCTGTCCACACCTGCTTGCCCTCTCATTTGCCAGTGTGCCCCGGCCAGGGTGGGTTACAACACAGCCTATTCCTCTGCTGCACTGTCGCCATTCCCTGTTGTCTGTCTCTGCATTGTTCTCTCTCTCTCTCTCCTCTCTCCTCTCTCCTCTCTCCTATCTCACCTGTATTCTATTTTTGAAAGATGTCTCAGTAAAATAAATGCATACACGTGACATTATTCTCAATAATTTACCTATAGCTGAGATATGAGAGATGGGAGAGTGACTAGTTCAGTATACCACACCACCCTCCTGTTTGGAGAGTGACTAGTTCAGTATACCACACCACCCTCCTGTTTGGAGAGTGACTAGTTCAGTATACCACACCACCCTCCTGTTTGGAGAGTGACTAGTTCAGTATACTACACCACCCTCCTGTTTGTTTCCTGGAGACTTTCCCCTGTTCTCTCTTTCAGAGTCAGTGCTTTGCTTGTTACCAGACTTTTGCTTCCTTTTCCTAACTCTAACTCACCCTCTGGCCTATCCTTCCTTCTTTGGTCCCATGGGGGAAGCCCGTTATGGAGGGCTGGTGAGCAGAAGTTGGGGCAGCAGACCAAGAAGGAAGGTACCAGCTCTTGAGACGTCCTGGTGCCCCCAAACCCTCTCCTTTCCTCAGCACTCTCTGACAGTCCACCCCCCAGACCTCACCAATTTGCTGATACACACTTCTGTTTCCTATTTTCCACCCCACAGCTATGTCCTGGGGTAAGAGTGTCCTTGTCGTGGACACCATCTTGCAATGGTGCCATGGTAACTCACCACCTTGCAATGGTGCCATGGTAACTCCCGGCAGTGGCTTATCACCTTGGGGTCCCATCATTCATCCTGTCGTCAGAGAGAACACTGTACAGAGTCTGTCTACTCTGTCAGACTTTTACTTAAACCCTTTAATTACTTGCTACCACCTAGAGGAAAACTCCCAGCTCCTCAGACGCAGAGATGGAGGTACTGCCCACAGCGCCAGGCTCATTCCTCACTGCGCAATCCAGCCAAGCTCTTCTCTCCCTCGCTCTCTGCCTGTGCATCCTCTTCCTCGGGGCTGGGTCACTTCCTCTTGTGTCCTGTGATAGTGACTTCAAGCACAATCACTGTCTTAAAGCCTGTTCTCCTCAGTGCCCAGCCAAAAGAGGCCTGGCCATCCCCTCCTGTGAGCAGCACCTCCCCAACACAAACTCTCCTGTGCCCCATGCAGTGCCTCAACCGGGCCAGCCAAGGGGTGGAGGGCAGCCCATGGGAGTAGACCGGCTCTAAGCTCTGTGCTGCTGTGGAGCCCAGGGCAGTTTCTAGAACTCGTCCATGCTGCAGTACTCATCAGTAATGTGGGGAAACTGACAGCAACTACTTTACAGGGGAAGTATATTAATACAACAGAAAACTCTTAATGCCTCCCCCATGGTAGGCACAGTACACGTGGTGGCTACTGGAATAATGATTTGTTCTAGCCCTTGCTCAATTGTCCCTTTTGGGCAAGTATCATGTCTTGCTGTTTTGACCCTCAGTGTCACGCATTGTCCTTGAGACTTATTAGATGCTCAGGAACTGTTTGATCAGAACATGAACAAACGAATTAAAACAAGAATACAACAGATCTTTCACTTCCCCTAGTTGCCACGCGTCCCCCTTGACAACGTCCCTTAGCTGTGAAGAGAACTAGAAGGGTACAAATGCAAGAGGTCCCAGTGTCTGAGCTGAGAGTGTTCACCTAACTGGCTGACGTGCACTGGGGTTTCTAGTCCACTCTCCAAATGACATGAGCAGCTACAGGTGTGCAGCATAAGGAACGTGCCAGAAAAACGGGAAGCAGGGTTGGCTACATAACGTTTAGACTCCAGTGCAAAACAGAAATGCAGCAGGACTCCTTGTTCGGGAATCATGTGGCCCTCAGGGTTGTGACAATAGACTAGCCACTTGCGAGGCCTCTCCGAGTTCAGGGACCAGCTAGACACGTAGACCGCTGGCCCACGAAACTGGCCCTGCTGGAAATCTAACCTCCTCTGCTCCGCTCTGCTCCGTCAGCTCCATAATGCGCTCTGAGACAGACCAAGTCTGTTTTATTGCTGAACGTATTCCTCACACTCAGACCGATAGGTTCCAGGCTGGTGGTGCTCTTCCTACGCCTGCCTAGCCCCAAACGTCCAGGACTCAGCTTCCAGATGCACTGGTCTCTCCACTAATCCCAGTGATTTAAGCTGCCCGTTATTGCTAGGTTCAGAACACTCCACTGTTCATTTATCGGGCACACACCATGTCCCCAAAGCTTGACTATGGTGGTATCTATACAGTAAGGTCTCGCTCTCTAGTTTGCCCAATTTTATAAAGTGGTTTCTAGGGCCCAGCAGGTGGCATGGTGGTTAAGGCACTGAACTCTCACATGGCTAACTGCAGTTCAAGTCCTGGACCTGGTGACTTGAAAATCACACGGGGTGCATGGGTGTGTGTGCTCAGAATCCCAGGAGGAGAATGGAAGACAAGGGATTGTGGCGTGACCATCCCCTCTGTGTGGTGATTTCTCACTTTCTTTCTCATTGTCTCTCTCTGAAGAGCTCACTCACTCTATGGCAAAAAAAAAAGGTGATTTTCAAGGAGTTGCAGATGGCGTAATGGTTACATCACTGGACTCCCATGTAGTCAATCTCAGTTAGGGTCTCAGACCCAGTGGCTTAAAACTCACATCAGACGCATGTGCATGTGTGCCTAAAATCCTGAGGAGAATGGAGAAGAAGGGATTGTGAGATGGCTATCCCCCCTTAAGGGTGATTTCTAGCTTTCTGTTTCTCTGCCTCTAGCAAGTGCACATACCCTACAGCAAAAATCTCTCTCTAAAAAATAAAAGTGATTTCTGGCTTTTCCTGGGAAAGCGTGAGGTCACTAATATCAAATAAAATTATAAAGAGGAAAGGACACTGGGCGTAGATAAATGTTAATGGTGGTGGGAGTCCAAGGAAGACCTGATCATAAGGAATGAGAGCTGCAGCAAAAGTCCTCAGAGGGCATGGGACTCCATGGAAGGCCTGGTCATAAGCAATGAGAGCTGCAGCAAAAGTCCTCAGAGGGCGGGTCCACCTCACGTTGTATGGAAAACCCTGAAATAGAGGGCCATCAGAAAAGACATGACACACTTTTGCACAGAAACACAGAAAAAAATGCCATGACTTTTCCGACCACCCAATAAAACCAGTTAGACCTCTTAGATTATTCAGTACTCAGGCTCTGCCTCTTCTGGAACCTCAAATAAAATGTCTGAGAGGGAACAGTGACAAGAAGTCTTATCACAGAGGGAGAGGGTAGAACAAGGAGAAAGAAAAGGAAATAATTAGAAGAGAATATATATTTGTCAGGGGAGGGAAATTATGGTTGGGTAAGAAGAAAACAAAATTAAATCAAGGTAGGAAAGGAAAGCAAAGCTTCTGGCCTGGAAAGGAAAATCATTCTCAGTGCTCCTATTACACAAATGTGTTGTTGGCGTCCTGTATTAAAATATAAATTCAGTGCAGAGGCAATAACGCTGGCAGGAACGTGCACGGGCACAGAGCCAAAAACCTTGGCTGCTGGCAGCCACTCGGCCTCGAGGGCCCCTGCGACAGAGTCCAGGTTAAACCTGCCAGACACTGAGCCACAGAGCACGGTTATTTCTTAGTTAAGAACTCTGATGTTGGCGTTGAAATGCTCTTCATTTTGAGAGCACTGTGCCATAAACAAGCAGTGATTGCAGAGCAGAAAGGAACAAGATCCACTGTCTGGTGAGGAATGATAGCAGGTGTAGTATTACTCACAGAAATGCAGATGGTGAGAGATGAAGGCTCTCTCCCACAAAGCACATTGTTTTTCTTAAGGCTGTTTATGCTTTCAATAAGTATTTATTGAATCCCTTGTGAGTGCTGGGGGTCTATCAGTGAACAAGAAAAATGTTCTTCTGGGACAAACAGAATAAATACTTAAAGCACATAAGTGAACAAGATAATTTCATATGGAGATGAAAATGTAACAAAGGGAAATAACCAAGAGGATATAAAAGAATAACTGGAGGAAGAGGGGGTCAGGTTTCCTGAACAGAGTGGTCAGCAAGATGGCTTTAACAAGGTCGTACTTTGCCTCAATTAGAGGACTTAGACATGGAAGAGGTAGCCCTGAACAGAGAAGCCAATAGCAGGTGCAAAGGTTCTCAAGTGGGATAATTTGGCTATTGCACTAGCCAACAGGTCATCAAGGCTAGAATGTAGGAAGGAGGAAACACCTCAAGGAGATTGCAGAGGCAGATGACAGTCAACATGTGGGCCCTTCCAGATCATGGTAGGAAGTTCTCTGTGGATCTAAAGGCCGTAAAATATCCCTGGGAGCACGGAGAAAGGTGTGATACGATCTAATTTCAGATCACATCGGCTGCTATGTGTGGAAATGAAAATAGAAAGGCCTGTCATGAGGTCACTGTAGTGAGGCGAGAAGTGACAAAGGCCATGGATGGGGTGAAGACAGAAGAGCAGGAGGGACGGAGTGCATGAAGCTAGAGGGACAGCATCTGCCGACGCCCTGAGTATCACGGGAAGCAATGCCTGGACACACCCCCTGAAAGGGCACCGAACGAGAGGGAGGTTGACTCCGAGAGTGTCAGTTAATGGACACCCACTTGTTGAAGGCCACCTCTTCCACAGCCTCAGTTATTCACAATATAAAGCTGAAAGAATTGGCTTTGGACAAAATCTATATATTTAAGTTCTCATGGGCTACTCATAATGGAAACTCATTTTGAGCCTGTTGTGTTTCACAAACAAGTTTACTTTGTTTTTTTAAGGGTGGATGCTCATTGTCCAACTCAGACTCAGTGCTCCAAGTGGCCAGGTAATATCTGGGAGTCCTGGCAAAGTGATGGCACTCAGAGGAGACAACTGCTATCTATGCAAAGAAAGGACGGGTTTATGTATATACTCGCATATGTGAACAATCAAGGAGCGAGTACTTTAAATAAGCACCCGGAAATACTTTAACCTGGAGTTACCCAGTACTGTGGTCTCACAGACTACACTAGCTTTTGAAAGCCTCAGGATTCTATGGTATTCCCTGTTTACCCATGAGTGCTCCCGTCAGGGCCAACTTTCTAGCTCAAAGAATCTCTAAACCATACATGCCTCTTGTAGAGATTCCCCAGTGCTCTGTTTCCCTTCCTCAGGGCACTTACTGCGTAGCTATTTTCTCTTTCTGCATCTGTCTCCACCCATGAGGCAGTGAGCTCTTGGAGGGCAACTCTTAATGCTCCTTTCATCTCCATACCTCCAGGGCTCACCCCAGGGCGCTGCAGAGAGTAGATGCTACTCAACAAAATGGAGAGAAGAGCCCAGAAGCTGAAGCTGTTAATTTTCCTCTGGAAGCATCAGCCTGTAATCCAGTAATTCAACATCTGCTGTATCAGTAGCCAAAGCATTCTCAACCTTTAAAGAGATTTATACAGGTACAGTGTAGGCTTTTTTTTTTTTTTTTCTTTAACAGATGGATAGAAAGTTTTAAACCATTGCTTCTTGGCAAAGCAACTAAGGTGGGCTCAGACAACAGGCTGATATAATTATAGTTTGGGTTATGCCTGATGTGTTTTATTCTGATGTGCATATTTTGTGCTCCATACACATTTAAAGATTTAATTAAATGTTTTATTACAGGGAACACAGTGCCAAATACCAGCATCGTTACCTTTTTTTTCCCCACAGAGGAAGCTAGTCCCTCATTTTGTTGTGAAGTTTTAACATCAGGCTTCTATTCCGTAAGTGTTGACATGGACAACAACCAAAATGTCCTCTTTCTTATTGCTGGATGGCTGTTTTTGCAAAGTAAGCTCGCTGAGGGCAAAGAGCATGTCCCTGACCAACTGGGCTTCCAGCAGTGCTGGGAAGGTGCTTCGCCTATTGTAGGCTGTGGCTGGGAGGTGGAGGGGGCAGCCACTCTGGGGACTGTGAGCCAGCGCCTCTGGACTCAGACTGTGAACAGGGCCAAGTGGCATCAACACCAACATGAACTGACGACAAATAAGCAAACAAGAAAACGTGCCATGGGAGCTATCAATGCTTCTACCTAAAGACAGTCTGCGACCCCAATAAATATTCTACCAGGTTTTATGTTTTCTTTTTCCCCTCTCAGACAGCCCTTGGAAACACTGCATAGGTACCTCGTAGTCTTAAACTCAAAACAAAAAAGAAAAATCCTAGCCCTGCTCTTTGAGAGTTGCTTGGAGTATGAAATATCTAAGTGGTCGTTATTGAAAATTTTTCTTCTTATAGTTCACATTTACAAATATTTCAGTATTTTGGGGAGACCAGCAGATAGCGTAATGGTTACATCCCTAGATTCCCACATAGTCGACCAATGATGCGAGTCCTGGACCCAACAGCTTGAAACTCATGCCAGGCACATGTGCGTGCATGCCCAAGATCCTGAGAGGAGAATGGAAGAGAAGGGATTGTAGCGCAGCCATCTTCTCTGGGAGGTGATTTCTCTCTTTCTCTCTCTGTCTCTCTCTGCCTCTTTGGTGAGCACATGTGCCCTAAAGCAAAATCTCTAAATAAATAAATAAATCAGTTTTTACTAAAGTGAACTCCCTAAATAAATTACCTAGAGACTTTTTTCTAAAGCAACAGAATCCTCCTTGCCCTTCGTTCAAAGAAAGAGAGAAAGAAAGATGAGAGAGAGGAAAAACAAAAGAAAATGATGGATCTGGGGCTGTAAAGGTGAGATCTTCCTGTGTGTAAGTGAAGAGATCTGAGCTGTCGTGGTGGGGTCGGGTGATGGAGAGGAGGGGGGTCTGAAGTGGTGCTGATAGGCTGATTAGCTGCCAAGTTTGGAGCAGTTTAGAAACCTCATATCCACCTGGTTTTAAAATTAGTTTGCGGGACCAGCAGTTAGCGTAATGGCTATGTCGCTGGACTCCCACGTAGTCAGCTGCAGTTCGAGTCCCGGACCCGGTGGCTTAAACTCACGCCGGGCATGTGTGCGTGCGTGCCCAAGATCCCGAGAGGAGAATGGAGGAGAAGGGATTGCAGCGTGGCCAATCCCCCTGGGGGGTGATTTCTCACTTTCTGTCTCTCTGTCTCTCTCTGTCTGGCGAGCGCACGCGCCCTATAGCAAAAACCTCTCAAAAAAAAAAAAAGAAAAAATAGTTTGCAAAGGCAGTATATTGGTTCTTTTTGATCAAAGCTCAGAGCTGCAAACTGAGGCCTACCTTGCACATTGCCCAGAAAAATGTTGAACTGAGAAAAGGTGAGTGGGAATTTAGGAAGAATGGAGAATTAGGAAAGCAATAAGCATTCCTCTTCTCAGAGATACCCCACCCCACCCCACCCCTGCCAGTGGCACATCTGTGCTCTGTCAGCTCAGGGATCCAAATCAGAAAGCAGATACACAAGTAAACTTGAAAATGTGCAAGGAAAACTGGAATTAAAGTATATGTCTATTTGGGTACAAGAGCATTTTTAAATCCATGCATAGATTTTTTTTTTTTATAATATACATTCTGTATAAACTTTTAAAAGTTCCCTTGCATGTTTTAATTTTAGCCAGAGCTCCCTCTTTTTGTCCTGGGAGTGGCCCTGTTTATCTGCTGCCACTCTGCAGTTACGGCATCTGTCCTAGTGTCATCCTCTGCTGCTCACATTTGTTCCTCACACCCCCTCCCTTGGAGGAATGGAGAAAGAAAATTCTATTAAGAAAAGCCTCCAAGCTTTGGGGGAAGCAGAACAGGCGCTCCTCTGTGAGAGCAGCAGAGGAAAGGGGAGGTATTTCCTATCACCTTTCCAAGACCAAGGGCAATTCGTTATTTCCTTTTGGGTGTAACTACTCTTAAGGTCTTCGCCCAGAAAAAGAGAAGACACTGTCTTTTCATTTCTAGAAAGGAGAGCAAAAGCAAACAGTTATGACCATTATTGACTGAGTACTTTTCCTACTACCAAAAATTATAGGGACTATTCCCATAGCCTCATGATTAAGGTGACCTAACTCCCACATGGACAACAGTGTGGTTCCAATACCGGTTCCTGCAGATGAAAGCACACCAGTCACACGTGTGGGAGGGCCACAAATCCCAATACAATGGGGAGGTGGAGGAGAAGGGATTGTGGCATGACCATGCCCCATTAGGAAGTGTTTCTTCCTCTCTCTGTCTCTCTGTCTCCCTCTGGCCAGTGCATGCACTATCCAACAATTAAAAAAGAACAACAAAAAGAAAATTTTAATTATGGTTGCACTGACATCAGACTTTTCAATTAAGATTTTCTTTTTGTCACTGTGTAAATCTGTTTTTTGTAGCATTTTTCATTCTCTAATGAAAACTATTGGCTTTAGATAGTTTTAATGCTATTATTACATAGATCCCAAGATGAATAGGGTTGCAGTAAACAAAGAAATGGATCTTAAATTTAAAATTATTCTAAAAAGAACTTTGTCTAATTGCCTAGATGTGACAAAACAGAATTGAAAATCAATGCTACTACAGTTTTAAATTGGAAAAAAATCTTAATTTTAAGTTAAACCATATTTGCATGAAGCAACCATCTGGATAAAATGTTTAAAATTCAAGAAATATAAGGAAAATCTGAATCATTTTGTCTACACAAACACTTGGATATTTAAAAGCTTAACACCAATGCATAGTGCTCTATCGCAATAGAAAAATACTTAAATTCAGTAAACTTCTCAAGAGGGCAGAGATTACCCATATCCGCAGGAGGGACCACTGCAATGAAGGCAAAGATCACACGACATCTTACTTTTGATGTGAACAGGAACCCTTACAATCTTAACGGTCCTGTGACATTGGCAAGGTATTTAACTCCAATATGCAAAAGTGTTTCAACCTATAAAATCGGCAAAATGATAGCATCATTTGTGATCATTCCTAGGATTCAGGATGAAAAGAAGTGTAAATGTCCTTGGTGTCCTCCAAGAATTTATGTCCATTCCGAACCTCAGAATGTGACAGTTATGGACTGTTATCCCCTTCATTTGGAAATAGTTCGTTACAGATGTAATTAGGTAAGCCAAGGTCATTAGGTTGGTTTTAGTCTCATAAAACTGGTGTTCTAATAAAAAGGAGGTAAAATGAACACAGACAGACATGCCAGGGACATTATGTGAAGAGACACAGAGAAGATGGCCATCGAAGAGCTAAGGCGAGAGACCTGCAGTCGATCTTCTTTACAGCCTCTAGAAAGAGCTAACCCGGCTGATACCTTGAGCTATCCGACTTAGAGCTTCCTGAACTATTAGATTAAAAAATAGTAATAATGTTATTTAAGTCATTCAGAATGTGGCAACCCAGCAAACTAATAAGGTGACAAACTGATACAAGGTTTGTGGGAAAGTAGTTAAGATGAAATAGAGTAGGCCTACATCTAATAGCTGCTGCCCTATAGCAGGTCATGTGAAGAGATGGAGAGAGAGACACAGGGCAACAGATAGGGGTGAAAACCATGTGATCTCAGGGTGGAGACTGGCATTAGGCAATACTAGATCAGGAACACCAAGATCTGCTGGCAACCAGTGGCAGCCAGGAAGCAGCAGGGAGGTGCTCCTCTAGAGTTTCCAGAGAGAATCAACCCTGCCGATTCCTCGGTTTTAGATGTCTCGGCTCAGAAGAGGGAGGGCATGGATCTGTTGTAAAGCCACACAGTCTGTGGTCACGTTGTTGTGGCCGCCCTAGGCACCTACAGGAAACGTTACCTGAAGTCCTCCGCACACTTAGAAAGGCTGACGTGAAGATTTATGATTAGAATTTATTCTTCCGTATCTTGTGCAGGGTTGATCAAACACAGAATGAGGCTGTCTGGTTGTTACTAGCAAATTTATACGTGGTGTGATTTTTGAAGGCAGTCAGGTGCTATGCTACTTTAGACTTTAGACTGTATAACTACAGGGATGAAGGGAGGAAGAATAAATTTCCGTTAACAGAAATATGAAAGGCCAGAGACTGTCAGTTAAATCTGCAATGGCAAGTGACAGAGGCATCAAATAAGACAAAGAACGCATCCCAATTTCTAAGCTCATTGTACACTCCATACAGGGAAGCCGTAGATGAGGAAAAGATATTACACTGGCTAGGAGAAAGAATAGCAGTTTCTACAAAGCGTTTATTTGGAACATAGCTCTTTTTGCTGGTAGCATAAGTCTTAAATGTTTTCAACTTCAACTCCAGTTTCTATAAGAAAAAAAAGTATTTATTCTCTGGAAAAATTGAGTTGGACAACTATAATGGTCTTTTAATCATCTGCTTCAGGAGGCTCTCTGACTGTCAGTAAACAATGGAACAATTGATGTTGTTCTTTTAAAACTTTACAGCCCTTTCGATCGACTGCATTTCAGAGTTCCAAACTAAGCAGTTTAGCTTTTAGAAAACTCAACCACATCTGTCTGCGGCCGCTCATTCAAATATGAAATCAAATCCATCTGTTTTCCCATTCATGTTCAAAACCCAAATGTGCCAGACATTGTGAGCATTTCAGTGTGTGAAATAAGCAAATTGGCCATTAATGTCATTGTCCATTTGATCTGAAATCCTACCTACATGGGATTACTGCTGCTGGTGCAGTTTTTGTCATTTCATTTTAATTTTTCTATTATAAAACAGTCCCCTTAACAGAAGAATAGTTAGCTGGCCACCAATAAACCAAAGTTTCATGCCACTTTGGGCAGGCAACTTAACATCTTCTTACCTTCCTTTCTATATCAGCATGATGAAGATAAGACTCTCATAAAATTATTCTAATAGTAAATTAGTTAATATGGCCAAATGTTCAGAACACAAAAACTCACTGGTGTTCATCCTATCTTCATTCCTCTTAATATTGCTCATCAAACAAAATAGAAACAGAAAAGTACAGAATCTCACTACTTCTACCCATGTGCACACACTCACGTGCTCTGCCTAGCTACAGATTAATCTACATTACGTGGTTTTTTTATTACGAAGTCTCCAAAGATGTGCACTGAACCCCGTATTTCTCACCTATGAATGAAGGACATTTGGAGAAGGGATACAGAGGTAGAACATTGACGGGATGGGGAAGAGTGGTGTTATCGGTTGAAGATATTTTGATCAAAGGGAGTGGGGAGAAATGTTCACATATTCAAATGCTCACATTGTAAGCTCAACAATGCGATTGAATGTATATACAAAAAAAAAGAAAGAAATTTAAAAAAAACGAATACTGTTCCAGTCTACCTCCTTCTCCTCCATTTTTTTTTTTTTGGAGAGATTTTCACTGTAGGGCGCATGTGCTCGCCAGACAGAGAGAGACATAGAGACAGAAAGCGAGAAATCACCCCCCAGGGGGGATGGTCACGCCACAGTCCCTTGTCCTCCATTCTCCTCTCAGGATCTTGGGCACGCACGCACACGCGCCCGGCGTGAGTTTTAAGCCACCGGGTCCGGGACACGAACCGCGGTCGACTACGTGGGAGTCCAGCTACATAGCCATTACGCTAACTGCTGGTTCCCCCTTCTCCTCCATTTTTAACTGTTCTCTTTCTATTATCTACAAGTAGTTATTTCTTCCATCCACCTTGCAAGCCGAAAAAAGTCTCTCATCCCACATGTTGCACTTTATCTGTCACCATCACCCTTCTTCTTTTCTCCCGAGCCTAATGTTAGAATGTCCCCCATGCTGTCTTTTCTGGTTTTTTGTTGTTGTCGTTGTTTTTTGGTGTTAATCTTCATTTTCTTCCCTAGTATTTTCACTTTTCTTCATGACTTCACATCTTTACCTTCAATACTGCACTGACTCCCAAATTCATAGCTCCCTTTAGACCTCTTCCCTAATCTGTGCTCAGGATGCTGGGTAAAGAAACGGGTTCTTGATATCTGCACTCATATGTCAAAGGGTCACCTCAGATTACATGCCCCAAATTAAATTCACCCTCTTTCCACTGCACCTCTACCCAAATCTGTCTGTAATATATTCTTTCTTTCTCACCTTAATAAGTTAGAAATCTACTCTTCCAAGTATTCAGACCAAATAGCTAGAAATCTTCTTCGATTTCCCTGTCTTTCACAGTTCACAGTAAATGGATCAAGAAACGTGATCTTTAAAATATATGGTGAGTCTACCATCTCTGCTGTTTGTCACTACCCATGCCTGAGCCTGGGCTATGCTAAGTTGTCCCTGAACTGTGACAGCCAACTGTCCCTTTCCCATCTCTCCTGCTCTTCTGCAACCTCGTCCTAACACATTCACTAGTGTGATCTTTCAAAAACCAAGCCAGCCGGTCTGAATCTATTACCTCTTTACCTCCTTCCTTTCCAGCTAGGCTCTAGTCCTAATTGTTTCTTAACTACAAGGGCACTTCAAATAGTATTTGGAAGAAAATGTAATTACAGAACAAGTTTATTTTGGTGCAAAAAATACCTTGAAATCTATACAGTCTCTTGATAATGTGTGTGTGAGGCGGCCTCATAACGATGTCTTCTTCCTAGCTCTTTGCTTTGCTCTTTTCAGAGGTCGCCCTGAAATGCCTTCAGGTCTGCTCGAACAAGGCTACTCCGATCACCTATTTAAGATTGTCTTCACGCTCCACGGCAGCACTCTGTATTTCTCACCTTCTCTTTTTAGTTCAGTTGTTTCTTGTGCTTACTGTTCACAAGCTGTCTCTATATACTAAAATATAAGCTTCAGGAGGGCAGGCCAATTTGATTTTTCTCCCTCTTATTTGTGGATGTATCCCTTAGATGTAGAACAATAGTACATAGTAAGAACTCAATGAGTATCTCTCAAATAAACACACCAGTTAGAAATGTATAAGTAAGAAGGAAGAGTATTTTCAAATATCATTGCCTTTTAAAATCTTAGCCATGGGACCAGCAGATGGTGAAATGGTTACATCACTGGACTCCCACATGACCGACCACAGTTCAAGCCCCTGACCTGGTGGCTTCAAATTCGCACAAGTCATGTGTGCCCAAAATCCCAAGAGGAGACATCCAGGGAAAAGGACTGCAGCATGGCCATCCCCTCAGGGGTGATTTCTCACTTTCTGTCTCTATCTCTCTGGTAAGCACATGCACCCTATAGCAAAAATCTCTCTTAAAATGAAATAAAATCCTAACCTCATTAACAGAGATAAGAATCATTGTTATGCATGTTTAATTAGGGGAAAAATAAGTCCTTTGTGTTAAAAAACACAGCCAAATAAATACCAAATTTATAGGAAAGGCTCTTGAAGAAATTCAATATTATTTCAGGTAAAGATGATCAAACAGAGCATATGAAAGATAAATTCTTTTTAAAATTTGGAGCAAAGTTTTCAGTAAGTAAAGAATTGTACCAGAGTCATCTATAAAGACTCTAATCTGCAACATAAAAGTTGGGGTAAATAAAAATGCAGATTAGCAATGCCTCAAAAGTTCAGAAATGGAAAATAGTTCTGTATTCATGTCAGGAGAGCTATGCAAGTAACAGTCACATTGCTAGAGAATTATAAGCTATCCAACTCGGAGAGTGTCCATGGCCCATTTGCTGTGGACGTTCTGGGTCCCTTTTTCCTTCTCATGTTACTGCTTAATGCCTGACTACTGTTCACTAGCAGCTCTCCCCTAGAGCAATCTAGAAAAGCAAAGGGACACTTAAGCAATAAAAAGCTGTGTCTTGATGGCAGCTAGGAGAAATATGTTGAGATCTTTGGACAGTAAGAAACTGTATTATTAAAAGCAGTGGTTAAAAGGGGGTACTGAACCACTTCTGGAAATTTGGTGCTAAGATTGGCTTGACCCAATTCAATTAAGGTGAGCACTAAATCTAACAGATTTTCAACTAACCAAATAAAAGTATTCACAATATATGTAAATGTTCAGGCGAAGGAAGACAGGAGGAAAGGTGGAGAGATGTAAGCCTCTGCTATAGAAATCATCTACAGGAGGTCATTTAACATACTAGAAACGCATCTAGTAAAAACAATCTCACCATATTTCTCTCCTTGACTCCTTCTAACCAAACTAAACCAAGCCAAATAAAGTTTTTTAAAATTTTAAACACATACACACACACAAAAAAAAACACAAACAAAAATGAATACCTAAGGCCAAACCCACCTCAAATATTTACAAGCAGTAGGAATGGGGTCAGCATACCTAACTTCTCATAACTGATTTTCTAACATGTAAGATAGAGATAGTAACATACTTCTCTCGTAAAGTTGTTGTGATGATTAAATATAAATTATGCAAAACACCTAATAGATAGAAGCAGATGTCTGATCCCCACATCCAAATTCCAGTTTCTATTGTGTTATATACCTACTTGTCCAAGGGTTGACACGCATCGCACTTTAAGCATCCATACTTCCTCTCAATTTTGCAAGGATAAAACCCCAAAGAAATATCTATAGGGTGATTAACATATGGCTAAAACCATCATGGGAAATATAAAAAGACAGATTAAAGGTGCAACTGGGACATGTTCTAAAATGAGAGGCAGCCTATAGATTAAAAATATGTGGTTCTTGTTTCTTCAATACACCGGAAATACTAGAAGAGCTCTCTTTAAAAATTAAAACATGACATCTTTCCAATGAGGAAGCTTTTCTTCTTTTATACAGCACAGTGCAGAAATTGCTTTGTCCTTTGTGAAGTTTCTTGAATATAAGTTCCATGGGAAGAGGGCTCTTTATCTGTTTTATTCATTACTGACTCCCTTGAATAGCGTGTGGCTTTCAGTCGCGATTTGTAAAACAGCTCTGAATGAATGTAGTGTCCACAGGATGTACGTACACACGCACTGTGTGCACACATTACATGCAAGGTGCTCGACACGGGAACCTGCCTCTGCGGGTGACCACATACATTTTATTTTTTGTAAAAAAAAGAAAGATAAATAATAATAAACCAGAATTTCATTAGCATCTGAAGAAAAGGCAACACAACTATTCTCACAGTTTCTGAAACATCATTTATAAATGTCTGGAATGTGACTAAAGAGCTCATGACAGATAGATGGAGAGACAGATAGCTACAAAGTGACCAGTAATGTCTCGGACCAAGATAACATGATTTCTTAATGTGGCCAAAATGGATCTGTCATCTAGAGAAGGAAAAACACATAAAAGGTGAAAAGTTTTGGGGGGAAAATACTACTCCTCTAATTAGAAGCTGAACTCTAAAATTTAGTTTTTGTTTATTTTTAAAATTCTACTTATGGCCAGTCTCTTGACCTACTGGCTACCAGAGCTGTATCCCACATGGTTGACTGCGTAGTTTGAATCCTGGACCAGATGGCTAAAAACACGCAGGGCATGGGTGTGCAATCTCTACACGAAGAAATGGAGACAGGATGGTGGCATGACCAGGCTCCATTAGGGGATGCTTTCTTCCTTTCCCTTTCTCTCTTTATGTCTGTCTGTCTCTAGAAAGCACACATGCTCTCTGAAAAAAATGTTTAAAAAGCTATCTATATAGAATACTACATATAAATTATTTGTTATCTAGAATTTAGAATAATATGGAAATAATAAGAACTTAGTTAATAATAATAGGATATCCTAAATTCCCAAGGCAAATAGTTTTTGATAATGTTAAAACTACAAAAACACAATGTATTGGGACTATAAATCATACAGGCTCAAGTGGGCATCTAGAGATACTGTGTCCAGGCAAATTAGAAATTAGTTCAAAGTTTGCCAAGGTAAATAGCACAGCCTAAACCTCTCTCTGCCAACTCTCTTATAAAGCAGATGGAACCAACAATCCAAAGAACAATGAAAAAGAATGTTCTAATGAGTCCTTTTCTCTCTGAAGTTGTGTGAGAAGAAAGGTCACTTTCTCAATGACTAGTGTACTTTTTGTTGCCCTTATCTTTATCCTGATCCTACATTTTTTATGTATTATGTTCTATTTATGCATTCTTCAACAGCATCTTTATTTATGACTTTGTGAATCAACAGCTTTGTGATAGGAGGCGAAAGTCACTTAGCTAATTACACATCCTTGATAAGCTGCATAATAAAAACCACTGCAGTATTGTACATTAGTTGAAGTGATGTAAATTACTGCAGTTATTCTCTTTGGGGAAAAACAAGAGAATTGTTTTGTTTTTCAGTTATTTAAAACACTCTTTCGCCTCCATATCTATCT